>NC_142481.1:57446500-57748500 GCF_049115385.1 Moschus berezovskii
TGAGCTGCTGCATCAGTGAGACTCATGCCCCAGCTGATGCTTCAACATCAGCTGACTGGACAGGACTCCATCCCTCTGGCTTCCTGTCCAGGCCCTAAAGGTGTCTGTTGGGTGTGAGACTCTGCTCCCCACTGCTGGGTTCAGGAGACCTGACCAGAGGGAGGGGACGACCCTGGGACCAAAGAGACCACTCACGAGGCCACAGTGTGTTCCCAGAAAAAGAAGATGCAGAAGACAGAAAACAGTGGGGCCGTTCCTCAAACATTATGTTCTTGTATGACCCAGTAATTCCACTCCCAGGTATTGACCAGAGAGAAATGAAAACATATGTCCACCCAACACCTGGTACACAGCAGCTGTTCATAGCAATTTTATTCACAATGACCAAAGGGTGGAAACAACCCAGATGTCCACCAGCTAATGGGTGGATCAGCAGAACATGGTGCTCAGTGGAATATTACTCAGCCATGAAAAGGAATGAAGCACACACATGCGTGCCACAACCCAGATGAAGTTTGAAAGCTTGAAGCTAAGCAAGGGGTCAGACGCGGAGGACTACCGTTTGTATGACTCTGTTTATATGAAATGTCCAGAACTGGCAAATTTATAGAGGCAGAAAGTGGATTGGTGATCACTGGGAAGAAGGAGAATTGCAAAGTGATGGATGACTGGTTTAGGGGGAGGTGATGAAAATGCTCTGGAATTAGATAGGGGTGAAGGGTTGTGCAACCTTGTGCATATATATATATATATTTTTTTTTTTAAAAAAAAAAAAACCTGAATCATGCACCACACTTGAAATGTATGGTTTCTGAACTTTATCTCAATAGAGCTGCTTTTTTTAAAAAATGCTGTCAGTGCACAGTGATGGATGGGGATGGACCCACGGTGGGATCCACCGACTTTGGTTCTTGATGGCATGTGAGGGGAGGGAAAGCCAGCAACAGAGGCTGCCACCCGGTTTCCCACTTGCCGCTGCTCTGGACTCTTCCTCACGCGCCTTCACAGTCAGGACCTGCCTGATGGTTCTCCCCCAAGCCCACCTCTTTCTTCTTATTGGAGAGTGAGCTGGTGGGGGGCGGACACTTTGAGGAAGGGCTTTGCTTTTTTTAGATGAATCAGGAAACCTTCTTCTTGGTGACCTCTTCACTCTTGGCTGCTGGAAGAACTTGACCTTTGACCCCAGGGATGCTGGGGAAACAGGTTCGGGACAACAGAACATCACAAACACAGCGGGTTTTTCATGGGAAGGATGTGGTACATTCTGATTGCAGATGGCTTTCCCCAGTTAGCCGTCAACATACAGCGAGAGAATAATGGTTCTTCCTTTACTTAGAAACTTATCTTAGCTTTTCGTGCACAAGTTAAGTGTCATTTCTGGTAAAATCAGAAAGAGAAAGAACATTCTTTTGTGCTGATGAGAAATGAAGATAGAATTAAAAAAAAAAAAAGACCCAGGAACACATAATTCATTGACATTAGGCATCAAGTTCTCATGTCATTTGGGGAGGAAGGGTGCGCTTTAATCTGGTTTGAATTATGCTGACAGATAATGAATACACTTTTGTCCTTCCAGGGCTGTTCGAGACTGGGGCAGAGCATGGCTTTCCTCATTGGTCCCTGAGACAAGGAGATGCCCTCTGGCCCCAGAGAGCTCCCCAAGAAGACTGGCTTAACATCCACAGCGACTGCTCATTTCCAGAGTGACCGACTTTTCATTTGCGTGATAAGCCATGTTCCTTTGGAGTTAAAGGGGATAAAGATGAGATTCCCTCCTCCCCACCCTGCAAGAGCTCACAGGTATATGGAGATAAACAGTCAGTGATGAACCATAACAGATGTATTCAGAGCGTGATACGAGAAGCGCCCGTTGATGCTTGGGTGTGCTCGTGTTGCACGTGAGCGACCCAGGTGAGCATGTGGTTAAGATGCCACTGGCCTTTATCATTGCTGCTGTTGCTTTAGTCGCTCAGTCATGTCTGACTCCTTGCCACCCCATGGACCATAACTCACCAGGTTCCTCTGTCCGTGGGGTTCTTGAGGCAAGAATACTGGAGTGGGTTGCCGTGCTCTCCTCCAGGAGATCTTCCAGACCCAGGGATTGAACCTGAGTCTCCTGCATGGCAGATGGATTCTTTACCACTGAGCCACCAGGCAAGCCTTTAATAGGGGCCCCTATAAACCGTGGGGTATGGGGAAGAGATATAAGGGACTTGGATCGTTATTTTCTTTTCTTCCATTCAAACATCATCTGAAGTCTGCACTCGAGTCCAAGGACCTGGGGTGCTCTCCTGGGATTTCTCAAGGCTTCAGTTAGCCCTCAAGTCCCATCTTTCAAAGGCCAAGTGGTTTGGTGGCTCCCTGCCCTCAACCAGATCCCCTCTCCTCCTCTGCCCCGCCCTGACTTCCCATCAGGGGAGGCAGAGAGGAGGCGGCTGTTGTTTCCCAAGCCTCCACCTCCTCCTGGTGCCCTGCGTGTCCGCCTTCGCCTGCAGTCATCCTGGCTGCCTGTGTGGGAGGCCGCGTGCCACACGCTGGTCTGAGCAGGGTGCTCTCTGGGCCCCGTGAGGCTCCCCCACGGCCCCCTGGGTGACCCGGCGCCTGGGGAGGCTCCAGTGCCCAGGCTGCGGCCTCACGCATGCCCTCTGTTCCCAGGCCCCGCTGCCCGCCCCACCCTGGCAGGTGGCCCACCATGGTTGACCGACAATGGGGCCGTGACCCATTTCTTCCTCCTGGGCACAGGCAGGGGCAGAAGTGGGGCTGTGGTCTGCCCCTCCAACTTCCTGGTTGCCAGCTCAGGCGCCAGACGGAGCTGCCCAGCCATCACCTCTGAAAAAACCAACAGGCTGGTACCCATCACTTCGTTACCAGCAGGCTGAGCCCACGTGGTGCAGAAGTCCCCAGGAGGCTGACCAGGGAAACCCGCGGATCGTCTCACCTCCACGGAATGACTTTTCCCGTTAACTCCCAGACTCCAGGCCAACTAGAACCTGGCTCATTAGCGCCGTGCCACTGAACAGCAGTTGGGGAGGAGGTCACTCTGGTACACGATTTTCTTTGTCTCTCAGCCACAGAACTTCCTCCAAGGAACAGGCGCTCAACCTCCGGTTCTCAGAAGCAAAAACAAGCCGAGTCACACGTTTCTATGAATTCGCTCAGAAAGCTGATGATCAGTAATAATGCTGAACGCAGGCATCAGACTCCACAGATCTCACCTGGAAGGGACCCTCCCGGGGAAGAGGGGCACTCCAGCCACAGCTAAGTCACCATCTCAGCGGGGGTAAGGAACAGGAGGGGGCATCTCTTGCAAAGAGTACAGACCCAGGGCTCAGGAAGGCCAAGGTCTTCTCCCAGCCCCACTGCCCCATCGTGGCTCGGGCAGGGCTTACTCTGTGAATGGGAAACCGAAAGCTCTGGATCAGAGGGTTCTTAGCTATCATGATGGGACACAGGTTGGCGGATGACCGATTGAAATGAAGTGTTTCTACAAAGGGAGTGGTACCTCCAGCAGATACACTGACTCCTCACAGTGCCTCCCAAGTTAGAAATAAGAAGGAGACCAATTTTCAGCTGCCACGTGTCAAGCACCGTGTGGGGGTCCTTTCACCCACTCTGAAACAGAAGCAGCTTTGATGGGCTCCGCATACAGGATTATAGACTTCTAAGACGCAGGTCTGTGATCCTCTGATGCAGCTCTGACATTTTACAGAGAAGAATGATCCCTGAACATCTTGTGCAGGAAGATGAGTTAGGACAAGGTGTAAGAACCTACTCCCTTAGAACAGTGGAAAAGCCCCGCCCCTGAGGATGTCCTCTGTAGTGACCCCCCAACCCTGTAAGTTCTTTAAGGGTCCATGGCCTTAACCTCAGAACAGCCCAGCGCTGACCTGGCCCTGCCATTCTTTCTCACTCCCACCAAATGTCTCCATTCTCTGTGCCCGCACGACAACATGAGCATAGTGTTAAGCCTTGGCTTTATTTTTTTTCCCCTGTGTCTTTTCTCCTTTCATTGGTTTAGTTTGTGTTTTCTTTTCTCAATTCCTGTTGCATGACATCAGAATTTGTGCCAGACCTCTATAGACAAGGATTTGACAATAAGGGTGCTTGCAATGAGACTGTGTCACTGTATTTGGAGAAATTAGGTGACCAGAGGGCTGGGTTTCAGTTCTAACGGCTGGAAAAGATCCGCGAGGTGCAGAACAATGGGCATGTTCATCCAGTGGTACCAGAGAGCTGGGCTCGAGAAGACACAGCTTTAAACCTTCAGGAGAACATTCCATTCCACCCCAAACCACTGGCTCTCAGGGAACGGCGGGGCCCCAGTCGAGGTGCCCTTCTGTCTGTGAGGTGTGCTCCATCATGACGGAGCTTCAGGAAGGCTGGGTGAGGGTGTTTGGGAGAAATTCTCCTCTTCCTCAAGTGGAGTAGGATAATCACAGGGAATTCCACAGGAAGTAGATTCCCCCAGAGAGGTGAATAGATACCAGTGAGGGGAAAAGTGAATAAATAATACTCGGGGAGATTTTCAACTCTGGAAAACCAAAACGCAAAATACACTCAGGGCTGGCAGCGGCGAGGCGCATATCCACAGTAAGAGCTTTACTTTTCTGTCAGATTCTTCAGGTTGTTTTCTTACTTAAAGCAGGAGGAAAGTAACAGGAGTTCTTCTGGTCACCAACAAGCTGTTTTACGTATATTCCGAGGGGCTGACATTCTTATTGTATCTAAGAGGCGAAGATGTGCTTGTGCCTGGGAGGTGCTGCAAAGGAGTTCAAAAAGCTACTGCTTCAGTGGCCTTTCGCGTGTCCCCTGGAGCTGCTGAGAAGAGAGCTGCACCTTGTGCATACAAACGGAAGGATGGACAGACAGACGGATGAATGAAGGCAGGTGGAATGAGACGTAGCTATGGAGGAGCAACAGGGGTTTTTTAAATCCCTTCATCTGCCCAACTAACAGGGCTTCCTAGGTGGCGCACTGGTAGAGGAGCCGCCTCCCAGTGTAAGGAGACACGGTTTCGATCCCTGGGTTGGGAAGATCCCCTGGAGGAGGAAATGACAACCCATGCCAGTATTCTTGCCTGGGAAGTCCCACGGATGGAGGAACCTGGCGGGCCACAGTCCACGGGGTCTCAGTCGGACGTGACTGGGAGACTGAGCACACTACCCAATAACACAAAGCCTGACACGGAGCAAGCTTTCAGTGAGTAAAGATCTGACACTTCATGACATCAGTCAGGGTCAACTGGCCACTCCCTTTCAGGACGTGGGGAAACTCAGGGTCACCTTCCATACTGGGGTACTCGTTCCTCCATCAAGACCTCGGGATTCAGACGCGTCATCAGTGTCTTCAGGCGCAGCGAGGCATATGAGCAAGTCCTTGGGGGTAATTTGAGGATCCCTGCTCCTCAAGATGGTTTCTGGACATCCTGCCGTTAGCAGGGTGAAAACCTAGAGGGGGCTGGAGGCCAATGAAGGAAAGCTTGCCTTCTTCCAGTCTCACAAGGAAGTCTAAAGAAAAACCCCAACACTGTTGCTGACGACCTCCCCATTCCTGGCTCAACTGTCCCCATCAGGGGAGGTTTCCAACCATGGCCCGAGTCACCACGAGTCCATCATGTTCAAGTGTGTTAACCTCAGAGCCCCCATATTCGTGGAAAGATGACACAAAGGGGACAAAAATAGAACCAAAAAACAAGTCAAGTGTGCACGTGTTCATGTTGCAGGGAAACCTGTCCTTCCCCTGGTGTAGGTTTCCGTTTGAATCAACCGAGAAGATAATGGTTTAAGGCAACAAGATTGCCGGAGTCACCCCTGAGAGCGTTACCATCCTCTCTAGAGGAAAAGAGCCTGTAGACTGTATGTCATTAGCTCTTTGTGCCCGGAGATAGTTTCTGTCCCTCTTGGCCAAAGCCTTTCTAGAAAGCATTCTGACTTTCCTGCTCTCTCACTGTGGTCGAATTTGAGTCTATTCCACAAGCTTTCACGTGGGAGCGCCTGGAAGTCAGCTGCTGGTTAGAGTTTGCTTGAACCAGGAAACAGAGGTGAAACATAAGACCCCTGGATCAAGATGCTCTCAGAATCATGAGGGAAAACAGAGAGGCACAGGGCAATTACAAAAGACTCAAGGAGGGGCAGGATCCTGGTGACGAAAATGGCCTGCATCTTGAAACCCATCAACCTATGTGTGTAATAAAATTGTATTCGATTTCTTCCAGTTGCATGTGGATCTACGGTTGCCTTGAATTTTTTAAAAACTCAAACAGATATGGACAATTTCAACACACAGTTACAAACGCCACGCCAGTATCGGAGCACTGCATGGAAATACTCCATCTCATTTGGATTAGGGAGAAGCAGCCAAAGAAGTTCTCCCACGGAAGGGGACCTCAGCACAGGTAAATGCAAGGACCTGGGAAAGGCAGTCGGTGTAGACGGTGACCCGTCCCCCTGGCCGACTCCCCCGCTTGTCTATTGCTGCCTCTCTGGGTTAGAGCCACCTCTTTTAGACCTAAAAGAATGTCTGCTTGAATCTCTAACTGTCTCCCTCTCTCCCCGCGTTTTGCAGGTCGTTTGGCTGTTGAAGAAACTGGAGCGTTCGTCCTACTGAATTGCCCATATTCCGGATGTGAATGGCTGCTTCTTCAGGGGGTCTGGCTCGTCTCTCTCCTCTGTTTCGTGATGGTAGCAGTTTGGCACCATCGTCAGCCACACCATCATCACGTTTCTACCACATGGTCCCAGCGGTGTTGGAAAGGCGGGAGTGTGGACAGTCGAGTACTAGCTTCTAGAAGTCTAATTCCCCCATCATGTAACTTAAAACCAAGCCTTTCCTCCCCACCACATAAAACAAGGACCACAATCTGATGCTGGCACTCAGGTTGGGAAAGTGATTCTGGTACAAAGACAATGCATGGACTTGTGCAATGGCCAAGCAGAGCCAGCCCTGCAGCTGCCTTCAGAGCAGACAGTTTCTGGAAACAGACCTTTCTGACGGTAAGTTCCAATAAAGCGGGTGGGTGTTAGATTAATGACTAGATTCTTAGTAAACTTGAGGGAACTGAGATCAGATGACACCAGGATGGTGGAGGGAGGTGAGATGTTTGCAGTTTAGATTGCAGATGTGAACTTAATCTCAGGAGCATTTTCATAATCACTCTGATGCTTGGATGAAATGCCTCATATACTGCTTACTAGGCTACCAGATGAGAGGCAGGCGTGAAGTGAGGAAGCCCAAACTAAGTTATTTGCCTTAAAGCCTATGCTCTGAGAAGGCCAGGAAAAGGGATATACTTCATCCTTAAAACAAAATCTTCACTCTTCAGCTAGGCCTATGCATTTTAGCACTCCAAAACAACCCATGAACAGACCACAGCATATTGTGTGTGTGTGTGTGTGTACGTGTGTGTTAGTTGCTCAATTATGTCCAACTCTTCGAAGCCCCATGGACTATAACCTACCAGGATCCTCTCCATGGAATTCTCCAGGGAAAAATATTGGAGTGGTAGCTTAGCAAACACCAATCAGGGATAGCAACAGAGATTTTAAAAATGAGAAAGGATTTTTTTTTTTTAAGAAGAGAGAAAGATTAAGTGTTGAACACAAAAGCTCGGTATCATTTGCTGCTGCTGCTAAGTCACTTCAGTCGTGTCCGACTCTGTGTGACCCCATAGACGGAAGCCCACCAGGCTCCCCCGTCCCTGGGATTCTCCAGGCAAGAACACTGGAGTGGGTTGCCATTTCCTTCTCCAATGTGTGAAAGTGGAAAGTGAAAAGTGAAAGTGAAGTCGCTCAGTCGTGTCCGACCCTTAGTGACCCCACAGACTGGAGCCTACCAGGCTCCTCCATCCATGGGATTTTCTAGGCAATAGTACTGGAGTGGCTTGCCATTGCCTTCTCCATATCATTTGCTATTGACCCTTAACTCCTTTTCTACCTGCCAGTAAACAGATTTCCTGGGGTCTTATCCACTGAAGGGGTCCAGTAAGACAGTCTTAGGGACAGAGGGTCAGCCTGACATCTGTAAACACCCACCAGCAGTGGAAGCCAGAGGGCTGTAGGTCTAGAAATTTCAGCTCATTTGGTCTTTCCTCAAAATTTCTTCTTTTGATTATTTGTATATCTCGGATGACAGAGGCAAACATACGAAAGTAATAATGCTGTTGCCATGGCAGAAACAGGGCTCTTCAACTAAAGGATGCTCACGGTTCACAGAGTGGCTCGCTCTGTCAGCTGGTCAGCACTTACCCAGGACCCCTGATGCTCCATGCTGTAGGCAGGTATTCTCGGGATGGACGACTTCCTCGGGAAATCCCTGGTGGTCCAGTGATTAGGGCTCCAAGCTTTCATTGCCAAGGGCCCAGGGTTCATCCCTGGTCAGGGGAACTAAGATTTCACAAGCCACGAGGCAATGGCAAAAAAAAAAAAAAAGGACCACTTCCCAATGCCTTCCATGATGCGAAACATGATGTGATTTTATATACAGTGAGGTATTATATAATACTATACAAAATTACAGTGTGCCATGCCACATTATGTTACAGAGTATATTCTGGTATATATTATTTGCCTCTGTGTTTCTTGTGTGTCTCCCCCTCACAGTAGATAGTAAGATGGTCGGAGCATGAACTCTGCCGCCTTGCTGCATTCATACTTTGTACCACTCACCAGCTGAGAGGCCTTGGAAATTCTCCACAGTGTCTCTGCGCCTTAGCTTCCTTCTGAGCTAAACAGAAAGGGCAGCACGTGTCTCCGTGGGCTACTGCGAAAAGCCAGCAGGCTGACACCGAGGGCAAGCCCCGGGTGAATCACCCCCCTGTTCAATGCCGGGCCCCACGCCATGGAGCACGGCTCCTCCCTCACACTCAGCGATTCCGCGGGTCCCTGCCCACCTGCTTCTGAGTCTGAAGTGAAAGTGTCAGTTGCTTAGTCGTGTTCAACTCTCTGCATGGAGGGCGCCCTCTCCTCGGTCCGTGGAATTCTCCAGGCAAGAACACTGGAGTGGGTTGCCGTTCCCTCCTCCAGGGAGTCTTCCCAACCCTGGGATGGAACCCAGATCTCCCACACTGGAGGCAGGTTCTTTACTGTGTGAGCCACCAGAGAAGAGTCAATCAACATATTTCATCCTGTTGCTGTGAAGACTGGAGCAGGGTGGGCGGATAACTAGTCAAGGGACCTGACCCCAGCCATGGCTTTGATTTGCCCAAATGGGACTTCAGACCGGCCCCCATGGGACCTATGGGAGCTGAAGCCCCCTGGAGACCTGGCCGGGAATCCAGGAAGGACAGGCGGGAGGAAGCAGGACCCAGGGGTATCGTGGGGCTCCTGCCCCAGCCTTCAGCCAGCCCTGTCCCTGCACCATTTGGGCCCATCCGCCCATAAGTTGGCTTTTTACTTATGTCCATTTTGATCCAAATTTCTCCACTAGAACTCAGAGAGGACCAGCAGCTGATGCCCCGTCGAACGCAGGAGACCCAGACTCAGAGAGCACGTGAATTACTCGGAGATGACACAGCGAAGAGGTAGCAGCAGCCACTGCACCGTGGGCTCCCAAAGCCCCAGAGGGCTTGGAAGAGAGGCCACGATACACCCGTGGGTGCATAAATAGGGTGAGTAAAAGGAAGGAGTCGGGAGGGCTTCTGGAGCAGTGGCGATTGCACTGACGCCGAAGCTTTCTTAAATGCCTGTCGGATGTCAGCCCCGTGCTCGGAGCTTGGCACAGCCTCGCACAGGAGCCGTGCTGGGGGACGGAGTGCGGCGTGTGGGCATGTGCAAACGGGGACAGGCTGGCTTTCTTACACTTGAAGATTACAAAAGAGTGTCCGTGTGCCTAGAAGCCCTGGGGGAGGCAGCCGTGACTCAAGGCTGGAAGCAGGCCCGTGGCGGCAGCCAGCACTGGGATCCAGACGACACACCTCGGTGCACCCGGGCGTCTCGGCGCTGGTCCGGAGTCCCGTCCCGGCAGGCTCTGCCGGCATCCACCCGCTTCCCGGCCCGCGCGTCTCCAGTGTGTCTCCAGCCGCGTCTGGCCCAGGAGGGCACGGGCGCATCAGTGCAGGAGATAAGCTTCCTGGTAACTGAGGAGCGGCCCGTGAGACGTGAGAGGGGAGCGTAGGAGCTGCCTCCTTGCAGCACAGCAGCCAGCCACCCCCTCTCACAGGCACGTTTTCTGGGACACTTGGCAGGACATTCCATGTGCCTTAGCACTTCAGAAAATGACGCAAGGAGCCAGAGTGCCTGTATGTATATACATATTTATATATGATCGTGCTCAGTCATGTCTGACTCTGTGCAACCCCATGGACTGTAGCCCACCAGGCTCCTCTGTCCATGGGATTCTCCAGGCAAGAATACTGGAGTGGGTTGCCATGCCCTCCTCCAGGGGATCTTCCCGACCCAGGGTTCGAAGCCCCATCTCTTGTGTCTCCTGCATTGGCGGGCGGGTTCTTCACCACTAGCACCACCTGGGATGCCACTCCCATTTGATAAACGTTTTTTGAGCGCCTGCTGTATGCCGAGCGTCGCAACAGGGGAAGACGGTGGAGAGGTGAGAGGTGCGCTCCCAGCTTCACCAAGCGGCTAGGGCGGCTGAGGAACTCATGCGGCTCCAGGAGGCCTCAGAGGCAGTGGGCACAGGGGCGGGACAGCGAGCCCACCCCGGACCTGGAGAGGACTCAGAATGAGCCAGGAGATAGGATGGAGGGCACGTGGGGAAGGAGGCGCTCCGGTGGGCAAAAGGGTGCAGAGACTCACGAGATAGGGAAAGACAGGAACTCTGCCAGGTCCGGGGGTGACTACAGCCTGAAGGTGGAAACAGAGAAGACAGAAGGGAAGACACTTCCCAAGACCCTCGTGGGCACGAGGCGCCGTAAATGGAAACGGTGCACGCAGGACGTCGGCCCAGCCCTCGGCTCGTACTAACAGGTCCGTTCTCTTGAACACTTACCAGCAGCCAGCTGACATGTGCAAGCCCTGGGTACACATGCTCACTGTGGTGACGAAAACCCTCCCACCTTTGACCCAGGAGGAGACTCTGGCCCAGAGACTGGGTCCACCGACTTGCCCAGGCCTCACACCTGGGACGGAGCAGGATTCAGGCCTCGTGGTGGCCTGGCACCAAAGGGCAGCATCTCCTGGCTCAGGCCCCCAGGTATCCGTGGTTCACCCTCTCACTTCTCTGCCCCCCAAAGGCTGTAAATAGCGTTGACCTACAACCCCAGCGTGCTCTGGCCTGGAGACACGGGAGGCTTTGGCCCTCCCATTCCACCCCCACTGCGCTGGCTCTGTTGTTTTGACCCAAAGATACTCTGACTTTGTCATCATGACCCACCAGTGCTTTGCAACACCCTGGCACATCAGCTTTGTCTCTATGGTGTCTGGGGGCTGAGAATGTTACCTCTGTGCAATCCAGGTTTTTTTTTTTTGTAACCTCTTCATGCAGTCCAGACCATTTTCAGCTAGAGAAATGGGCTGGCGAAGACAGCGAAGCTTTGCCGAAGTCAGAGGGTGAATCAGTACCCTGTCTCCACACCGACCCCCCCTTTCCCGACCTGCCAGCACCCACATGATCAGCCCAGATCAGCAGCTCTTCATGGAGCCTGGAGCCCACGGAGATGCTCACCCAAGAGTCCCCATCCTTCCTCCAAGGCCCCGATGACAACCCTGGCCTGGTCCGCTGTGACAGCTGGCCCCAGGCTCTCAAGCTAGACACAGACCCTGGACAGCCGGTCATAAGTGCTCACCGGCTCCCTCCTTGCTTTCATGCCCAGCTTTCTCTGCAAGGAGAAGCAAAGGGAGCCACAAAGGGCAGAGTCTGCAAAAGTCTGCACGTTTGAGCTCCTTTCAAGGGAGACTGGGAGGAACCAGTGGCAGCTCAAAGGTGGACACTGGCAACTCTGAACTCTTCAAGAAAGCACCTCAGAGCCTTGCGGCCTCAAAACTGGCATCAGGAAATGGCAGGGAAGGTGGCGGTGGAAACGAGAGAAGCAGCAAGGGGGAAGGAACAGACCGCAAAGTCTTTTATACACACACAGAGCTCTTCTGCTTAGGTTTTCTAGGTTACATCTATTTTTTATTAGTCTCTGAGGTCCCAGCTTTGGACAACTACTGTGTATTTTGACAGGGCAGAGGTTTACAGAGGTCAGAGCAGGTGAAACTTTAAACAGTTATCTAAGTCACCTGCCATCCTCAACAGAGAGCTGTGTCTATACAATAAAAAAAAAGTAAGTTCTTTTAGAATTGATTAGAAGGGTAGGTGCACTACATCCCCATAGAGTTTAAAACGACCCCAATTACCAAATAGGCCAGTTCCGCTGTTTCCCCTTTCTTGGGGCAAAATTGACAAATATAAATTGCACATATTTCAGGTATACAATGTAATGTTTTGGTATGTGTATACACTGTGGAATAATTACCACAGCCATGCTAGTTAATACATCCATTACGGCACAGTTGCTGTCTTGTGTGTGTGTGTGTGTTAAGAGCACTTAAGATCTGCTCTCTTAGCAAATTACAGTACACAGTACAGTACAGCATTGGTCACTACAGCCACTTTGCTGTAAAGCAGACCCCCAGTATGCTGTGCAATAGGCACAATTTATCACACATGTCCGGTATGCTGTAAGATGAATACATCCTGCATAACTGACACTTCGGACCCTTGGCTCAACTCCCCATTTTCCTCCACCCTTGACTTCCCCCTCACCACCATTCTAATCTCAATTCTGTAAGTGTGACCTTTTCAGATTCCGCATATAAATGCGATCATATGGTATCCGTCTTTCTGTGTCTGGCTTATTTCACTTAGTAAAATGTCCTCCAGGTTCATCCACATTGTCACAGATGGCAGGATGGCTTTCTTTTTTAAGGCTGAATAATATTCCCTTGTATATTGTGTATCAGATTCTCTTTATCCCTTTACCTATGGATGGATGCTTAGGCTGTCTCCATAGCCTGGCTATTATAAGTAATGCTGTGATAAACATGGGACTCCAGATAGCTCTTTGAGACACTGGTTTCATTTCCCTTGGATACATACCCATAAGGGGAGTTGCTGGACCATATGGTAGTTCTGTTTTTAATTTTCTGAGACGCCTGCATACTGTTTTCCACAGCGGCTGTGCCAATTGATATTCCTGCCAGGAGGGCACAAGGGTTCCCTTTTTTGCCGCATCCTTGCCAGCCTTGTTATCTCTTGTCTTTTTGATAATAGCTATCCTAACAGGTGTGTGTGGGGGGGTGAGATCTCACGGTGGTTTTGACTTGCATTTCCCTGCTGATTTGGTGATGTTTTAAGCCCATTTAATTTAGAATGTCCACTAGGGGACTCAAATAATCCAGTGAGTCATTTGTGTAATGATGAGGGGCTGAAAGGGACCGTCAAGGCTTGGTCCCCTGCGATACTGTCAACAACTCAGGGACAGCTGGAAGGGCAGAAGGGCTCCAGACACTTAGGGAGCTTCCGTGTCCTGCAGACACTTCACAGGCACAATCTCTGACCCTGACCAGCACCCATTTTGCAAGTCCTGCTTCTGAGAGGTGAAGTCATAGAAAAAGCATGCCCATTTCACTGGCAGCTGCCACAGAGGTGGAAAGCAAACTAAACATAGTTGATGGCACATTCTAGATCCAAAGAGCGATTTAGACAGGCAGGGACCCGGCTCGACAGGAGACAGATGGACCCTACTGGAGATCATTGAATGTTTCCATGCTCGTGTTCAAAAACACAAGCCCACAAACAGAGGACAGGGGCTGCGCAAGGAGAAAGGGCCTGGGGCCAGCCTTGGTGAGTCACCGGCGTTCTGTGTCTGCCGGGGAGACCCAGCAGATTACTCGGTGCTCGAGAGCAGACAGACTGCGGCTCCCGGAGGTGGAGGCGGTGCCTGCTCTGTGATAAGACCGCTCACACCTGGGGATCTGGGTTCAGCTCTGGAATCTGAACCCTAAGAGCAGGGCGGCAGCCGCAAGGCAGGGGCACTTGAAATTCAGGCATTTGTGAAAGTACTGAAGGCACTGGCCATGTCCAGAAGTGAAAAGGAATGAATGGCAGGGAAAGGGTGTCAGAGTGGCTGTCTTCTACTCCTGGGACACCCCGAGGGGTGTAAGGGCTCATTACATCCTTTCAAGTGTATAAAATGTAGACTCATGTACAGAAGAAAGGGTTATGACTCTATACTCGACAGACAAAAAGCTTTTCCTGACAAGTCTCAGGACTGTGGGAAGACAGATGGACCGGGTGGAAGGTAAAATAGGGAGGCAATGAGCACCCAGTCACTGGAGGTAATCAAGAACTTGCTATCAGGGCCCCACACAGATTTATGTGGGTGCTACTCACTTTGGTTTCCACAGACTCCTTCTTCCTGAGGAAACTTGATTAGATTTTATAGCTGTGTTGGTATAATGACAGATGTAATCCATGCTTGATGATTTTCACTTCTTTGACTTTAGAAGAAATGCAGATGTCCTCCTGGGCCCCTGATGGTCTTATGGGCTGCTGTGCTGAAACCAGCCCTGCGTGCTGACCGTTTTCAGGCCAGTGCTGCAAAGCAGAGCCCCACTGATTGTACACTGGAGGGAGAGCGTCAAGGTCAGACTTCTACACTCTCCCCAGTCTGAGGCTCTCCCCAAAGAATGGGGGCATGCCCCAAGCTGTTTTCTGAGGTTGTTAGGGGGAAGAAAGGTGTGCCTGCTATAGTTCCACTCTGCAGAGAGTATACACCCGGACCCCAATTATCACAGATGGTAACGCCTGCGACCATAATTAGGGGGCCAGGGTGAAGATGAGGAATAGTGGTTCCTTTGTTTGATGTCCTCCCCTTTTGGGCTGGTTCTAACGTTTCTATTTAACCAATAGCATGGATCATAGTTTATAAAACAACTAAATAAGAATACTAGCAAAAGGATCTATAAATCTGACTTTCATTTTTATTAGGGGTGGGAGGGGTTGTCCCACCCAATTCTCTGTTCTCCAGAACAGAGAACACCTGTTCTCTGTTCTTCAGACCAGGAACACCTTCACAATGGATGAGGCCATGAGGGTGTCCCTGGGCAGGTTTGGTGTTTTCAGTGCCCAGAACAACATGTGCGAAAGCTGAGCAAAAGCCCCGATGCAAACAAGAACAGAGACATAACACCGGCCACAAGGGATCTCTCCTCTCCAGTCCAGCCAAACACAGAAACAGATTCAGAAACCCTCTGCCTCAGCAGAGTCCTCCGGTCAACATGAATGCATTTAAGCCCGGTTTTGTATTTTCTAGGACTTGAGGTTCCAGCTCCCAGGGCACATGGCTGCTAAATGCCACTGGACCAGGACCTAAGAATCACCCCAGACCCAGGGGGAGGAAGGAAAGTGACCAGAACTCTATGGAGTCTGTCCCCTGACGTCTCCTGCACGGAAGACACAGCCTGAACCAACACTGTCCCACCATCAGTTCCATTTCTTTATTCCTGCTTTTTGTAAAAAATCAGTTCTGACTTCAGCATGATAAACCTTCGAAGGGCTGAATGCTTTCGAACAAATTCCCTCCGTGGGGTAGCTCTGTGAATAGGATCAAAAAGGGTCTAACGATGGAATGGTGAATTGCAAGTGGTTCCTAACTGAAGGAAAAGAAAAAGTTAGGGAGATATCTATGTTCCTGAAAAAAGGAAAGAAGAAAAAAAGAAAAGAAAAAAAGAAACAAGCATGGGAATCTATTGATTTGGAATGGCAGAATAGGAAAGAGGCCTCTAATTTTGAATCTCTCTCTGGTGCCTAAACCCCACAGAAGTCCTTTCGCTCAAATGCTGGTGTATGTCCAGAGCTGTTGATTAATCCCCATCAGATGCTAGTGTGCGCACAGAGCTGTTCAGTAATCCCCTCCCGTCCACCAGGCCTCACTGGGTGTCTCGGTTGGGTGAGGAAAGGACAGGAGCTGGAGTAAATCTGGGGAGGCCATCCTGGGAATTCTCACTCGAGAACACATCTGGCTTCCCCTCATCTCTGGCTCACAACAGACAAGAACCTGACTAAATGAAGTGTACTGTGCTCTAAGGTAGAGCCCTTTGGAGCCTGACACAAATAAATAAAACAAGCGTAACATAAACAAGACCCCAGACTCTGGCAACGAGGTATACTTACAACCGCGGTCTTTCACAAGGGCACAGATGACAAGCTGCAGGGTTTGTGTCTTTGTTTTCAGAATCCACTTTCCAGTAAACAATCTAAACAGTGTATGAAGACCCCAGACCCTCCTTCTGCCCTTTCCCCCTGCCCCTCACCAGGCACAACTCCCCATCAAAATGGTACCCCCCCAGAGAAACCTCCACATCTGATTTGTCTATTTTTTGTTCTTTCCTCATGATTACTCCCCTCCCCTTAAAACCTGGCTTCCCCGAAACCAAATGTGAGCCATTCTCTAACTGCACCGGAAAATCAGAATTTATTGTACATATGTTTGTGTTCCACTTAATAAAAAAACCTATATTTTAAGATAAACTTTGTTAGTAATTCATGAGGTAAGTGACTATTTATGCTAATCAGGCAGAAATATATTCTCAAGCATAATGCATTACATAAATTTGAATGCAAAATGTTCAATTATGAAGTAAATACAGGTAATGCAAATAATAAATTACCTCTAATAAAAATTATAAAAGATGTGTCTTCAAAGAGAGAGCGGCTTTAACTTACAACTGTGAATTGCTTAAAGAGAAAAGAATTAATAAATGCTGATTTACTCTGATGATTATTTAGCACATAATTCACCTCTTCATAACGACTCCTAGTAATCAGAGTGTTGTCTTACATTCTCCAATATGAGGCAAGACTGTTTCCTCAGCAATTTTATCCTTATCAGATTATCTCGTCTGATTCGATTAATTTTCTTCCATGAATCTGCTAACAGTGATTTGTGATTTACTTGCCCTGCTCACTAAAGACTGTTAAAAGGATTTCTCTAACACTCCAGCTAAGAACACTCCATGCCTTATCATTCAGTTCCTCTGAACAACTCTTTCCTCAAATCGATTTAGTTGGTTTCAGAGTGAAATTCAGTGGACACTGGTTAGTTCTGCACCGTAAAATCAGCTCCTGGATAAACAGAGAGTTCAGACACTACCCTGGATGCATCTTGTTCTTTTTAGATTATATATGTCTCATTCCAACATGATACACCTGAACGCTGGTAACTCACAATCAGGAAGACTATATTATTTTTCACTTTGAATCATTATAATTTGGATGTAAACAGGGTTTAAAAATTTTTTTTGCATGAAGTTGTTATGTATGTACTGACATGAAACCAACACTGTGTTTTTGATGTTAGGGTTTCACAATCTCCTACGTGATTCGACCCATGCCCTCCTCCCTCCCGCCAAATTCCTCCATAAAGATTGACTGCTTTCAGAAAGTTGAATGCTACTGGTTTGAATTGGTCAATAATGACAAACGCGTGGTTTCTAAATTACTCTATATTGTTCTACAGAGATTACCAGAGTATATATAGCAAGGGGGTATGAAGCAGTGAGAAAACACAGTTCATATTGTATTTGGATTATATTGGCTAGGAGAGAAGTGAAACCAACAATGTTAGCAAAGAAATCTAAAGAAATGTGGCCTGCTGTAATTGTAGAGATTCAAAAACCTGAATAGTACTAATTAAAATGAGAGAGCTCAATTGTTACAAGAGAAACGCTGCTAACAGAGGACTGTAAATGTTTAGACACCCCTGTGAATCACCAAATAATAAAGGAAAAAGGACAAAAATGAGAATTAAGTTATAAGCCTGGGAGCACCACTGCTCCACTTCTAAAAAATAATTTGTATCTTTTTTTTTTTCCAAGAGAAAAATGGGAGACTATAAAAGACTGCAGTGAGAGAAAGAAAAATACCCTGGCTTGACAGCAGTGTACAAAAATAAAATGTGCAGATAATAATACATTTAGCTGCCCAAACATGGGCATTTAATTTCTAGAAATGATACATAATTGCAACAATTAGGTGCATGGCCATGAATCTGTATCTCATGATCTTCATCATTAGTGAACTTTGTTTATAAATGTTGTTTATTTATAAATGTAGCAGTTTCAGTGTTCCTGACCAAAAATACATTCATGAGCAGCAGGGATCATATCTCACAGCTTTTACCAAAAATCCGATGCAAAAGGATTAAAGCAAAAATTCTAATAAAAAATGAAATAATTCTTCCTAAGTATACTGAAGTTCATATACATTAAAATATAAACTTCAGGCATTTGTGGCTAATAACTTTAAAGACTTAGAAAAGTATTGCTATAGACAATGCTAATGACATAATATGTTTATGTAATTTAAGCAGCAAATTTTTCCTCTGAATACATAAACTGTAATCCCTTAACTTCATTACTAGGTGAAATACTGTTTGACAGAAGACAGCAAAGAGATTCTGTGAGGGTGCATAAATATTGACATAATCTTCACTCTTTCTTCCCCAAACTGGTTATGGACATATCTCATTCCATCCCAACAAAGTATTCCCATAAAACCCAAGCTACTCTTATGAACATCATCTCTGCAGTAATGATGAAAAGAAAAAGTGCTTTTCTGGAAAATACCAACAGTGCTGGCCTTTTAGGGTAACAACTTGCCTACAAGCCTTTTGGGGAGTCTCTCCTTAGGGATTCCCGGGTTTGCTGAAACCCAAGGCTGCCAGCATGAGGGAAATGAACACAAGTCTAATCTGGTGTATGAAGCCAATGAGTGACACCTAAGGTCTCATTATAAATAGTAAAGTATGCAGTCGGGCGGGTGAGAGCATTCTGAAGTGCAATGTTCAAGAAGCTGGCTTAATATATGACTAAGTGTCAGAAGTCAGGTTTTCTGAGAATTACTTTTCAGATAAACAACCTTATAGCACTGCACTTAATCTTACTTACTAGAGACATCTCATTTATCACTGAATTACAAGTAACTTTAATTTTATTGATATTGCCATAAAGCCCGTTGAAAATGCATCCTAGCACTTTTTAAAAAGGGTTTGGGGCCCTGTTTGTTAAACGGGATCTTCTTGCATAAGTCTCCCGGGTCCCCTGGCCTCTTTCTCCACAGTCAAAGGGGACGGTGGGGGGAAAAAATGTTTCCCGCACCTGCCAGCATTGCCTTCAGCCCCTTTCCTGACAAAGTCGGGTTCTTTCACTTGCAGCCCAACTAACTTTCCGTCCCTCTTTCCTCCTCCCACCTAGGGAAACCAACTTCTTTTCATTTCATCAACAAAACTGGACACGGATCAATTTCAACTGACCTTTGCCGAAAGGTGGCGCTGTTGAGGTAAGAACCAACTCGGTCCAACAATAGTTTTCACTCTTCGACCGTTTTGCAGGCTTTAAGATTTTTTTTTTAATGCACCTTCCTAGCGTCCCCCCCCCCTCCCATAAAATAAGATAAATATGATTAACACCAAGTGCATTTCATTAATTGGAGGAATCAACAGTCCAACATCCAGGCATGCAGGCTGGTCTTCCAAATGCTGGGTCGGCTCCGCGCCCTCTCGCTTTCCCTCAAATAAATCTCGGCTTCTCCATCTGGCCTATCGCTTTAAAATCTTAGAAACAGAGTTGCTGGTTCTTTCTTTCTTTCTTTTTTTTTTCTTTTTTTTTTTTTCCAAAGCTTTAGAAGAATCGATCGAGAAAACCGAACAGTTATTAGTATCTGCAACCCCCCGAGGGGGAGAAGCAGCCCCCTACTCCCGTCCTCCCCACCCCCCACTCCGGGTTTCCGGACCCGTCCGAGAAACCGCGGTTTAAAACTTAACCCTTCGAGGGGAGCTGGTGAAGGCTGGGGTGTTGGTTCTTTTTTCGCCCCCGTTCCTCCCCACGATCAAGTCTGAAATAATTAAGTGAAATGTAAAAGTGCAAAGGGCGCGCAGGACCCTGATAAACAGGAGTCAGATTTCATAAGGGGGTGGATGAGTATGCGCGTGTGTGTATGAGAGAGAGAAGTGAGTCTCAAAGGCCAGACTCGGGCCCGAGAGTGAGGAGCCGGGCTGACCTGACACCGAGCTTTCCCGGAGTTAATTCGCGTTCGCACCCCTCAGCCAAGGACGGGAGACGCCAGCGGGCAGCTAGTCCCCGCGCGGAATGGCCCCTGAGCAACTCATTTCAAGTCCTTTAAAAGATGCTAATAAAACCGGCTCTCTCTCTCCGCGGACTTGGAGCCGCCCTGGCAGGCGCGCGGCCAGGCGAGGTCGAGCGCGCAGTGGGGACCCCTGCGCCCCTACGCGGGCGGGTGCGCGCGGGCACCGGGGAGAGGGGCAAAGAGTTGGGGCCAAGTTTGCGCTCCGGGCCCTGCCAGGCTCCGGGGAAAGAAGGTTCCCCCCGGGCGGAAACCTGGGTGCCCTAAGGTGGAGCAAGGAGAAAAGAATTCACGATCCTTGCGGGGGGTGGGGGGGGCAGTCAGGAAGGAGTTGGGTTGGGGGAGCAGGCCAAGCTTGGCCGAGCGAGTGGCAGGCGAGCTGGGGGCTCCGGAAGGCAGGCCTCTCTAGCTCCGAAGTAAAGCAAACCGTTCTTGCTGTCCACCCGGGTTTCCGCAGCCCTCCGGAAAACTCCGTCCCCTCTTGCACCAAACTTTTCTCCAGGCTTTGCAACCTCGCGCGGAGGCTGCGGCGCGGGAAGGGTTAAGACTGCCCGTCCCAGCTGACAGTCAGCTGATTGGGCTCTGATTGACAGCTCGGAAAAGTTTCCTTGTTTCTCGACTCCTATGCTAATCGCGGGCGCTCCCGCCTCCTCCCATTGGTCGGGAGTACCAGTCAATTTCCCATTTGGGCCTGACGTCAGGAGTGCTATAAAACTCAGCAATAGCTTTAAACTCTTCTTGCTGGATCAGAGGCTTTAAAATCTTTTTTTTTTCATCTTCGAGCTGTATAGCTCCGGCTGCTCGTCGGCTCGGTCTCCCCCCCTTTTGCTCTGCGCCTTGCCTTTTCCCCAGGACTTCGCTATTTCTCTTTAAAAGAAAAAAAAAAGCAAGAAAGAACTCAACTCTCCCCCCCCCGCCCCTTTCCTCCAGCCCGCTGCACCTCTGTCTTGCACTTTGCACGGAGGGAGGAAGAGCGCGAGGTTGAGCGAGAGGAGAGGAAAAAAAAAATTTTTTTTTAATAAAAAAGAGCCAGGCAGAAGAGGAGGCGAGAAGCATGAAGTGTTAACTCCCCCGTGCCAAGGCCTGCGCCGCCCGGACAGCCGCTCGCCGCGCCTGCAGCCCCAAACGGCCGCCGCGCGCGCCCCGCCTGCAGCCGGGGCCAGCAAGCCGAGCCGAGCCCTCCTTATGCAAAGCGCGCAGCGGAGCGGCGAGCCGGGGACGCCGCGCACCCAGCCGGGCTCCTCCGGCTTCGCTGCCGCCGCCGCCGCCACCGCCACCGCAGCCCGCGGAGGACCTTCCCGAGCCTGAAACCGCCGACTCGGCGCGCTAGGAGGCTAGCAGGCGAGGAGGGGCCGGGGCGAGCGAGCGAGCACATTGGCGTGAGCCGAGGGGGGAGGGAGGGCGGGCGCGGGGGGCGCGGGCAGGGCGGCGGGGGTGTGTGTGTGTGTGTGTGCGCGCTCGGAGGTTTCGGGCCAGCCACCGCCGCGCGAGCTAGAAGCGCCCCAGCCCGGCAAGCTGGCTCACCCGCTGGCCACCCAGCACAGCCCGCTGGCCCCTCTCCTGCAGCCCATCTGGCGGAGCGGCGGCGGCGGCGGCGGCGGCGGCGGCAGGAGAATGGCATCGGAACTGGCAATGAGCAACTCCGACCTGCCCACCAGTCCCCTGGCCATGGAATATGTTAATGACTTCGATCTGATGAAGTTTGAAGTGAAAAAGGAGCCGGTGGAGACCGACCGCATCATCAGCCAGTGCGGCCGTCTCATCGCCGGGGGCTCGCTGTCCTCCACCCCCATGAGCACGCCGTGCAGCTCGGTGCCCCCTTCGCCCAGCTTCTCGGCGCCCAGCCCGGGCTCGGGCAGCGAGCAGAAGGCGCATCTGGAAGACTACTACTGGATGACCGGCTACCCGCAGCAGCTGAACCCCGAGGCGCTGGGCTTCAGCCCCGAGGACGCGGTCGAGGCGCTCATCAGCAGCAGCCACCAGCTCCAGGGCGGCTTCGATGGCTACGCGCGCGGGGCGCAGCAGCTGGCCTCGGCGGCCGGGGCCGGCGCAGGCGCCTCCCTGGGCGGCAGCGGCGAGGAGATGGGCCCCGCCGCCGCCGTGGTGTCCGCCGTGATCGCCGCGGCCGCCGCGCAGAGCGGCGCGGCCCCGCATTACCACCACCACCACCACCACCACCACGCCGCCGGCCACCACCACCCCCCGACGGCCGGCGCGCCGGGCGCCGCGGGCAGCGCGTCCGCCTCGGCCGGGGGCGCGGGCGGCGCGGGCGGCGGCGCGGGCGGCCCGGCCAGCGCCGGGGGCGGCGGCGGCGGAGGCGGCGGCGGCGGCGGGGGCTCGGCGGGGGCGGGGGGCGCCCTGCACCCTCATCACGCCGCGGCCGGCGGCCTGCACTTCGACGACCGCTTCTCCGACGAGCAGCTGGTGACCATGTCGGTGCGCGAGCTGAACCGGCAGCTGCGCGGGGTCAGCAAGGAGGAGGTGATCCGGCTGAAGCAGAAAAGGCGGACCCTGAAAAACCGCGGCTATGCCCAGTCCTGCCGCTTCAAGAGGGTGCAGCAGAGGCACGTCCTGGAGTCCGAGAAGAACCAGCTGCTGCAGCAGGTCGACCACCTCAAGCAGGAGATCTCCAGGCTGGTGCGCGAGAGGGACGCGTACAAGGAGAAGTACGAGAAGCTGGTGAGCAGCGGCTTCCGAGAAAACGGCTCCAGCAGCGACAACCCGTCCTCTCCCGAGTTTTTCATGTGAGTCTAACACGCGACCCCAGCTCGCCACCTTGATAAGCGCTCCGTGGGGGTCCGACTCGGGTGTGGGCTTGCAGTTCAAAGAGCCTTGCTCGCTACCATCTGCCCCCTCCGCTCCCGAGCTTGCCCCCCACCCCCCCAGTTGCCCCCTGCACACACACACACACACACACACTCACACACACTGCTCCGAGATGATGGTGGTGGTGGCGGCTGTTTTTGAGTCGGGGAGGGGCTGGTGGTCTGGCTCATGGATTGCCAATCTGAAATTCTCCATAACTTGCTGGCTTGTTTTTTTTTAACACCCCCCTTACCCCTTCCACTTGCTCAGTGTTCACAGATCTCAGCAGAGCTCCTCACGCTCGTCTCTGGAGCCTGCATCATTCACATATTTTTTTTTTTTCTTCAGTTGATGAGCTGCTGTTCATTTTCTGTGTGTGTGTTTTATTTTGTTTGGATTTTTTTTTTAAAAAAGAACTTTGAGTTTTTGGAGCTTGCTGTGTTGCCCCTAACTCGCCCCCCATCCTCCACCCTCACCCCCTTGCCACCCATCTCCTTTGAGATAAAAGAAAAAAAAAGGCTAAGTTTTTTTTCTCCTCCTGAGTTCTTCATATGAGATTGAGCTTGCAAAGGAAAAAAAAAATGTGAAATGTTATAGACTTGCAGCGTGCTGAGTTCCATCGGGGTTTTTTGAGCATTGTTATGCTAAAATAGAGGGGAAAAAATCCTCACGAACCTGCCACAATCAAGCCTGCATCAGCCTTCTGGGTGTGACTCCTGAGTTTTGGTCCTTATGATGCCAAATCTGAGAGTTTAGTCTGCCATTAAAAAAAAAACTCATTCTCATCTCATGCATTATTATGCTTGCTACTTTGTCTTAGCAACAATGAACTATAACTGTTTCAAAGACTTTATGGAAAAGAGACATTATATTAATAAAAAAAAGCCTGCATGCTGGACATGTATGGTATAATTATTTTTTCTTTTTTTTTTCCTTTTGGCTTGGAAATGGACGTTCGAAGACTTATGGCATTGGCATTCATACTTTTGTTTTATTGCCTCATGACTTTTTTGAGTTCAGAACAAAAAAAATGTGCAACCCTAGAGCCTTCTTCCCATGAAAGTTTGCATCTGCTCCAAAACTGCTTTGAGTTACTCAGAACTTCAGCCTCCCATTGTAAATGCACTGAAGGGGTTCCTTGTCAAAGATGCCAGAATGGGTTAAAAAATTTAACAAGGCCAACAGTAAAGAACTCTTAATGTATTCTTTTTAAATGAGAATGACCACCCCATTGGGTGGACTAAAATTGTGCTGTTGCCGAAAGCAGTCTAAAATTTATTTTTAAGAGAAAGAATCTGCCCCATTATTTTTGTTTTGTTTTTATTTTTTTGGCTTTTGGTCATTGTCAAATGTGGAATGCTATGGGTTTCTAGTATATAATTTAATTCTAGTTTTTATAATCTGTTAGCCCAGTTAAAATGTATGCTACAGATAAAGGAATGTTATAGATAAATTTGAAAGAGTTAGGTCTGTTTAGCTGTAGATTTTTTAAAAGATTGATGCACTAAATTGTTT
The DNA here is from genome assembly GCF_049115385.1 of Moschus berezovskii. Lineage (NCBI taxonomy): Eukaryota > Metazoa > Chordata > Mammalia > Artiodactyla > Moschidae > Moschus > Moschus berezovskii. The sequence continues at coordinate 57,470,900 of NC_142481.1, forward strand.
ACTGTTGTGATGTTAAGGGGGGTAGAGTTTGCAAGGGGACTGTTTAAAAAAAAAGTAGCTTATACAGCATGTGCTTGCAACTTAAATATAAGTTGGGTATGTGTAGTCTTTGCTATACCACTGACTGTATTGAAAACCAAAGTATTAAAAGGGGAAGCACCCCTGTTTATATCTGTAGGGGTATTTTACATTCAAAATGTATGTTTTTTTTTTTTCAAATTAAAGTATTTGGGACTGAATTGCACTAGATATAACCTGCAAGCATATAATACAAAAAAATTTGCAAAACTGTTTAGAACGCTAATAAAATTTATGCAGTTATAAAAATGGCATTACTGCACAGTTTTAAGATGATGCAGATTTTTTTACAGTTGTATTGTGGTGCAGAACTGGATTTTCTGTAACTTAAAAAATCCACAGTTTTAAAGGCAATAATCAGTAAATGTTATTTTCAGGGACTGACATCCTGTCTTTAAAAACAAATGAAAAGTAAATCTTACCACAATAAATATAAAAAAATCTTGTCAGTTACTTTTCTTTTACATATTTTGCTGTGCAAAATTGTTTTATATCTTGAGTTACTAACTAACCACGCGTGATGTTCCTATGTGCTTTTCTTTCATTTTCAATTCTGGTTATATCAAGAGAAAGAATAATTACAATAATAAACTGCATTTTTTTTTTTTTTTGATTCTGTACTCAGTTTCTTAGTGTGCAGTTTAACTGGGCCCAACACTGCATTAGAAGTTTGAAAGGCATCCTTTTCTCTAGAGGAAGGGGTAATGAAGTAGTGAGGCAATAATTCAGAGTGGAACACAGGCTGTTTTGTTAGTGCAGTCCTTCTAATAATTAGGAATATGTAATGTAAATGTGAATTGCGATCTCTGAAAATCCCCCTCCCCCTCAAAGTTTTCAGTTTTTAAATAAGTTGAGACACCGTTGCCCTGCTGGAAACAAACAAACAAAAATGCCAACCAGAGAGCAGGGCCTTCTCAGCCTCGCCCCGAGCATCTGATCACCCAGCAGCGTGCCCATCTGCAGAGAAATGAGCCCAGAAAGAGGGCACTGGCAGAGGTGGCTTGGGCATATATGCATTCATTGGTCGATAAACAGTTCTTGCCTTTTGGTTGAAACTGATTATTTTTCCTCTTCCCTCACATGCCATGATTTTCTTGTTAGCAAGGCCTGACAAGACTTCACATCAACACTTTGAACACATCAAAGTTGTTGGTTTGTGTTTTTAACTTTGAAGGTCATTTGTCTTAAATAGGAAAAAGAAAAGTCCTCCTCTCACAGAAGTCCAAGTATATATCTGGGTTTAAACTGGGTTATTAAATCATATTTCTCCATGCAAATTTAGCTGAGGGCATCTCCACATAGGTGAGCTGGTAATGATTGCAAAGCACCTTAACTCCTGGAATAGGAGCGAAAAAATAATACCTGATTGAAATAAAGGCTGTGGTTTGATTTATTGGTGTTTTATCCCAACACAGGTTGTGAGTGGGGGCTCCCTGAAAAGATCGGTTGGAAAGTCTGGAGCCACCTTCACTAACAGCATTGACCTATTTTAAAAATGACACAAATTCATGCAACTAATGTTACAAATTCATGCAGTTTGCATTCTTCATCAACTTCCCCTAGATGGCTAATAGGATGTTAGACAAAGCCAACACTGTTTTGAAGATAGAGACCAACACAGTGACTTCTGTTTTATTTTCTTTTCTGTCCTTTTAAAAAAAAGAAACAAAGATAATATTGCAACTCTGAATGAAGGCCTGATTTTGAGGAAAGCAGGTTGTGCTTGGCGCTGATGAGTTCTGGCCGGTGTATGAGCCTTCCTTCCCTCTTTCACAGAACACGAAGACAGAGGCTAACAGGGCATTTTGACCTTTCTCTCACTGTTAGTTTGGATAGGGACCCTGAATCCACACTTCATTTTGCTTTAACAGAAGTCTTCGTAAACCTTCTTCCATGTGCTTGAACTTAGCTGTTCTCTGCTTCAGAGATTTTTTTTTTTTTTTTTTTGGTCTGATCCCAACGAGGAGATTTGCAGTCTCCCACTGTAGAAGCGGAAATGGATGTATCACTTAAGAGAGCCCAGCATCTGATGCAAGGTTTTAGGCAAACGCATTTTCCAGATAAGAGTGACCAGGGTGGAGTTATTATAATTATCTCATGAGAAATGCCACTTCAGAGGAAAATACAGTGGTCCAACAATTAAGTGTTTTGATAGGACCCTAGAAGGCAATTCAAAATAATAAGCAGGTTTTGGACCCAAATATGAAAAACACAAAGTGGTGTTGGCAAAAAAGAAAAAAATGCAATTTTGGTGGCTGCCTTTAAGAGAAGTTTAACTCCTAATAAAAGGCTTTAGAAGAAGTAACCATATTTAGGGGAAAAAATTACTAAAAAGCTTTGAAATGTAATGTGTGGTGAACACAAATACATGCTTTTAAAAAAATTTTTTTTCTAACCAAAAAATCCTAAATCCTGCCGGAGTGCCCTTATTGCAAATAAGTCTCTAATTTTTTTTGTTGTTGTTTAAATCATGTAGGAAATCTAGCTTTCCCTTCACACTGCATTTGAGGCTTTGTCTAAATAGTGTTAAAATTCCTTTCATTCCAAATGCAGAAGTGAGCCCACTCACAAGTCGGAGCCATCTGTGGGACGTAGCACGTTTTGGAAGCCCCAAGATCATGTGCTTTCCCCGTGTATTCACAAAATGAAATTTACATGAGACTTCTATTTATTATCATTATTATTATTACTGTCTGCAGTCATGAAAAACAGCCAACCCTTGACTTCTGTTTAATTTCCTTTTATTAAGAGAGAATAAATGATTGTGTTAGAGACGAAAGGTATTACATCTATAAGCTGCACGATAATTAACTGTACCTCCTGTCTGAGGTACAGACCCACAGGAAACATGCCGGTGCTTCTGACTTTACGATGTGCCAACCCAAATAGACTCGCTTATTTTCAACCTGTAATAGTTTTTTTTTTTTAAAAAAATCCACTGAAATTTATAAGATATATACAATGGCATAAAGGGAAGTGACCCAGAAGGTAGTAGCCAGCATTTTAAAAGCCTATGGTAGACATGCACACTCTAAACAGTACTTTTTCACGCTTCATTGTTTCTCTGGCAGATAATTTTACTAAGAAGAAAAAAAAAAAAATTTGATTCCCCTCCCCAAGCAGATGCCACGGGCAGAAGCTTTAGCAGAGCCGAGTACCCTGGTTTCCTCTCGGGCCCTGGATAGTATTGTAATTATCAGTGATGTCAGATGTGGTCATTCATCAGGCAGAGCCTTAAGTGAAACTAGTTAGTTAAGTACACCCCTTCCGTGGGCTTTTTTCCCTCCCCCTACTCTGCTCTCAGGCAGCCACAAAATCACTTCCCATGTTTCCTTTTTTTCCCCAGACCATGTAATAATTTTTTACAATGTATCTGACACATTAATAGACTGATATCAAATAAGCAGAGGTTCTACTTCCTGTTCTCAGTGAGGAAATGATGTCTAGATAATCATATTTATTTGCCTTCATGCCATAACCACCTGGGCTTTCAACAGAGGTCATTCCAATGGGACATGCCGTATTTATGACCAAATGTGCAATTCTAAGGTTCTGATCTTTTCTCCCTTATACCTTCACCCCAGTAGTTTTTATTTACACTCGTCAACTCGAGATACTTCCGCTCTTAAATGGGACCTCCCCTTGCCAAACCACCGGCTTTCAGGCTAAACACGGTGGGCAGGGGCAAATGGTAACCAGCCTTGCAAACACGGGGTGCAGCTGTCCCAGGCGCCACATGCCCAGCATGTCCTTGTCTGAAATGACCCAAGTGGCTTCTGACACAGTCAAAGGTTCGCAAGTCCCGAAGGTGGAAGGTTTCTGCTGTTGTCTTTATTTTTTGGTTTAGGCCAGCTTACTTCTGTGTTCACCCTTGATGAAACGCACTACACCCGCCATTCTAGGCCGATCAATATATTTAAAAGTTTGCTTGCCACATTTTTGCCTGTTGGTAGTTAAAGACTAACCGAGATAGGCTGGAAGACTGAGGTCCATGAGTGACAAGCTTTAGGCGGCTAAATTCCATGCCAGTAAAACACACAGCCAGGCTCGGAGACCTTACTTCTTACATAAACGTGCGATCAGAGAGGCTAGGAAATCTGATTCACCCGCTTTAGAGTGCTCATCTGCCAGGCTCCCTACTGCGATTTACTTTCATTTGATTTACTCTTAAATTTTGACCCTTTTCTTTGAAGAAATAAATGCCTTCGTTTTTAGGGAAGAGACGTCTACCATGAGAGGCTATACTTTTCACCACTTCTGATGATTCCTCAGGAGGCTGAATCAATAATTTGGAGTCAGTGCCTTCCTTGTTGTCAGTAGGAAAATGAGAGATACCTAAAGTTTGTTTTCTCACTGTGGGCCCATCCAAATTTAAAAGATGTCCCAAGTCCAGCACTAGGCAGACAGGAGCCATCAGGGAGGTGATCCAGCCCTTCAGACCACCGAACGCGGATGTGTGTGTTTGTCTGTTTTTGCATGTGTTTAAAAACAGAGCTGGAGCCTTTACCCACCTTTCGATAACACTGCTTTTCTCACTTTTGATATAAATCTTCAAAATCTAGACATCACACAGCCCCAGAAAAGGGGAATCCTCTCCAAGCCTGGCTCCACCCGGGGCTCGTGAACAAACCCAGCTCTGTCAGGGCATTTTTTTGTTTTTTTTCTCTCCAGCGGGGGTAGGGGACTGGGTGAGAGCATTTCAGTCTCCCAGGCTGTCTCATGACTGTCAGGGCATAAAGGAGTACAGTCCGGCCACAATGTGGGAGCATCTTTACCCTTTCGAGAGGGACACAACAAAAAACAAAGCAAATCAAATTGCTCAGCACGAAGGCGTAGCAAAACCCGCAGCTCCCCACCCGTCCCCATAGCGTCTGTGGGAGGTGAGAAATGAGGGAAGCCAGAGAGAACTGTGACGCTGCCTTCGAAGGCATGTCACCCAGTGTATACACATTTGCACGCAGGTGCAAGCCAGGTTCAGCTGTCCATTTCCTCCCTGTATGTTCACATGTGTTTCTGTTTTGAAAACAATTTTAGAGCTCGAACCCCAATTAAGAGCTCAGAGGAAATTGCGAATGTCTTAACTTTTGGGCATTTATGAATATATCAGCCTGTGACTTTGCTGTGGGGGCATTTGGGACCAGTTGGATGTGTTGTGCCCATATTTCTATGGTCACCGCAGTAGGTCTGATGGCATCGTGACAGTTTCATTGTTTAATTTTGAAAGCCCTTTGTGTGTTTTCCCTAAGTTTGCCCAATACAACAAGGCTAAGATAGGAAGAACACACCAGCAGCACACAGAAACTGGATCTTTCTATGGAAGTGCATCAGAGTTGGACAGTTTTAAGAAATTCACAAAATGCATTTTCCACAGAGAGGCTCTGATTGGAACGCACAGTTCTCGACCCAAATCATAACCATCTACCAAGCACCTCTTCCCCGTTCAACACACAGCTCCTTTTCCTTCCCTTTCTTTTTGTCAAATAACTATTTCCCCCCCTGTAATTAGGACTTTGGATTGCAAAATCACATTCCTCCCTTCTCCACAGATTCTTGGACCTTTAGTTACGATTAGAGAGGGGCATTAATTCAAGAAGGGAGGATGAGGGAGGGGTGGTCTGTGGAGATTTGGGAGGGGGGAGAGCAGAGGAAATAGTTCTGTGCTCACCCCCACACCCCCTTGGCCCCCACCCAGCCCAGGCCTGGCTGGGTGTGAGTTACACACGGGGGATTTGGATTCTGAATCTAAATATTCTGATCACCAGCCTTCAGTGTTTCCAAGCTGAGATTCCAAAGTATGGTTTTTCCTTGCGGTTGGTTCTTTCGGATAGGAAATAGGAGAGGCCACGAAACCTTTGTAGAAGGGGGAGAGGCGGCCTACCACCCACCCCTGTCCATGTCCCAAGAGAATGCTGAAAAGGAGGCCGTGGAGGGGCCCTGAGCTGCAAACCCCGGCCAGCAGAGCCGTGTTCTCTTTTGCCCGCTCAAATTTTTCCTCGTTCTCCGTGTCTTCATCCACTTTCGGAAGCCTGGAGAAGTGGGTTTCTGGTCTCCTTTGGGGGATTTTTCCAGGAAGCAAAGCAGAGCAGAGGGCAGCTAGCTGGTGTACAGGGGCTGGGCTAGGGTGGCGGTGGGGAGGTGGTGTCACTAACAGAGACCAACCTTGGCTTCTGACCCCTAATCACCAGGGGTCAACTCTAGGTCATTCCCGAGGCCCCTGCTTCCCACCAGACCGGATTTATTTGCAGGATGACTGACAGGCCGGTGGCGGACCCTGAGGTCCCCAGGATCCCTTAAGACAACTGCCATGTCCTTAGCTCCAGGGCCTCGGCCCCTGAGCGCCTGGCCCCTGGCCCGTCCCAGTATCCTGTCTGTATTTCATGCCTAGTCACCAGGGCCGTCAGAGAGACTTAGGAGTCACTGCGCTGGACCAGAAAGCAGTCTCCTCAGCTGGGGCTCGGGGCCCATCAACTCGCTCCTGTGCCAGTCCCTGTGCAGACAGAGGCTGGGATGAGGAGAAGAACTGGGAGGTGGCTCTGGGGGATCTAAGCACGGCTGCAGCTTCTGGGGCCCCTTCGCTCTGGGCAACCCTGCCCAGTCAGGTGTGCTCTCCACCCTCAGGGTCCCCTGGCCATCACGGCAGGTGCAGAAGGACAGGGCTCACGGGGGTGGGGTCCAGCTGCCGCCTGAGGTCACGGGCAGTCCCTGTGTGCCCCAGGCCCTGGTGGCGCCCCCGAGTGCGGAGCGAAGGCTGAGGACTCTGCCCGCAAAGCGACTCCCCTGTGAAATGCCCAAGCCTGCGCCTGCGCCTGGGGCACCACCACTGGCGGTCACTCCCAGTGCGCCCAGGGCCCAGCCCGCTTCTTGGATGTGTACTGGGATTTGGTTCAAGTGTTCCAGAAGGACCACCCGAGCCGCAGTGGAGGCCTCGGGGACGTGAAAACGACCTGCTTTGCTGAGCTCAGTGGTGGGCTCATGGTGGGAGGAAGTGGGATTCAGTCCTAATACACTCCTCTTTCACTTGGGACCCTCACACCACACTCCAGCCACCCCAGGAACCTTCTGGAAGTAAGATCCTCAGGTCCAGGTCATTCGGTTTTTACTCTATTAATTTTCTGGCCCATTTTCCAGATCTAGCTTTATCTTGTTTTTCCCCTTCTCTGGTTACAGACAGGGTGAAGAGGGAAAAGAAAAAAGGAAGGAAATCCAGATAACCTGCTTTAAGTCATTCTAGAAATCTCCATACTACAGTTGGGATTTGCCTTGATACAGTTTGATGCTTATTGTAGGGGAAAGCCACCCAAGCAAACTTCATTAGGATCGCACCCATAACTCCAGCTAGAGGGGCTCACTTGCATTCCCGGGTTTAACACAGTGGCTGCCGAATCTCAGACACTCAGGAACTGTCTGCAAAGGACAAACTTTAAAATCGCTCATTTCAGGAAAGAGCCCTTCCATGCAGGATTTTTTTTCCCCCCTTATAGGGACAGTCAGTTTTTTAGATCCTTGAGTGTAACGTAATTAAGCATCTCTGCACCTTCTTAAATAAACCTCCCCTTTTCCCTTCTCCTCCTCTTAGGGAAGGATTCATCAGCGTGCAGATAGACATGGGGAAAGGCATGCAAGGGTCTCAGCAGCTGGGCTGCTTTCACATTGTCACGTTCCACTGAAGTCCTTTTTGCTAGGATGGGGAAGCCTGCAGTCATGATTCTCAGATGAAATGGGTTAAAGATGATGGTTGAGTCTGTTTTCAGACAATGAACCCAACATACTCTTTCATCTGCCATTTACCTATCTATCTACCTCCTTGTGAAGCTCTTTGATACATTGTAGAGGGGGAAGCTATTAAAAGGTGAATCTGCAGTTTCCACATCAGGACACACTAATGAGCACGGGACAAGAGTTCCTCCGTCTGCTCCACATGTTGGTAGGCGGGAGCCAAGCCTAGCCTGAACAGTCGAAGATGATCTTCCCGTAAAACCTTGGCCGGAATTGGCAGACTTAGGGCAGCGAGGAGGTGCGTGCTGGCCCCCTGTGTGTTCTCAGGGCGCCCTGTCCGTGTTCATTCCCCCTGCACTGTGCCGCTCACGAGACCTTTCCAAATCTTCCTTGGAATATCATGGCACATTCCTATGCTATTTAAAAAGTACCATTTAATTGTTAGGTAAATAGATCCCGCTTGCAGAGGCTCTGTGCTAGCCGATGGCCGGCCTGGACTGCACCTGGCACAGTCCAGCTCGAGAGGCTCCTCTCTACTCCCAGGCGAGGTCCCCTTGCCCCCTCCATTCTTCCCTAGTGACTAGGCTGGGTGAAGGTGATGAGGACAAAACACGGCGATGGCTTTCGGACCCCATTCATGTGTGCGAACTGAATCTCTCTCCCCTGCTTTGGAAAGTAAATGCCTTGATAACAGGATGGCTTCCCCAGGTGGCCAGCGAATAGAGGTCATCTTGAGGAAAGTGACACCAATGATCTAAAAAGGACATCTACTTTATGAGATTTCAGGCAAGATGCCAAATATCACATTTAATGAGGCCCGATTCTTTTTCTCCAAAAATAACAGAGGCTATCAATGAGCTGGTCAGGAAGGCAAAGGGGCATTTTTGCAAAGTCTCCGTCCAATTATTGCTTTGTAATATTGTTCTAAAATTGAATGCTTCACGAGTCTGTGATGTCATGTGAAATATTGCTTGCAGAAGCTTAACATATGTTTGCAGTGCCCCAAAGGAATTAAAGATATTCCCTCCACAATCCCTGAAGCTTTTATACCCTATTCACTTGTGTTTCGAGCAGAATCTGTTGTTCCTAAAGGTTGGTTTTTTTTTTTAAAGTAAACTTATTTGGGAAGTTTTATTTTGTCTTCCGTTTGTTTTTTGAGATTAGCCATTTGAACTTGAAATGGAGAACAATTGATATCGTGGATAACACTTCCAGTTTTATAACTTCAGTATGTTTCTTGTTTCTTTTTTTTTTTTGGCATAGAAATAATATATTTGGCAAAAGATTAGTATATACTCTGACATGAAAAAGAGTAGTTTGTGCCATACGTTTGAAAAATCATTTCTAACATGAAATGTGGATGAAAGCCCATAAATGTATTTGAGGCAGCTCTGACGGTTGAGTCCAAATTTATTTATCTGTGTTTTAATGCATAGTCAGACTATTTAGATAAAGGACATTGGAAAAATTAGAGAGTTACACTAAATGAAAACTTAAGTAAAAGATTCTATGTCAGTTACAGCAGCCTAGATATTTCAGCAGGTGTATGTGTCATGTATATTTTTTCACACCAGTTATAAAGTAATTCAAATAAAAGTGGGGCAGATTAAAGAAGAATAACTGACTCTCCACACTGGGGAAAAAAATTAGATTGACTTACTGGTTTATCACAGTTATTGTACACAGATTTGTTGTAACCATGTTGAATTTTTTAAATTAGATTTTAAATATATTTTGACAGTCTGCACTTGTAGAGTATGGCTAACTATACAGAGAAATGACAGGTCTGCTTTGTTATTAAACTGCTGTCTGGAAAATATTGGACTCTGTACAGTAAATGATAATTATTTTGCCACTTACATTAGTACAACTAATAGCAATAAGGGGTTTTTGAACCATAGAAAGCTAAACTACTTTGAATTACTGTGCTTTGTTATTCACTGTGAAGCAAAAAAGACTTTTTTTTTTTTTAAAGCAATCTCATTTTCATATTACCGTTCTAAGCATTCCCTGCTACTAATTTAAACAGAGTGGAAGTTAATAAATAAAACAGTGGTCTCTAAATGGTTGTATTTGTTATGAGAATGTCTATGGTTAAGGTCAGCAGTACTAGCAGAATAGACCCTGTCTGGGAAGAGGAGGGGGAAGATGGAAGAGAATCCGGTCTAGGGAACGAAGTCAGGGAGAAGTGGACCAGTGTGGCTCCCCAAGGGAACCAAGTGTTCAGTCTGTGAACACTTGGGGGACGCCCATCAGAGACCTTCAGTCCTGGTCCATTGTGAACCCAGCTCCAGGGCTGATGCCGGCTGCTAGGCCAGTGGACGTCACTGTCTCCACCTTCGCAGGGTCAGAGGCAGGGTGGAGGGGGGCTGACGCAGCACAGCGCGCTGCTCTCTTCCATGCAAACCCTTCCTCTGGCAGGGCTGAGACCAGGCTGCCAAAGCAAGTGGACCTGAATTCCTCTTCTTTGGCTCTCATTCTGCCCTTCTTGTAGCTAGTGAGGCGGCCTTGAACATGCTCTCCTTATAAAACCCTCTTCGTGATTATTAATGATCCTTTGTTTATTTTAATATATTTACTGAATCAGGTACCCAAGGGAATCCTCTACATCAGTGATGTGAAAAATCCTGTTGCCCGAAGTCAAAGAGGTACATCTTGATTTCTGATTTGCATGTGCTTGTTTCAATGCATTTTCCATGAGGGAGCGAGCCAGCGGCTGAGGAATGCGATCACTCTCCAGGTGTGAAAGTCTCCCGCTTTCGTAGCCGGAGGGTCTGGGTTTCACGCGTCAACGGTGGTGATGCCAGACGCTGAGGAGAAGGCTGGCGACTGCGAGACCAGCATGCATGCCTTTCTGTACTGCTGTCATCACGGAGGCGTGGGCTACAGAGCTCTCGGCCAGTCTGAGTGGATCTCAGACCTTCAGCCTGAACCAGTGTGAGTCTCTTGACTCTCAAAGAGCTGCCTGGTCTCTCTGCCCGAATGTCAGACAATCTGGGCGAATCTGTACCGTTAGAATCCGTGGCCGGTGGCCGGCTTCACATAACCATTCCAAATTTACAGTCTCCTATAACTCACCCCACGCTCACATTTGGAAAAGCTAGTGTAATTTCAAAGCACATTGTGTCCCTCCTCTGCGTCCAAATGTGAGTTTGGAGCCACTCCCCACTAGCTGAAGGAGGATATGGGGGTCAGAAATCTGATTTTCATCGACAAAAAAAAAAATTGAAATTAAGCTATTTAAATGGGTTTGCAATTATGAGGTTCCCAGGGTGAATTTAATTATGAATTCTCCTCATTTGGAGAACCAGACCAACACTCTTACACCAATAATTATTTAGCATTATCGTTTTATGTATTCCTGTTACCTCTTATTGGCTAATGGAATGAAGTTTGATTTTTTTTTTAATGAAATTTGCTTGCTGAGAAATTTGCATGAAATATAACTTTTAGTTTAAGTCACACTGTCAAATTGCTACTCTTTGCCAAGGAGACACTTTAAGAATCCAGTGAACTGAGGATGTCAGAAAACAGACCCACATTTTCCCCCACTCTTCAAACACGGTGTCTGATTACTTTTACGTACTGTTATTGGGAAAGTCTTTGAGTAACTGGACTGTGACTGTTTAACATGATTCCTTTCCTAGCCTTAAACAAAATTAACATTTTATTTAATAGTTCTCATCTGCAGATTTTTAACTCAGTGTATACCATTGGGATTAATTTGTGTGTTCTCGTGTATGCATGCTGTACCAAAACTATTTCCCTTTCTGCTCTCCCTGTCTTTATAATTGAAGCTTGAAAGCCATCTACTAAAAAGGATGATCTAGACCCACCGGGCAGGTTTTGTTACGCTGAAACCACCCATTCTGAGCAAAGAGTTAATGAACTTTTAAGGCAAGGTTCACACGGGTCTTGACCCCCCCGGTAATATTTCATATAAGGTTACTGGTGGGAGAGAAATCAAATTTCAGCTGTGAACATGATTGACAGGTGAGAACCGGGAAGCGAAAGGCATTTGGCCAGATGGGGACGTTGGGTAGGAAAACAATTCCTCAAAGTTACTCTGTGATATTAGATATTATAAGCGGATATATGAAAAGTTTAATATTTGATACTCTTGGGAGAGTTACTTAGTTTATTTTCAGAAAGTCACTTTGGTTAAGAGATTTCAGTCCCGGAAGCCAGAAATGGGCAACCAGTAGTTTTCTGCTCTCCTGTTGATTTCTGTTATGTACAAATTCATGGCTTATTTCTGGCCATTTTCTAGACGAGAGTCTGAGAATTAGATTAGAAGCCATTTGGGGAGGCATTTAATTACCTTTTATTTATTCTCATAGTCCAGCTTATATTATGGTTCTTGGTATTATTACAAACTAGTGATCCTAAGGGCTGTCACCAACAGATGAAATGCTCCTTTTCTGTAGCATCTCTTGATTTGAACATTTTCCACTAGTGCATGCTTCAGCTTAACACACGTGAGTCTGCCCAAGTGCGTGATTTGTCAAGGTCGTGCCTTCTAAGGAAGGACTTCTAACATGCCAAGACAACAGTGCTCTCTGATGTCTGTTTTTCCATGGTAGCACCCCTGGGTCAGGTGTCACATTAGCATCATTGCCATGGAAACAGGTGATGGTGTTGCGTGACCCTAAGGCCAAGGGTGGCTTTGGAATTCACCTAGGAGGCTGTCTCTTAGAGTGAATTGTCAAAAGGAGATTAACAACTACTCATAGCTTGCACCAAAATTGAAAGCAAGCAGGCCTTTAATACATGCTCTTTCCTCTTGTGTGCTGAAAAGCTAATTTCAGGAGGTGGTGGTGGACCTGAGCCAGCTGATGTGTCTGCTCTACCCTTACAGATGTTCCTGACATTCTCTCAGACCCACCCGGATGCATCCCAGCCTTAACAGAGCCGCCTTGGGGCAGGGCAGGTGGGACACACACACACACAGGGGAGAGGCCTGTTTGTAGTTTTCCCGTCACTCGTGGGAGATTCCTGATGGAATTCATATAAACAGCTCTGCCCCAGGTTCTAAGTACCCATCAGTTTTTCTTTCTTTCTAATCTTACAGTTAGCTGGGTGGAAATGTTTTCTCCTGACTGTACCATTGCCAGTGTGAATTCAAACCATCGTAAGGGAGGCTTTACTCTGTTATGAGCTGGGATATAAACAAAAACACGGTAAAACAGACTCCAGAATCTCATTTCTATTTTGTATAACGTGTCCTCCCACATCGCTGCCCATGATCACCCAGAAATAAAATGCAAGCATGGATGCCTGATGCCCAGTGTCCACGTGGGTTCCTGAGCACAGCTGTTTAATTCAGACATAGAATTACAGATGCTGTAACCGTTATTTCCCTCGCAGAGTCCATCAACATATTTTAACAGAAATGGTGAATCAGGTGTTCTCAGCCTAAGGCTGTATGAAAAACACAGAACATAAGTTTTCACTTCTCAGTGCCTCTGTTTGAAAAGCCCGCGTGAGAGCAGTGACTGGTCTGGACTCTGGCTTCACTGCAGACCCCTCAGGGCCTCTCAGGACTCAGCTTTCAGAGTAAGTGCCCCGCCGCGGAGGACAGCGAAGAGTAGAGTGCTGTCTGGCATGCAGATTTGGAGAGTGGACCAACCCCTCAGAGATTCCAGGAGTGTGTCTTAAGCAGATGACATCACAGTGTGTGCTGGCAGTGAGAAAGGAAGGGGAAATAATTCTGTTTAAACTGTTTTAGTGCCGGGGCTGACCTTATCAAATTGTTTGCTGTTGTTCGTTTGTTTAGATAGCCACCCCCCCACCCTCCTTCCCATACAAGCCTGCCTAAGGTCCTTTCTGTGGACACTGGCCCCACCAGTGAGCAGGTTTAATCAATCAATTATGGCAGAGTGAGTGCAGGGCAACCAACTTAATGAAGCCCCATTATTTTCAGTGGTCCTTAGGAGGCTATTGAAGGGGCTACCTTAAAGAGAGAGACATTATGCATTTGGTGGGGGCAGGTGGAGGGGTGGGGGGAGAAGGGTTTTGCACACGAGCATAGCACTCTTATTTAAAACAAAATGATGCTTCTGTCAAGAGCTTTCCTTCTAAAAGCACACATTCAGTCACCTGCCAGAATCTGAGATTTATTGCTGCCATTCACAGATGCCAATGTTGAAACTCTCTTCGCCTCCAGCTTGCTGAGTCTTTCATTTCCTCGATCCAAAAATCACTGTAAAGTTGTTGTTTAGTGTCTGCATTTTTTGCTTTTCCTGGCACCTAATGAAATTATCAGCAATAAATGAGCTATGTAGAAGGGTTGGTTTTGCTTTTATTTTTTATTCTTTTTTTTTCTTTTTTGCAGTATTTGGAAAATGCTGGGACAAGGGTAAGCCAGTGGCAGAATTCAGAGTGCCTCTCTTTCCAGCATCTACAGGAAACGTAATAAAGCCATTAGCATTTATATAATTTCAGATGGGAATTAATACTGGGGAAGGGAAGGGGAAGGAGTGTCAGGTGTTGATTGGGCAAGTCAGATCAGCTGTGGGAATTACAGTTATTGTCACTGGAGACAGCACAGCCCTGACCTCCAGCATAAGCTGCTGGAAGATATTAACACCTAATTATCAAGCCAGGGGTGCATCTTACACCTTAATCACTGTTGAGGTGAAAGTTACAAAAAAGAGGAAGGGAGTTGTTTTCCATGTTCCTTTCAGCAAGCATCCATCCTCTAATAAGGGCTTACCCACTTGCAGCAAGTGACGATTTCCTTTTAGTCCTTTCAGTCTATAGAAAAGCACAGTAACTTCATTTGCTAGCAGGTAGGCAGTGGAGGTGAGAATCGAATTGATCTGAAATTGACCCTGAGGTCACTGCCTCCTTTAAATTGGGTGCTGCAGACAAAGTTTCTTTTCTTCTTCTCTGGCTCCTGCCAGCAGCCAAGCAGAATCTTCTGTCATTGGGGTGGGGGGTGGGGAGAGTGTTAGCAATTATTTAAAGGGATTCTGACACCAGGGTTGAACCCCTACCCCAAACTTAATCCAAATGGAGACCTTTTTTTTACGGATGGTGGTTAATTAAAGGGCTTGAGCCTCCGACCCGACACCCCCCCCCCCATGTTGTGCCTCTGGCTTGTTTATATTTTAAAATGAGGTTCATTCCTGATGCACAAGAAATGGCAGCTGACAGTCGGGGTCTCTTACTGGACTGACTTGAATAGGGAATAGAATTTCCTGTTTCTTTTTACATGTTCTCTTCCTTATTTCACCCCCGCCCACCTCCCCCTTTCTAATGGAACCATCAAAGTCCTTTCAAAGCAACTTGGGATGCACAGATGCGCCTGACTGTGCTGGAAATCCTGCACTGCTTTTCAGAAGGCTAGGGGACTCTGCTGGGCATGCAGGCCTGGCCTCGCTCTCCACCCAGCGGTAAGGGTCGCCAAGAGGGAGCAGAACTCCCCTTCACCGATTCTGATCTTCTGGACCCCAGTTGAGAAGCGCTGTCTCGGTCCTTCGCTTCAGTGGGTAGTGCCTACTGGCGGTTCTGTTCTGATGCTCAAAGACTATTGCGTTATTCATTTTTCCCAGACTCCCCCCTGGGAAGGAGAACTTTCTCCTTCTCTTTTTCTCCTTTTAAAGTCCCGAAGCAAAGCAGTTCCTCACCACTGCGTCGTAGAAGGAAAGCGCACGTGCTTTGTTTGGCGATCTGGACCAGAGCTCTCCCTTCCAGGGAAGGAGCAGTGGTTTGGGACGAGACAGGCTTTCTGGAAGCTTCGGGGCTGCTGGGCGGCCTGGGAGGAGAGCTCCCAGCAACTGCTGGAGATCCACCACACCTGCGCAAGCGAGGCCCCGGGACATCACTTTCTTTCCCGGGAGGCACGGCCTTCCCACGTGCTCGGCGCTCTGCTGGTCCAGTGAAGCCCGTGGACCCAGAACGCGCTGCTTTCAGAGTCCTCCCCAGCTGAGTTGTTGGGGATAAAATTCTTGGTAAAAAATGGGATGCGTTCGAAACACTCTCGTCTCCATGGGGACCCTGGTTGGAGAGTGTTAATTAAAATGTTACCTCTGTTGGCTCTCTAATTTGCTTCCCCTGTAGCATCCTGACCAGCCCCGGTGGATAAACGCCCCAAGGTCAGTGTAACCAAATGGCGGTAAACCCGCCCTGCACGTGTGTGGGCGGAGAACCAGCCCAGCTCCCAAACTCTGCTGGGAGGTCTTGAGTTGCAGCGTTTGGGCCTCGCAATCGGGTTCCTGCTCCAGCGCGAGGGATTCCCTAGTTCTCCAGAGCTTGGAGCTTTCAGCAGCAGCAAGCACTGTGACGGTCACCCGGCTCCCCACAGGAAAAAACAAAAGGAAAGATTTCGTTTTATTTTTTAAATTTTCATCCTATTTTATTCGAACCAGATCATATTAGGAACGAAAACCTTTTCATCCCTGTTGCTGAGAAATTTGCATTTTTTAAGGCGCTGATGGGGTGCGGTGGCGGGAGGTGCGGGAGGAGGAATTCTGATCCATCAAGATGTTTCTGTCTTTCTCAGAGTTTTACAGTGTCCTTCACATTCTGCGTCATCTCCTGATACAATTGGGAAAAAAAAAAAAAGCCATGGTTAATGACCAGATGTGTCACTTTAGGGAAGATGGGTTTCAGGTGTGTGATTTCATTGTAAATCCATCAGGTGTTACTTTCCAAGCTATTGAGGGCGCAGTTATTCTGAGAATGCATCTTTTTACTATTTCTTTAAAATTTATTTGGGATGAAACCACTGTCTGGTTTCAACTCGAGGATCCCCCACCCCAACTTTTTTTCTTTTTTTCTCTTTTCCCCCTTTTTCGGTTTGGCCATTGCAAGCTGCAGTAAAGTGATCTGTAATTTATAATCAAAGTTTGGTATCGTTAAACTGTAAAATCTGACTTTGGGGTTTTGCTCATAAAATAAATATTTGAAAAAAATATAGCAATGAGGCTTGTACAGTAGAGGCAATGTCAGTACATGTATATCTTATATATGCTACTACTACTACTACTAAGTCACTTCAGTCGTGTCCGACTCTGTGTGACCCCATAGACGGCAGCCTAGCAGGTTCCCCCGTCCCTGGGATTCTCCAGGCAAGAACACTGGAGTGGGTTGCCATTTCCTTCTCCAATGTGTGAAAGTAAAAAGGGAAAGTGAAGTCGCTCAGTCATGTCTGACTTGTAGCGACCCCATGGACTGCAGCCTACCAGGCTCCTCCGTCCATGGGATTTTCTAGGCAAGAGTACTGGAGTGGCTTGCCATTTATATATGAGTATATATGTATGCATTTTTTTCTTGGAGACTGTTAAGATGGCCCCGAAAAATTATTTTACAGAACTGTGGACATCTGTCGATATCCATATGAGGATACCGCAATAAGAATATAAGCACATTTTCTTCAATGAACTTTAAATTTGTTTTGTTAAGTCCATTCATCATTCACATTAACTTCTTTCAGTTATATTATTTTGGCCCTAAAGAGTTAGTGTATATATGCTTGAGTTCTCTGTAAGCTATACTGTGCCTTAGCTAGAAAGGCTTTTTTTTTGCCTTTCTTCTAACAAGGAAGCTCATTTAGAAAGAAATGTTTATGTGAAGTGCTTGTCAGTTGGCATTTTTACTGGGTTGCTAACCCAAAGGTAAAATATAAAGCCATGTCTTTTCCTTGCTGGCTTGTTGTTACTAGAAGGGTCCCTCCCTTGTTAGCTTGATAAATAATTTTACTAGGGGGACTGTGCTGTATTTTTATGCTTGCTGTCTATTTTCTGCTTGCTGCAAATAAATTTCTGTACTCAGAGGGCACTAAAACTCCAAACACATGGTATTTTCCCATTTCACTGCTGGTTGCCTGAAATATTTATTCCATCTCATGTTTTTAATTAATTTTTTTAAAGGAAAAAGTAATTTGTGATTAATATCAAGCAAAAATTAGCCCTTTATTTCTCAGGACTATTGGGTTTGAATCTGAAAATATAGTTTTTTCAAAGGCTTTGTGCATCAAACCCTGTTTCGTATCTGACACATTGAAGATGAGAGTTATTTATATGGGGGTATCTTGAAGTTTTCTCATTATAGATTTCCTTGTATGTCTTTGAAACTCTTAAGTATTAAACTGTTACTATGAAAAATGAAAAGGGGTATAGAATTCTACCTAGAAACAGGACACTACATAATAAAATCTTTACATTTGAAAAATAATACAGTGCATGAAAATGGAGATGAAATTGATCATAGATATCAATAGAGCTATCAGTGTCCAAGGCCTTGAGACTTGGGGTTCATGACTACGGAGAAGAGGTTGGTGTGGGTCAGTCACTGGGGCAAAATGGGAGGTCCCCTGGCACAAACCCAAATAAACAAACCCTAAAATGTTCCAATAAAATACAATAATAAAAGAACATGTTCTGTAAATTTCAAACACAAAGAACACAATGAGTAATAGAGGTACAGGATGTTTAATGAAAGAAGGACATTCATGCATATTGGCAAAACACGTAATCATTTTAAATCAGTGCCAGATTATCTCATTAATTGAAATATGAGTTTTTCAAAGCAGATCTGCTTGTGATTTGCTCATTAGCAGGGTCTTATTTTCTGAAACTGGAAAATAGTTTTACAGAGGTACCAGAGACATATACTTGAACCCAGAATGCCAGCTTATGTAACCAGGATATTGGGGAGACTGCGTTAGAGGTTATCTGGAGTCCAGCTTTTGGGAAGATCGCCAAAAGAAAGGGAACAATGTAGAAGAAGGGGCAGTAGACTTCCATATTGGTTGCTGAAACGTGTATGTATCTTACCAAATGTATACAGAGCTTGTTTTCCGATCCCACTTCTCAGGGATTTCAGAAATGAACTAGGTTTCAAGCTGATGACTTTTAATTTTTCCCTGTAACTCTGCAGGTATAGAAACTATGAGAGTCAGATTTTAAAATAGTGACTGCAGAGCTGATAGTCACCATTTCCTCTAGTCCCTTTGGGTTGGTCACCTGTTGGTCAGGCATTAGAGAAAACTTCTGTGGAGTTGGAGACCATGATGCTCCTCCATCCATCATCCTCTCAATAACCTGTCCTTTGATGGTCATCCAGAGCTTCACATCGATTGAGCTTCTCTG
Organism: Moschus berezovskii; assembly: GCF_049115385.1. Taxonomy (NCBI): domain Eukaryota; kingdom Metazoa; phylum Chordata; class Mammalia; order Artiodactyla; family Moschidae; genus Moschus; species Moschus berezovskii. Next base: position 57,489,790 of record NC_142481.1, read on the forward strand.
GTAGCCAGGACCTGTGCCATAGCTGATCCTCAGAGTGGCTAGAGGGAGGGTTACTTTAATTTCCTTTATCAGTTCAGTTCAGTCGCTCAGTCGTGTCCGACTCTCCGCGACCCCATGAATCACAGCACGCCAGGCCTCCCTGTCCATCACCAACTCCCGGAGTTCACTCAAACTCATGTCCACAGAGTCGGTGATGCCATCCAGCCATCTCATTCTTGGTCGTTCCCTTCTCCTCCTGCCCCCAACCTTTCCCAGCATCAGAGTCTTTTCCAGTGAGTCAACTCGTCACATGAGGTGGCCAAAGTATTGCAGTTTCAGCTTTAGCATCAGTCCTTCCAATGAACACCCAGGATTGATCTCCTTTAGAATGGACTGGTTGGATCTCCTTGCAGTCCAAGGGACTCTCAAGAGTCTTCTCCAACACCACAGTTCAAAAGCATCAATTCTTTGGCGATCAGCTTTCTTCACAGTCCAACTCTCACATCCATACATGACCATGGAAAAACCATAGCCTTGACTAGACGGACCTTTGCTGGCAAAGTAATGTCTTTGCTTTTTAATATACTATCAACATTGGTCATAACTTTCCTTCCAAGGAGTAAGCGTCTTTTAATTTCATGGCTGCAATCAGCATCTGCAGTGATTTTGGAGCCCAATAAATAACGTCTGACACTGTTTCCACTGTTTTTCCATCTATTTCCCATGAAGTGACAGGCCTAGGAGCAATTCAGATACGATTTGACCTCACACCACAAGCATGCAGGGATTTCTAGCTGGACACCATGCCACCTCTCCTCACCCAGCTTATTCTCTCTTTCCTAGTTAAACAGCTCAGTGCTTCACCTCAGCACGGGTAATGTGGGCTCATTTGCCCTCTCCTCCTTGGTCATCCTCTTTTGACTGGGGTTGAGTGATGCCTAGAAGAAAATGCATTATAATCTGAGAAGGATCTAGAAGGTGGGGCTAGCACTTCACATGATCTTGACCCTAAGGACTCCTCTAGCTCCAAAAAACGAATGATCCTGTGGTTTTGATGGTGGTAGGTCACGGAGCAGCCTTTTCCTACTCAAAGATAAAGCTTGTCATTTCAAGAGCATTTAAAAAATAATAGATGGTGCATTTCCTTAGTACCCTGTAATGTGTAAAGCGTCAGGTGTGCAATTGACACTCAGGAAATTGCTGGATAGTGAAGATAAATCAGCGTTAAATCACTCTACTGAAAGCCCTATTTAATAAAAAGTTGTCAGCAAAATCTGTAGTCACATGAAAAAGGATACACAACTTCTGCATCTGTAAAATAGGGATGGTCCCTCAAAGGCTTCTGCAGAGGATTAAATACGATAATATATGTAAAGCACCTGGCAGAGTAAACATCCTGCTGTACTTGACCCCCATCAGTGTTCTATGGAGTAAAACTTTGACCTTGACACTGTGCAAGATCTGATTTGTTTTCGAAGAACTTTGTGATTATGATACTGGACACCTTCCCTCTGCTTTAAAATAAGTGCTGCCACCATTGGAAAATGGAGAAGAATCTAGAACAGTCATTTATCTGCCCTCCCCCTGAAAAAATACCACCACTCCTAAAGTATTTTTTGAAGGTGTGCTTGGGAAGTTCTGTGGCCAAACATTTAGGGAAATTATGAGTTAGACCAAATTAAACATTTAATTTTGCTTCCGTCCATCTCAGAGCCTTTAAGTGCTCATATGTATCGTGATCCTCCATAGAAGGACGGACATGGATGACGCACAGCATCTTCCAAATTTATATGAACATGGAGCCTGGTTTCTAATCAACCATCTTGTGGAAAGAACAGTAGAGCAGTGTTGAGAAATGGTTGGCCAGATAAAGATGCCTTGACTTCATTATTTCATTTAGTACCAGAGGACCTCTTTACTAATTTCCTCCTGTGACACCCGTGATCTCAAGGATTCATTTGTAGTTCTGTGCGTTTGTTGTGTTAATCAGAGCCCTCTGCGAAAGCTCTCGGGCTCTGATCAGCAGGAGAAGTGGTATAATTCCATTGATGTATATGCAATCAAAAGCAAGGAAAACTTTATCATGTGGGTTATCCTATAGATCTTTCCAATGATAGCAGTGGCTCATGGGTGCCATAACTGCCTTCATGGGCTCCCTGTCGGCTCTCAGGGTACCAGTGTGTGATCCTCTGCTCTGGTTAAAAATCCCAGGATCACTGTCGAATTCGACCTGGCCCTTTCTGGTTGGATGAGCCTTCTAAGGGACTTTGAGGTCCTGGAAGGAGCCCACTAGTTTCTTAGAATCTCAGACTTAAAATACTCTGCCTTTAGGTTTCTGTTCCTTTATTGTAAGGATACAGGTGTATATGAAGGGCATGAAACACAAGATGGAAGCGGTCTCATTCTCTCTGTCCCTCTTCCCTCCCTTTTCTCTGTTTGCACACTCGCTTCATTCTCCCTGCAGAAGGCAAGCAGGCTTTCTTGCTTTGGAGTACTCCTGATTCCCACGCTCTGAACTAAACATCCCAGGGCAGAGGTGGTCAGCCCCTCTGCTGGCCTGTTCTCAGAAGAGATAGCTGATTGGTTCTCCTTGGTGAGGTGTCTAGCTTTTGTCCAATCAGCACTGTCTAGGGGTGGGTCTTTATGTCCAGCTGCTGCCTAATCACATTTTCTGAGAATGGGATTCTTCAGGGATTGGGAGATGGGCGTGTCCCAATATGGGGGAGGGAAACTGGTACCCAAGATTCCTGTGCATCATTTAGGGAGATAGAAATGAGTAGAATTAGGGCATGAATAGGTTCTCTGAACCTAGAGACTAGGTTTCAACCTTGGATGCACCTATGGGGCTTTAGAAAATGCTGATGCCTTGCACCAGACCAGTTAAACCAGAACCTCCAGGGGCTGGTGGGGCTCAGGCATCAGTATTTTTTTTTTAATTAATTTCCAGTGATTCTAATGCACAATCAGGATTGAGAACTCCTGGTAGAAGTGTCCAGGGACACAGTTATGGAGACCCAGAAAGTGAAGAAGCTGCTGGTGAATTTCGCTTGTTTTATTGTATTTCTTACCAGTCAGCGTTTTGAAGGTCCAGTTTAAAATTAAAACAGAGGAACAATTGCTTTGTATCTTTTCTGCTTCCTCTGGCCTCCCCAGTCCTCTATTAACATCAACTCTGGTTTTCTTTTTTTTTAAATAAGGGCTAGGGCAGTCAGATAAGGAACACAGGGAAAGGAAACCCAAGTTGATGTCCCGAAGCCTCGATTTTACACCTGCCTTGGCCACTAAACAAACAGCCTTGTGACCTCGGCAGCCCACATTGCCCTCATGTGCCCTGCTGTGCTTAATTCCTGTCTTTTGGGAAACGGGTCAGTTGAGTTCAGATCAGAGGCCTTCTCCAAGTCTACACAATCAGCAAAAGCACCAGTTGGTCAGGGATCCAGAGCATAAACCAAAGAGATCCTGAGGGTGTTGAGCTGGCACAGTAGCTCATTTCAAACGTGTGGTGGTGTTTTTCACAAATTCTGCATGGAAAAGAAGAGAGTGTATTTAGTTGTCAGGTTCCAAAGACAGATGCCGTCCGAATTTTTGGCACACTCTTCTGCAGTTACTGATGAGATGTTTGTATTATTGGTCGTCATTACCAGCAGGCACTTAGTTAGCGGGCAGTTGGGGTGGGTGGTGGTAGACACAAGACTGAGGAAGATGCTGCTGGCTGGAATTAACCAAGATGTGTGATCACATGCCATCAGGCACATTGATTCTCCCCTAAAGCACAGCGTTAAACCATGCAAAAACGGCCAGCTCCAGAGGCTCTCTTCAGTCTACCTTGTCAGACAATTACCTTGTACATTTCTCGTCTTCTCTTGGACTCTCAATTCTGTGAGCCTGGAGTTCATGCCTCATTTATTTTTGTGTCCAGACCAGCTCTGTCCCAGCGTGCAGCACACCGCATCTCTGTCACATCCTCCTGGGAAAGTGGCAGGGTAGACCTGAATCAGGTGCCCAAACAAACAGAGAACAAGAGCCTAGGAAAAGTTCCTTTCACGATAAAGGCGACATCTTAGCGATCTGCCAAAATGGGAGGTTGTTCTCTTAATCCTCTCCTGGTTTTTCCACAGACCCATATCCTGACATTTCCTTGACAATTTCGTGGGCTGAGTTTCCTTTCCTGGGCAGCTTGTTAAATATAGTCTGCTTCAGCCCTATTTCTTAATGTCCTCTTTTGGAGAGCTATTGGAAAATAGACCCTTTTGCTCTGACTGGTTGGGTGTCAAAGTTGTTATGCTTTATTTTAAGATTTAAATCAACGACCACTTTGTTTTGTACCTGCTATACACATAAATAAGAAATTGGCATTGAAGGATTCAGGAACGGATAAGGGCATAGTTCTTACTCTCAAGATTTATTGAATGTAGACAGTTAAAAACAATAAATGCTGGTCCTGTTTGATAAAACCTTTCCCCAAACTATGGAATTTGTGAAAAGGTGGAGGGTGGTGATTTTGTGAACACCATAAGGCAAAAGCTACAAAGGTAGCAAAGAGAAACTAGTGTTTTGTTTTGTTTTTTAACTTAGGACAGGGAAGATCTTCCTTAGCCTGGGGCAAAACCCAGATTGATACATTTGGCTACATAAGCATGTACAGCCAACACACCACAAACAAAAATCACCCTGAACAAAAGCAAAGAACAAACAACGAAATGGGGAAAAATCACAACCCTCAAGATGGTCACAGACCCAGTTTTCCTAATGTGAAGAGCTCTAGTGAATTCAAAAGAAAGAAGGGAAACCACCTGATAGGCAAATGGTAGCTTTTAGAAAAATACAAATGACCAATAATCTTATGAAACTTTGTTCATCTCTCTTATCACCAAATAATGATAATAATCCCTTTAGACTGGCATGTGGGGAAGTGGGCCATCTTACACAGTATTGTGAGCCTGTAAATAGGACAATATTGGTGGTGGTGGTGGTGGTGGTATAGTTGCCTAATCATGTCTGACTCTTGCAACCATATAGACTGTGGCCCACCAGGGACCTCTGTCCGTGGGATTCACTAGGCAAGAATACTGGAGTGGGTTGCCATTTCCTGCTTCGGGGGATCTTCCCTACCCAGGATCGAACCCCAGTCTTCTGCGGTGAAGGTAGATTCTTTACCAACTGAGTCACCAAGAAAGACCCTGGACATCTTGGGGGGGGGGTAATTTTTATAATATTTAATAGCACAGAATATTCACAGACCAAATCTTAGTTCAGTACAGCAGTGGGGGCATAGCTGAAATAAACTGTGTGTGTCTCTGTGTGAGCTGGGGAGGAAGGATTGTCTTGGACATGGACCAAGATGGGTAAACAGGGGTCCCATGGAGAAGAAATTGCAAGGCCAGGCCAAAGAGGGCATAGAATCAGAAGACAGAAAAGGAAGAGACAGAAATTAGGTTGGCTGACAGTTGGTGTGTTTCCTTTTTTTGAAGCCACTTCTGCCCAGCACTCATTTTTACAAAAGTAAAACCACCCAGATGTAGCCCTACCTCCTCTTCATGAGCCCGTCTCACTCCACACTCCCCACGGGATGAAAGACTCCTGTGTGTCAGGGGTTAATGGAGCGCTGGCGGTGGATCCTCCATTCCAGCCCTATTCTGTATCATCTGCACCATCACAGCCAAAAGTATTCGTGAGGAGAGACGAGAGGCACTTTTTGGAGAACCGTGTGGGGATTTTGGTCACGTGTCTGTCGTCAGCATCAATCACAGAAGTGAGGCAGAAATGCCTGGTAAGTTCCTACACCTGCCTCTTTGACAAAGGTCCCCTCTGGTTTGGCTACCAGGCTCCCCTCCATGGATACAGGATTCAGGGGCTTTGAAGTCGGTTGTGGAAATTTCACTGCGTTCTTTGACTCCAGCAGATTGTTCCAAAATGCTACAAACGTGGAAAAAAGACTGAGGGAGTTTTAGTAGCAGTTTAGAGGTACAGTCCTCTTAAGCCATTGACAGAAAAATGTGTCTCTTCTTTCAGTCTTTAATTGGGGTGGTGATATGTTAAAATACAGCAGTGTCACTGCAGTGTTCTCTTAGGAAGAGGAAGACAAAGGTAAAGAGTGAGTTGGGTGCCGGGTGGTGAGAAAAGGGGTAGATTTTACAGCCCTCGTTCTTTGAACTTGTTGCAGAGGCCAAGCTGCCTGCAGAGAAATTGTGTAAAATAGATTTTGTCCCATATGGTTGAAAAGCGTTTTCAACAAGGGGACAAGCGTTTCCAAGGTGAACCTGAATCTGACTGGGTGTTGAGGCAAGTTTCCTATGCTGAGCCGGGAAATCCTGCAGAAACCCAGGCAAGGACAGGAGGGGAGATCCCAGCCCACCCGTCCAGGAGCAGGGCTTCCTGGTGTGCTTGACATTCTGTCTTAAGAGTCCTTCTTTTTCAGAAAAGTTATTTGGACTTGGGTGCAATTTCTGAAAATGTCCCCAAAGTTATTTTATCCCCTTGATATGCTGACTGTAACAAATTAGAAAAAAAAAAAATATATATATATATATGGGGTAGGAAAATGCCCGCTAGAAGCATCCAGGCTTCAGCTACCACTTCCATACGTTTCAGAATTTGGCACAGACCAGAGATTCTCAAACTCGTTTTGTTTTGTTTCAGCAGAGGAAGCGTTTGTAAAATGAATGGTTATGCAGGATCACTGGGTAAAAGAGAAGTGAGTAGCTTGTGGGGGGTGACTCTGGTCCCCCTAGTTCTGCGCCCTTCTCTCTCTACCCTGTAGGGCTCCCAGGTGTCTGCAGTCCAGTTTGAAGACCTTTTGGGAGTCCTTCTCTAAGGGAATGCCAGCTCAGCAGTCTTTGATAAACAAAGGACAGAGTTACTTCACTGGAAACGCTCACCTCAGGGGTTTGTCAGGGTGTTGCAGACATCAGCATCAGACCCTTCCAGCTTTGTGACTTTGGGAGTCTCTTCCCTTACAGGTGATCACGAGAGAACCATCTCCTCTTGCACGGGTGAAATCAACAAGTCACAGCAGCTGCTGAGTGTGGTGCCACCTCTCAAGCAGCAGCAAAAGTGACCAGTGATACATGTGTCTCCTTTGGCTCAGAAACATTAAGCATCCCTCTTCCCGGGATTCAAGGCGATCCCGTGGTCTAGTTGGCCACAGTTGACCGCTTCCTCCTTTTTATTTTCCTTGTACCGTTTCCTCTGCCTGTGACAGGTCCTTTTGAAAGGTACCTTTTCCCCTTTATGCTCCACACTCAGCTCAGATCCAGGACCCTTGCCTTGTACCCCTTACACTCGGCATGTCGCACAGGGCATTGGGCACAGCCTGATCCCGGTGGCGTTTGCAGGAATGACTGTCATCGGTCAGCTCTCCCAGGGGCTGGCTCTGTGTGTCTCTTGCAGTTCCATATCTAGTGACTTCTCGTGGGCGGCAGCATGGAATCGCCACGGTGGCAATACGTGCAGTACAAGCACTGCTAAAACCTAGCCCCAGTCTGTGGCCTCCATCCGCTGCTAAAGATGTTGAACACTGAGCAGTGCACCACTGCTGGAGATGCTCAGATGAAAAAAAAAAAAAAAGGAAATTGGGCAGAGCAGGATAGAGTCTATCAAATGCATCACTCACGTTGCTGCTCTGATGGTAGCACAGAAGCAGCGCGAAGGGGAGCTCACTCTGGGAGGGAGGCATCAAATAAGGACCCTAAAGGATGGAGAGGTTGTGGGCATGCAGGAAGAAGTGAGTGACAGGCGGTTCCAGGCCATGGGACAGGATGGGAGAGGATACAGCCAGGTTAATGAGGGAGTGATTGTGGACTTTGCAGAGGGTGGTGAAGGTGATGGGCTTGCCCAGGGCAGAGGAGTGGTAGGTGAATAGCAGGACACACGTAGAAGGCAGTGGCTGGAGGCAGGCGATAAGACCTCAGAGGATGCTTAGATGTTGTTAAGGGGGAAGTTGAATTCCGTTTCCTCCTGCAGCAATGATTCTGTTACTTTGCAGATATGTCTGACTTAATGCAAAGCATTCACCTGCCAATTTCAGTGGCCTCCTTCACCTCTTGAGCGGGTGCAGAGTCCAACTAAATGGCTTTCAAAACGTTTCGAGATTTGGGTGAATCGATGAAAGAGGGAACCCAAAAAGGGAACAGTGAGAGGAGCTGGGCTCTGTGGAGCTGTGGCTTGAGGCTGAGAACAGGGAACCACTCGAGGTTCTTGCCACTTTTGTCCAAGTTTGGGTGGATGGGTCAGGGGACCAGCCTCAACTGCTCTTGATTCTAACACTTAAACTTTGACTGGTGGCTCCCCAAGAACCACAGGCAGCTCCCTCTAGGTCAGTGGTCCTCAACCTCAGTGCCCCATGAGAATCATCTGGAACATTTTCAAAATCCTAGTGCCTAAATCCCAAAGTGGAAAGTGAAAGGGTTAGTTGCTCAGTTGTGTCCAACTCTTGCCCCATGGACTATGTAGCCCACCAGGCTCATCTGTCCATAGAATGCCCCCACGCAAGAATACGGGCCTGGGTTGCCATTCCCATCTCCAGGGGATCTTCCTGACCCAGGGATCGAACCTGGGGTGGGTCTCCTGCACTGCAGGCTGATTCTTTACCATCTGAGCCACCAGGGAACCCCCAACTCAGATCAATTAAAGACCCCCTGCCCCAGCCACCCAGGTGTGTGTAGCCACAGCCAAGGGCAAGATACACGGCCATAAGGCACTGAGTTTCAGACTTTAGGGGCGCCAGACTGCCTGCTGCTGCTGCGAAGTCGCTTCAGTCGTGTCCGACTCTGTGCGACCCCATAGACGGCAGCCCACCAGGCTCCCCCATCCCTGGGATTCTCCAGGCAAGAACACTGGAGTGGGGTGCCATTTCCTTCTCCAAGATTGCCTGCAGGACTTGTTAAAACTCTGATTGCCAGTAGCCCTATCCCTGGAGTTTCTGATTCAGGCAGTCTAGGGTTGGGCCTGAGCAATGCACATCTCTAAGCAGGTGTTGCTCCAGTGTGTCTGCCTTTGAGAACCGTGGCCACAGGGCAACTGACGCAGCATTTGGAGAACAGTCTAGTAGAGGGGTCAGGTAGACTAGGGTCCCCTTCCCAGCTCTGCAGTCCCCCCTGCATGACCTCGTCATTCATTTAAAGCAGGGTTGCTTTGGCTCCCCCAGGCACATTTGGCAACTCTGGACATGACCTTGTGCTTGTCATGACGTAGGGGGCTGCTGGCATCTGGTGGGTGGAGGGCAGGATGCTGCTGACAGGGCTTGGCGTTATCCAGGCCCAACGTCAATCATACTGAGGTTGGGAAACCCTTCTGACTTCATACATGAAATAGGGACAGTCATACTTGTTTTTCTAGGCTGTTGGTAAGAATAAATGAGATCCTACAGGTAAAGCAAAATAGGCAGCAAGTGCCTAATACATGGTAGCAGTTTTCAGCTCCCAGCTGAGTCACTTGGTGATGTAAACTCGACTGAAGGACTTGACCTCCGTGAACTTGTTCTCTCATCTGTAAAGTGGGCACAGTAATAGGTTCAAAGCCCTGAAGGGTGGTTGCGAAGATTAGAGATAATCTACGCAGAGTCCCTGCTGCTACTGCTGCTTCTAAGTCACTTCAGTCGTGTCCGACTCTGTGTGACCCCACTGATGGCAGCCCACCAGGCTCCCCCGTCCCTGGGATTCTCCAGGCAAGAACACTGGAGTGGGTTGCCATTTCCTTCTCCAATGTGTGAAAGTGAAGTCGCTCAGTCGTGTCCGACCCTTAGCGACCCCACGGACAGCAGCCCACCAGGCTCCTCCATCCATGGGATTTTCTAGGCAAGAGTACTGGAGTGGCTTGCCATTGCCTTCTCCAATGCAGAGTCCCTAGAAGTCAGTAAACATGGTCTGTTATTATGGCTTCCCATTCTATCTCTACCCAGGCCTCAGGTCTTTTCCTTGTCGAGTCTAAAATGCTGACAAACTCCTCCTTGCTCTGCAGGTCTGTTCTATAGGTGAGAAGTCAGTCAGTTTCTAGTTTCCAGGTCAGAAGAAGTCAGGAGCCACAGCAGGAATAGGGCAGCCTCCTAGCACTCCAGGCCCGATCTGAGCTTCTCATGCCAGATGGTGCTTCCAGAGTGCCCGGCTGCATGCAGCCCATCAGAAACAGGGAGCTTTCGTTTTCACTTCCCCAAAACTTTGCTGGCCTCAGATCTCCCTTAATAAGAATTTGGTGACATGAAATGTTTGGAAAACAAAACACCTCTGGGACCACATCCCATTGGTAGACCAGTCTCAAGGCAGTAAGTGACTTAGGGCCTGCCGCCCTCCATCTGGGGACTTTTTCCAGATGGAGCAGGAATTTGAAGCTGGGCCTGGTTGACTACCATGCCTGGTTTCTTGACCAGCCTTTGGCTCTTGACATAAGTCACAACAGGAGCTGGCAGGAGACACCAGGGTCCAGCAGGTGCACAGACCCCGTCCTTTGTGGAGGGCGTCCTGCTCCCAGCCTCAGAGGGAAAGTGTCCTTTCTCTAATCTGCACACAAAATGGATTTTAGTAACTGGATTTTATTGAAAAACCGACTCCCTCGCCCACCTCCCCTCTCCACCTCCAGCACTGAAAAACATATTGTCTTCTTTACTGTAGTTCATTTTGCCTTCCGAGGTGATTAATGAATTAAAGATGCAGTGTATTTATTCTTTTGCCTGATTACCATTCTGTAATAAATCTAAGCTCCGGAGTCTGTCGATACAGGAAGGCCAACCTGCCTCTTTGGAAAATAAAGGTTCTTACATTAAGCTCAACTTCCAGCTCTTCACATGCAGGAGAAAATTCACCTTTAGAGCCTTAGAAAAGGAAGTGGGAAGCTCAGAGAGATACTAGCTGGCAGCTGCCTGATTCCATTTCTGTGCATGAGAAGGCTCTTTCCTCACACCTCCCCAGACACGGGAATGCCTGTTGACCTGTAGAGGGGATTTATTTTGGGGGGAATGCTGAATATCAAGCTCTTCATGGAGATGGTGGTGGGGAGGGAGGCAACATCCATGGAGCTCTTATTTCAAAGTTGCGAGATCTTATCATCAGTGTAAAATGGTGCTTTCTGTGAATTTCTCTAGTCTCTGGCTGGATGGCCATGTCCTCAGCTTCATTTTCCTGGCAGTGAGGTTGCTGGTTCGCAGGGAGCTCTGTAGGACAGGAGCTGGAGTTGTTCAGGAGGCCAGGAGAGCTCCTGATGGAGTCACACAGGCCCTGTCCAGCTCTGCCTTGTCCCCTACTAGTGGTGTGACTGTTCAGTCACTCAGTCGTGTGACTCTTTGCAGCCCCACGGATGGCAGCACACCTGACTTCCCTGTCCATCACGATCCCCCGGAGCCTGCTCAAACTCATGTCCATTGAGTTGGTGATGCCATCCAACCATCTCATCCTCTGTCACCCCCTCTCATCCTGCCTTCAGTCTTTCCCAGCATCAGGGTCTTTTCTATTGAGTCAGTTCTTCCCATCAGGTGGCCAAAGTATTGGAGCTTCAGCTTCAGCATCAGTCCTTCCAATGAATATTCAGGGTTGATTTCCTTTAGGATGGACTGGTTTGACCTCCTTGATGTCCAGGGGACTCTCAAGAGTCTTCTCCAGCTAGCTGTGTGACCCTGGGGCCAATCTGCTTTGCTCATCAATACAATGCCTGCTCTTCATCTCCCTCACCCCCCACCGGGCTGTTGGGAGGCTGGTTCACCCTGACACCTGCAGGGGATGGGACAACACTTGCCTCCCAAAGCTCTGACCTCAGATAACGCTCAGCCAGTTTGACCTGTGCCAGGACAGGAAGCACAAGAAAAAGAAACAAATGAGATAAGCTTGTTAATGTCATTGGCCATTTCCTTTGATTTATTTAAAAATATATATATAAAAAAAAAAACCAGAAAGTGATGGTTTATATAGGTCCATTTCTCAGCTGCCAGTAATTGAACAGAATATATATGTTTCAGTTCAGTTCAGTTCAGTTCAGTCGCTCAGTCGTGTCTGACTCTCCGCGACCCCATGAATCACAGCACGCCAGGCCTCCCTGTCCATCACCAACTCCCGGATATAAAACAGTGCTCTGTTGCTTCAGTCCGACTCTTTTCAACCCCGTAGACTGTAGTTCTCCAGGCTCCTCCATCCATGGGGTTCTCCAGGCAAGAATACTGGAGTGGGTTGCCATGCCCTCCTCCTAGGGCATCTTCCTGACCCAGGGATCGAACCTGCATCTCCTGCATTGAGGGTGGACTCTTTACTAATGAGATTCCCAGGCCCGGGACTTGCGGGACGGCAGGTTTCTCAGCGCCCTTAACTCTGCAGGAGGACCACATACCTCGCTCTTTGACCTTGGTTCCCTCCTATGGAAACTGGGGTGCGGAAAGCACACTGTGGCGTGCTCAGAGGCTTAAGTGGCCAGGACGCAGTGCAGGCGGGGTGCCAGGCCGGCATCGGCCCTCCACTCGTGTCTGCTTGGTGAGACGTTATCATGGTCCCGTCTCTGTGAAGTCATTGGCCCCCTCCTCGGCCGCGCTTCCGACTGCTGGGCTGGGCAGCAGCATGGCGCCTGATTTCTCATCTGGACACCTTTCCCAATCAGCCCAAGCACCTCCACCCCCTCCCAGTCCTCCCAGTTCCTTAGAACGCTGACGAGTTGAAATCTCACTCCAGCAGAGAAGTTATCAGACTCACAGATGTATTATTTTCGAATGCGCCAGCACGATGGGCTCACAGGGCTCCCCTGCAACACCGTGGCCCTTATTCAGCTGCAGACTGAGTCCTCCTTCCGTCCCCGAAATCCCTCCCGCCTCCTCCCCTGCAACCAGAATATGCAAGGTAATGTTCTAGGTAACATGCGAGAAAAAGGGTGTTCCAGCAAGGCCAGCATGTGTCCTAAGACCAGGAAAGACTCCTCCACTTTCTCTCCAACAAAATGTAAAGAAACTGGAGAGACGCTGCCCGGCAGGACTGTACATGTAATTATGCAGTGAAAGCCGCCGCGTGGTAGTCCCAGAGGAGCGGGCAGGAGCCATGGGGACGGGACCTGCTGAAAGCATGACTTGCTCTACTTGAGATGCGTTCTCCCCGCACCCCTCAGGCTCACCCTCTCTGCCTTTGAAATCCGTGGAATTGTGGACTAGATGAAGAAGCTTCAAATGTAAGCTAATAGTTGAGGCTGCTTTTCCCAGTGCCCCAGAATGATCTCTAGTGATTCTAGTCTGAGGAGCCTGGATGACAAGTTTTGAAAGTGAAAAATCTTATAGGGAGCAAAAGATTTCCTTCTTCCCAACCGGACGTGCCAGAGGGGACAGCCCCTGAATCAGGAGGTGGCATGAAATCAGAGAGGACAGCCCCTGAGATCATCCAAGCTGTCAGGCCCATTTCACGTGTTGTGTTTCTTTTGCCAGCTTTATTTATTTTTTTCTAATTGAGATACCCAGACTATTGTTGTCCCATAGAAATAGAAAGAGCCACATTTAAGTTATTCCCTTTTGTGGCAACCACCTTTCAAAAAAGTAAAAAGAAACAGGTAAAGTGAATTCTAATATTATTTAAAACCCAATCCCTCAAAGTAGTGTGATGGCAATGCAGGATCAATATAAAAATTTAGTAATGAGGTATTTTACAATCATTTCATGAGTGTGTGCCAAGTCTCCGAAATTTAATGTGGATCTCAGTTTAGTTGCCAAATATTCAGTGTTTGCTGTGAAACAGTCTGACCCAAACAGTCAAGGTGTGCTTCACAGAAAATTACGTTGCTTTAGTTTATAAATTTAAAAGTAGGCAAAACCGGAGACTATGAAAAATTCAGTTTCTCAGCCACCCAAGCCACTTTTCAAGTGCTCAGTAGCCATACAAAGCCAGTGGCTGCATCGTGGGATGGTGGTATACTGAACTCTAGAGTTTGCGAGTTATTGGAGTTATCCGATGAACCGTGAGATTCAGCTTTGTCTGGTATCTGGAAAATCCATGGCCCTCATAGACACGGCCTTCAGCCCGGGTGTTAGATCCACAAGAGTGTAAGCCCTGGGTGTGTGTATAGTATAGACACTTTAGCAGAGTACCTGCACATAATACATATTTAGTAAATATTTACTGAATGGATGGAGGGACAGGAGAAGGGACAAATGGAAGAACTTCCTGACTGGTAAATACATATGAATTTAAAAGAGGACCCTGAAAGGTTTTTTGGTTTGTTTGGTTTTTTGGGTTTTTTGGTGGGGGTGGGTAGGTGAGAGGTTCTGAAGAAGGGAGGTATCTATTTCCTGGACCAGGGGAGGGGCTGGATCCAGCAGGACAAGGATGGGGAGTTTTCTGAGCCACAGCTACTCCATGTGCGGGATGGGGTTTCCTCTCTCTCTTCAACTTGTTCTTTTAAGGAGTAAATCCTGGGTTAAAACCCCTATTGTTGTTGTTCCGTCGTTAAGTTGTGTCTGACTCTTTGTGATCCCGTGGACTGGAGCGTGCCAGGCTCCCCTGTCCTTCATCATCTCCTGGAGTTTGCTCAAGTTCATGTCCATTGAGTCAGTGATGCCATCCAACCATCTCATCCTCTGTCGTCCCTTTCTCCTTCTGCTCTCAATCTTTTCCAGCATCGGGATCTTTTCCAATGAGTTGGCTCTTCTTATCAGGTGGCCAAAGTGTTGGAGCTTCAGCATCAGTCCTTCCAATGAATATTCAGGGTTGATTTCCTTTAGGATTGACTGGTTTGATCTCCTGGTTAAACCCTAGACAGCAGCTAGATACGAACGTGGGGCCTTCTGCAAGGCAGTGAGGCTTAAGGATGGGGGTTGGAGAGAACTTGAAACTCTGCACATTTGGGGAAATCTGCCTTTTTAGGTCTGTGCTTAGAGACGAGGCTGAGAAACAGCCTGTACTGTTAGTTGGCATCCAGGGTGTAGAGAGTATAGATGAATGTCATGTGCTTTGGGTAGACAATGGACCTTTAAGCTTTCAAAATGGACTTTTCTCAAGGGCTTGGAACTGTGTCTCTGACTCCTTGGACCTGGAACGTGGTGAGGAGTCCCTTCACTGAGTCATCCCTCCCTTCCATTCATTTATTCATTGACACATCATCTATTAAGACACTATTGTGCTGGGTAGTGGGACACTGGGACATCACAGGCGGGGACAAGACAGAGCTCCACCCTGCCCATCTTCAGCTTCCTAGTCCTTTGGCATAGCTTGGCTTTATTTTATTTGTTTCTTGTGAAGCCAAAAGAGAGTATTTATTTATTAACTTAATGTTTATCAATATTTTAAAATTGAAGCATAGTTGATTTACAGTGTCCTGTTAATTACTGCTGTACAACAAAGTGATTCAGTTATATATGTATGTGTGTGTGGCGCACACACACACACATTCTTTTTAAGATATTTTTTTCCTGTATAGTTTATCACAGGTTATTGAGTGTAGTTCCCTGTGCTATTCAGTAGGACCTTGTTGTTTGTCCCTTCTCTGCATAAAAGCCTACATCTACTAACCGCAGCCTCCCACTCAATCCCTTCCCCAACCCTGTCCTCCTTGGCAGCCACCACTCTGTTCTCTCTTTCTGGGATTCTGTTTCACAGATAGCTTCATTTGCATCATTTTTTTAGATTCCACATATAAGTGATGTTGTATAGTATTTGCCTTTCTTTTTTTGACTTAGTTTGCTTAGTACGATAATCTCTAGGTCTGCCCAGGTTGCTGCAAATGGCTTCACTTCCTTCTTTTTTATGGCCGAGTAATATTCCATTGTACATATGTACCGCATCTTTTTTATTCATTTCTCTGTCAATGGACATTTGGGTTGTTTCCATGTCTTGGTTATTGTAAATAGTGCTTGGCACACCTGAGCTTGGAAGAAGTGATTCATGATCATTGTGCTCGGTGTCCTAAAGGTTGAGAAAATAGTGCGATGACCAGAACTAGTCTAGATACTAGGAGATGTGAGGTTGACATTGAGGATCTGCAGATGAGAAGCATCTCGAGAAGTTAGGGGGTTGAGAACAGAAAGGGTACATGTTGCAGGGAGCGTGGAGAATGTGGGATGCTGAGCACAGGAAGGAGCTGACTGCTGACCAGGGAGTGGTGTGAGAGCCTGGGGACCAACAGCACAAGTGCTGCTGTGTCCATTCTCGGCTCCTACATACCTTGCTTAGCACCCAGCACACCACAGTCTCCCAACAAATGTATTCTCAATTACGGAAGGTAAATAGTTTTCCCCAGGACTGCTCTCTTTGGGGGCCGCTCTTGTCAAGCACCAGACGCATCTGTTCCTCTTTTCTCAGCCCGTCAGGTTCCATTCTGAATGACGTAGATAATTGCTGTGGCATGTTTTGGCTTTGGAGAATGTTTTCTGTGTCTCTTCTGAAGACATCTCCCACCATCACATATGTTTGGAGAAAAGCAAACCCCCTAGTTCTGGTTATTTGTTATGCTTGGCTACACGGCCTGTGTTTTTGTGTTCACCGTTTTATTTTCAACACCTTGTTGGTTCCGCTTAATTTGCAGTGCCCAGACGGAGGACTGCATAGGTTTCCCTCCTCCAGCCCTCATCTCCAGTTCTTTTGATTTCTCAGGTTTAACCAACTAGGTCTCCAAAGCAATATGTGACTTGCAGAATTTATTTAAAGAATAGTGTTAGTGACAGAGACAGAAGGAAGAAGCTGAAAAGAAAATGAAACAAACCAAACCCAAACAGTCATATGTTAAGAGAACTTTCTGAGACCCACGTCCTGCTTTACTTACCACATCTGCCCATCAGGTATCCAGACCATAAACTGATGTGATCGAGAGGAAGAGAGAAAAATTGAGTGAACTATAACTCCATCAGCATCTTTCATTTCCGCTGGTTCCGCCAATTTAAAAATGGAATCATGTTTAACATCTTAATTAGGCACGGTAATGCACAACAGTTTCTTTCTTTATTTTATTTTATGAACATCTAGTCATTTACTCTCCAAGTAAATTATAGTCAATTTATCTGCAGTGACAAGTCAATAAAACAGGAGAAGACTCCAGCTTTTCAATCACCTGATGTTTGTTTCTCATTTTTACTGTTGAATGGAAGGCAAGGCAGCAGTAGGGGGTATGTACTGCTCAGAGTAGCTTTGGAATCAACCACGCGCAGGCTTCCCCTTTGAAGGAGACCCTGTCTGATTTTCGCCAGCTGTCAGGGGTTCAGAATTTGTATGCAGATATACGTTGTCAAAGAGAAAGAATGACTGAGGCCTCTGGTCCTCGCCCCGTAGATGGTTGGGGCGATTCAAGTGGTAAACCAAACTCCCATCTGCTTTAACAGCGGTTCATTCTAATGAAAGTGTTACGTTTGTGTACACACCATCCGTAGCCAGAAGCAGGGGGCCTCCTCGGGCTCTCTGCTTGGTGGTACAAACTTGGTTAATAGCTAAGCCCACTCAAACCACGGCCAGTGTCCTCAGGCGCGATGCTTGTGTTTGACGAGCTGTACTGTGGTTTCAGAAACAGCAATTAGATCAAAGTCAACAGCCCCCAAACTAGCACACAGCCACCAGGCGGGATCACTAAGACACACCCTGGGTAGGGGCTTTTGTGGTGTTTCTGCTGGTTCAGAAGAGAAGTGTGTGCGTCCAGCCAAGAATAAACAAATTCTATGAATAATTTCCTGACTTCAGAGAAAGGAAACATGAAGGTTACTCTGCGATCATCTCTTAGAGTTTCACAGCTTCCTAGGGATCAGGAACCTCTGTCACAAACGTGAGAACCTAGAACCAAAGGGAAGATGGGTGTTTTGTTTTGTCCTCCCCAGGAAAGCCCCTGGGCTTATGAATGGAACCACATCTAGATGATAAGATGTGGACGACAGGGGATTTGGTTTGGCTTGATGGTGTATCATCAGGGCCTGGGGCTGCATCCAGCTTTCAGTGACAACCCCCCATTCTCTGCTTCTTCAGGAGGCTCAGCTAACCTCACGCTTTGCTTTTTTTTTTTTTGTATAATGGAGCCCATCTGCAAAAGTTTGACTCCAGTCTTCCCTTTGCTCTTATATGAGAAAACAAATGATGATATAAAGTGAGCTTCAATCATGCCTTTTAATGTTAACTCAAAGAAATAAAGCGCCTCACCATTTGAAACGACAAACCTGATCAAAGTGGTTAACCAGAGGGAAGGGAAGGGTATGTGACTTAAAATCATGACATTTCCTTGAGATGGGCTGCTCGAACCCTTCCTCCCTTGCCTCCTCTCTCCCTGCCTTCCTCCACTCCTTCCAGGATGGTCTAACTCAAGCATGAATGGACACCTTGCCCTTTAACACTTTGCCTTCTGGCTTTTTTACGACCCAGTTGTGCCAGTGCAATGACTCCTGCAAACCCAAGGCCAGAGGGATCAGCTGTAAGGTATGTTGCCTTGGAGGGTCCCTGGCTGGCCCACTCCATGCAGTGGTCAGGTTCTAGGACAAGGTTCGGTTTCCGACCTGTGCAAGTAAATGACCGAGAGAGGCCGCTGAACTTCCCCTGAGTCACTCCCATCACAGCCTGGAAGGTTCACTGCTGACCTCCCTGAAGCACCTTGGCTTAAGGGTTACTTCCCCCAAGGAGCCTTCTCTGGCTGCCTGACTTCAGTTTTGAGTTAAATGTGTGTCCCCAGACTGCCTGCCTCTTCCCTTTAGGTGTGCAGCTCAGCTGCCTGGTACAAACCCGTGTTTCTCCTGTATCCTTGCTGCTCAAAGGGTACTCAGCATGTGCCAGGCACTTCACATGTCTTAGCTGAAGAAATGAGAAATTGCATATGAGCCCTGTTTTTGTGATAGTAACTCGCACTCCTGAAGGATTACGGTGTTCAGTCGTAACACTGGTTATCCCACCTGATCTTCGCAGCACTCGGGAAGTTGGTCACTGTTATTTTGTTTTCTTTTCCATTATAGTTTATTACCAGATACTGAATATAGTTCCCTGTGCTATAGAGTAGCACCTTGTTTTTTGTT
Organism: Moschus berezovskii; assembly: GCF_049115385.1. Taxonomy (NCBI): domain Eukaryota; kingdom Metazoa; phylum Chordata; class Mammalia; order Artiodactyla; family Moschidae; genus Moschus; species Moschus berezovskii. The sequence goes on from NC_142481.1 coordinate 57,508,688, forward strand.
TTTTATATATAGTGTCTCAGTTCAGTTCAGTTCAGTCGCTCAGTCGTGACCGACTCTCTGTGACCCCATGAATCACAGCATGCCAGGCCTCCCTGTCCATCACCAACTCCCGGAGTTGACTCAAACTCATGTCCATCGAGTCGGTGATGCCATCCAGCCATGTCGTTCTCTGTTGTCCCCTTCTCCTCCTGCCCCCCAATCCCTCCCAGCATCAGAGTCTTTTCCAGTGAGTCAACTCGTCGCATGAGGTGGCCAAAGTATTGCAGTTTCAGCTTTAGCATCAGTCCTTCCAATGAACACCCAGGATCGACCTCCTTTAGAATGGACTGGTTGGATCTCCCTGCAGTCCAAGAGACTCTCAAGAGTCTTCTCCAGCACCACAGTTCAAAAGCATCAATTCTTCGGCGATCAGCTTTCTTCACAGTCCAACTCTCACATCCATACATGACCACTGGAAAAACCATAGCCTTGACTAGACGGACCTTTGTTGGCAAAGTAATGTCTCTGCTTTTTAATATACTATCTAGGTTGGTCATGACTTTCCTTCCAAGGAGCAAGCATGTTTTAATTTCATGGCTGTAATCAGCATCCGCAGTGATTTTGGAGCCCCCAAAAATAAAGTCTGACACTGTTTCCACTGTTTCCCCATCTATTTCCCATGAAGTGATGGGACCAGATGCCATGATCTTCGTTTTCTGAATGTTGAGCTTCAAGCCAACCTTTTCACTCTCCTCTTTCACTTTCACCAAGAGGCTTTTGAGTTCCTCTTCACTTTCTGCCATAAGGGTGGTGTCATCTGCATATGTGAGGTTATTGATATTTCTCCCAGCAATATTCCAGCTTATGCTTCTTCCAGCCCAGCGTTCCTCATGATGTACTCTGCATATAAGTTAAATAAACAGGGTGACAATATACAACCTTGACGTACTCCTTTTCCTATTTGGAACCAGTCTGTTGTTCCATGTCCAGTTCTAACTGTAGCTTCCTGACCTGCATACAGGTTTCTCAGGAGGCAGGTCAGGTGGTCTGGTATTCCCATCTCTTGCAGAATTGTCCACAGTTTATTGTGATCGACACAGTCAAAGGCTTTGGCATAGTCAATGAAGCAGAAATAGTCTCAGCTAATTCTAAATCCTATGAATATTGGGCTCCATGCATCTTTTCAAATAAGAGTTTTCTCTGCATATATGCCTAGGAGTGAGGTCTCTCGATCACATGGTTGTTCTAGTTTTAGTTTTTTTTTAAGAACGTCCGTACTGTTTTCCATATTGGCTGCACCAATTTATATTCCCACTAACATTGTAGGAGGGTTCTCTTTTTCTCCATACCCTCTCCCACATTTATTATTTGTGGACTTTTTAATGGTGGCCGTTCTGCCTTGTGTGAAGCAGTACCTCATTGTAGTTCTGATCTGCAGCTCTCTGGTAATTAGCAGTGTTGAGCATCTTTTCATGTGGCTATGTGTCCTCTTTGGAGAAATGTCTGTTTAGGTGTTCTGCCCATTTTTTGGTTGGGTTGTTTGTTTTTTTGTTATTGAGTAGGAGTGAGCTGTTTGTATATTTTGGAAATTAAGCCCTTGATGATTGCCTCATTTGCAAATATCTTCTTCCAGTCTGTAGGTTGTCTTTTCAGTTTGTTTATGGTTTCCTTTGCTGTGCAACAGCTTCTAAGTTTGATTGGTACCATTTGTTTGTTTTTGCTTTTATTTCTATTGCTGTGGGAGCCTGATCTAACATTGCTGTGATTTATGTATTTATGTCACAGAGCACTTTGGCTGTGTTCTCCTCCAGGAGTTTTATGGTGTCCTGTATTTAAGTCTTTAAGCCATTTTGAGTTTATTTTTGTGTACAGTGTGAGGGTGTATTCTGACTTCACTGATTTACATGTGGCTGTCAAGCTTTCCCAACACTGCTTGCTGACGAGACTATCTTTTCTCCATTGTATATTCTTGTTTCCTTTGTTGAAGATTAAGTGACTGTCAGTGTGTGGGTTTATTTCTGGGCTCTTTATTCTATTTCACTGGCCATTGTTATGAACCCCATTTCGCAGATGAGAAAACTGAGTCATAGACTCTGACATGCCCAAGGCCACATAGCTAGTAAACAGAGTTGCTAGGGTACAAATTGTAGCTACAGCCAGCGCCCGCAACCAAAACAGTCTTAGTCCATTAGTGCTCTCCATTTGGGCTGACTCTCCTGGTGGGTCAGTTTCTTCTTGTTCACAGCCAGGGATATTTTCACTCCCCTCAGCACCTGGGGGCCTGGAAAATGCTGTGACAAGATCGTTGGCAGAGAGACGCTCCAGCTTTCTCCTCCTCCATCCTCAAACTGCTGATCTTGGCCATTGTCTAATTTTCTCCTCCAAAAACAGAAACTTCGGGAAATTACCTTGGCAGAAAAGTCTTTCCTAGCTCTTCCCCAGCAGCCCAAGCATTGATATGGCTGGCACTAGCAATGGAATTGGACTTAAAAAAAAACAAAAACAAAACCTCACTGGCTGAAGTCTGTTAGATAGAGTGTTGGCTGTAGAGTTTCTATGTATGCAAGATGGCAGAGAACCCATAATGGAAGATCACCAGCACAGCCCACCTGTGTCAAGCCCTGTTTTAAGCTCTTCACATGTTGTAAGTCCATAGCGCAATTCTGCAGTGTGGTTATGATCCATTATCCCCAGTTTTGGGTTAAATTAGGCACAGAAGGATGATGTAGTGGCCTTGGTCACATAGCTCACATGTGAAGGTGACAGCTGGGCTCGGGATGAAGAATACCAGAACAGCATTTTCAAAGGCTACCTAAGTATCCGTCCTTCCAGCTCAACCCTCACCCATCATTTCTGGAATTTTATTGTTGAGTTGGTCACAAAGACATCACCCACAGATTCCAGGGCTTCAGCTTCTTTAAAGCTGTGATTGCTTCCTAGGCTTAAACATCTCCTTCTGAAGGTCTGTTTTTGTGGGTTCAGGCAGTAATGGCCAGGGACCAGGGGAAGCAGAACCCAACATGATTCTCTATTTAAAGGTCGGTATGCTGGACCCCGTCGTGGTAAAGCTGACGGACCCTTTCAGGATACACTATGACCAGTGGCTTGAGTCGAGTGGTAAAGGCTGTGTGGGAACGTATAGCTGCAGACACAGCTGTGGCGTGCTTTTCTTGGTCTCTTCACCTGTTTCGGGTCCACCTTTTCCTCATCTGTAAACCAGAGACCCTGTCCCCACCTCACAGGGTTGTTGCGAGGGTCTCCTTGGGGACCCCCGCTGCTGCCACTTGCTCCATTTCTGCCCGTGGCCACTGAGCAGGTCTTTTGCTCCTGTCGCCTTTTTGGTTGTTGCTGTTAAACACTGGTGAGCGCTGAGAGAGGGCCATCTCTTCCGCGAGGGAAGTGGCCGTGGACCCGTGGTACTTTCCTGTGTACCGGGTCAGAGGGCCCTTTAGGAAGGCCAGGATGAGAACCCCGAGGACTGTTAGCCTTCTTGGGCTTTCTCTGAGGTGCTGGGCGCAGCGCTGGCCCCAGCCCTCTTCAGTGGCGCCGGTGGGTCCCCAGGCTCCTGGAAAACAGCAGCCTGTGTCAGAGGGACATGGTGACCGTGCGCTGAGGCATCTCTCTGACAAAGGTGCCTTCTGAGCACGAGCCGACTCCAGGCTGTCTGCCCGAGCTTCCCCCGGAGGGAGACTTCTGTAAGCGGGGTGGTGCAAGCTTCCAGAAGCCCTCCAGTGTGCCCGCTCTGCCCTCTCAGTGGCCTCTGGCTCTGGGCCCGGGGCTCAGGGGGACTGGGGGCCTTTGGAGGCCAGCGCCCCCTCTGGGCCCCTCTGAGGTTATGCAGACTCGCAGACGCTGCGCCGTGAGGAACGACTGCCTCGCTCAGTGGGTGCTGTTGCCAAGGCAGAGAGGCCAGGGTGACAGCTGGCATCTTTTGAGCACCTGCTACGTGCCAGACACTTTGTTTTCCTGCTTCATTTAATCCTCCCAAATCTGCCAGTTTGGGGGTGTTAATAACCCATTTTACAGGTGGAGAAATTGAGGCTCAAAAGTTGGAAGTTCAGACCCCAAGTTGCCCATATCCCAGACTGCCCTGTGCCTTCAGCTCTGCCTCGTGTTAAGTGTGGGGCCCTGGTCCCCTCTCCATGGGCTTGCCCACAGATCTAACTGGCGTGACAGACGGAATGTGGGAGATCAGGGCTGGGGGCCACCTCTCATCCATCAGCCCTGACTGACCGCCCCACCCCTGGAGCTCAGTACCGTGAACATGACCACAAGGGAAAAAATACCCTCCAGGATATAACAGTCCAGCAGCAGTGGCCCCGAGTGGGGAGAAGGCGGGGGCAGCTGTCTGGCAGCACAGCCTGTGGTTTCAGAGGCCAGATGATAAGGGTGGAGATCCTGTCCGGAGCAGAGGATAGGGGGCTGGGGTGGGGGAGGGAGGGAGGGTCACGTTACTGGGGAGCTGAGACAGTGTTACGAAAGAGGTAAGACTTGAAATAGTCTTCTGGGAGGGTCAGAATTCCCCGGGGCAGTCAGAGGAGGGGTTTCAGATGAGAGAACAGCAGGTGCAGAGGTTCAGAGCAGGAGGGAGCAGGACATTCTGTGGGGCAGCCCACATTCCCCTTTGTCCTGAGAGCAGGGGGCAGCAGAGAGGCTGTCTGGACGGGCCACGTAGGGCTGAGAGCAGGTAAGTCTCTGGTCTTTTTTACCAAGCTCAGGATGGTGCATCTTATCCTGCAAACATGTTGAAGATGTATCTTCCTTAGAAGCCCACTTACAGGGACTTCCCTGGTGGTCCAGTAATTAAGCCTTCATCTTCCAATATTGGGTGGGAGGTTGCAGGTTCAATCCCTGGTTGGGAAGCTAAGATCCCACAGGCCTCACCACCCAAAAAATCAAAACATGAAACAGAAGCAGTATTGTAACAGATTCAACAAAGACTTGAAAATACTAAAATCCCCTTAAAAAAAAAAAAAATAAAAGAACCCAGTCTATAGAAAGGACAGCAGCAAATGTCGAAGCAGGAGGCAGAATTCAGTAGAGCAAGGCCCAGCCCTGACTGAGAGCCAGCAGAATTCTGCAAACAGCCAGATAGCTCGTATTCTCAGCTGGCTCCATCACAGTTCCTCAGCTCTGCTGCTCGAGTGAGAAAGCACCCTTGGATGATATGTAAATGAAAGGGCGTGGCATGGATGCGTTTTCTTTGCAGACACTGAAAGTTTGATCTTCACATAACTTTCACGTGCCACACAATACTCTTGGATTTCTAAAAACAGATTTAAAATGTGAAAACCACCCTTCGCTCTTGGGCAGTGAGGCTCTGGCCCAGGGACCGTGGTTTTCTGACTCTTGCTCTGGGCCACTAGGTGGTCCATGAAAGAGGGTTACAACGCGGGGATGCGGCTACAAACAGGGATGTGAGGGGTGTGACCTCTGTGCACAAGATCCTGGAGCCAGCAAAGTCTTCCCACTTGCCATTGTCAGGGACAACTTGAGAATCTCCTGAGAGGGAGATGGCGGGACCCAAGCTTGATGGTGCCCTTGTGGCTTCTCTAAGAGACCACTGGGCGTGCCCTTCTGAGATGAAAACACCACCAGAGGAGGGTGAGAGGCTTGAATGAGAGAGCAGCCACGCTCGAACCTGTGTCGGGACTGGCACCGACGCACTGACTGCCCTTGGCTGCCTGTCCTTCTGATGCAGAGGAAAGGAAACCCACTCAAGGACCACAGATGCTTCATGGAGTCAGGGGGCAGCGGGGAGGCGGGCACAGATCCCAGCTGGAGATCCAGCACTCCCGTGGTGGTCTTTTCTTTGGGTGACTCGGGGTGCGATGATCCCTCAAGAGAGGGGACTGGCTTAGGTCCCTGGAAGCGCCCTGGGTCTCCCTGCTGTGTGATTCCAGATGGGGCCCGTGCACACAGGTGTTTGAGCACTCAGTCCTGCTGTCTGTGGGGCCAGGGGGTCCACTTGATGTGCTGTGGCCCGTGGCCCCCAGTGCCATGTTTCTGGGGATGACCTTCAGTAGAGAGATTATTTTGTGAGCCATCACTGCCACTCCTCCCCTAGGGGCCTCTGGCTTCTGCCTCCCTTTGTAACTTGACTGGGAACCCACCTACAGAGGGATCTTACATGTGCCTGCTACTTCAGCAGACTAACAGAAGAGACTCCTCGTCCAGCCGTGGCTTAGAGGGTACAAAATCCTACCATCTCCGACCTGGGCACGTTCCGCCCAGTGAGACAGCCAGTGAGACTGGCAAGGACGGTGGGGAGAAGGAGAGAGAGGGGCTGTTTCAGGTTCGACCTCTTTACAGGGGAGGGTGACCCCCTCCGCCGGGTGGGGCCCCTGATTTAGGCTGTCCGCTTTTGCCCTTGATAAGGCTCTGCTGGCTGCTGAGGTAGCCCAGAGAGTGTCCACCTCGGGGGCCACATGGAGAGCTGTCAGAGTGAGGCCTCACAGGGCTTTGTGAAGGAAAGAGTCGGAGAGCTGGAAATAATGGTTAATCAGCTGACCCAGCATTGAAAGCAGGCACCCAACTGGAAAGCCTAGTGAGTGGGGAGTTTCTCTCCCTCTCTCCCCACTCCTGTAATCTTCGTGCAGGGGAATAAATCTGTTTCTCCCTTTCCCCCACCCCATCCTCCTCCCTAAACCCCTGCAGATTTTGATGATCACCTCTCTGCCTTCCTTTTTTCTCTGCCCTGCCCTTTCTTTGGTCATAATGTTGACATTCGTTCTGGTTCATTTCTCCATCCATCTTGCCAGCACGCGCGGATGCTAGGCTCCGCAGATGGCGCTGGGCAGCAGCTGTCCTCGTGGAGTTTCAGGGTTTGGGGGAGCAAGCGGTGCTTGCAGGAGCAAAGGCGGGCGTGGCTGGGGTGGAGGGGGTGGGCGGAGCATCAGCGGTGGGAGGAGCTCCCAGCCCCCTCTGCACCACCCGCGCCAGGCACGCTGCCCCTGTCTCAGAGCTCAGCTTATGCTCCTGAAACGGAACCCTTTAGGAGGTTGTTTCCTTCTAGCTGTTCTTCAGGGTCCTCCTTGATTTACGGAATCATCACTCTATAAGGTGCCGTGGTGGAAATGGCCTTTCATCCATAGATTAAGGGGAGAGGGGGGCGACGGTCTGTGGCCTGGGTGACTGGAATTCGGGGCTGCTAAGAGAAGATGACTGCAGCTCGCCTCTCCTGCCAGGGTTTTGGCTGCGGTGCCTTTTCAGGCGCTACAAGATGACCCACATGGGTGTCAGGCTTCAGACAGACCGAATGGAACCACAGAGGATCGCTTTCAGAGGAGTGTCAACCTGGAAGGGAGGTTTCCACGCTGGGGACGGGGCCAGCGTAATCTAAGCTGGGCTTTGCCGTCCATGGCAAGGGCCGGGCAGAGAATCAGTTCAGTCTTTGCTCAAAGCACAGAGGATCCTCACCTTAAATTTGAACTCCCGACCTGAATAGCTCAGTAACTTAGAGCTCCAGCCTGCTTCCATAGGCACTGTCCTGTAGGCTTCTCGTCCTATGGGAGGCTGTCCTGAAGAGGGGCTCAGCCCCAGGTTGGAGTGGGGTCTGTCTCTGCTGCTGCTAACGGACCTTGCTGAGTTTACCCAGGGTCGTGGGGCGTTGTCTATCCTGCGACCTCACTTGGCTCCCGAGTGCTGCCCAACGCGCTCTTCATGGCCTGTGCATCTTGTTCCTCTGAAAGAGTTCACTGCAGCTGCCATCACCAGCCCTGGGCTCAGCGCTCTGTGCACACTTGCTCGTGTAATCCTCACACCCGCGTTCCTCGCTAAGTGCTCAGTTCCCGTGCCCTCCTCCAGGGGATCTTCCCGACCCAGGGATCGAACTCACGTCCCATATGTCTCCTGCGTTGGCAGGCAGGTTCTTTACCCAGGAGATGCACACTTGGTAACCAGTTAGCGCGAATCCTGCTTATCCAGAGAAGATAGGGCTGAGGTCAGGAAGCAGGTGTGAGGCTCTGGGCTCTCAAACACAGCCCTAGACGGTCCCCCTCTGCCATGCTGCTGCCTGACTTCTGGGGCGTGGACCCCCCTCCCTGGGGCACCCAGCATCCCAGGGTCCCGCTGTGCTGTCCTGCCGTGAGTCCGCAAGTCTGGTGGGCAGGGGACCAAGGCGTTGGCTCCTCTGGAAGTCTGTGAAGAAGCGCCAGGGAGGAGAGAAGAAACAGAACACCACGAGTCCATTAAAATAAACCATTTCACCAGAACAATACAAGCCTCCGTCTTCAAGGCCATCTGTGTAGCCACAGACGAATATTCACTGGAGATGTTATGCTAGAAGCTTTTCTTGTGCAAGTGTTTTATGATACATCTGTCTATAAAGCTAGAGACTGAAGACCAACCAACCGATGTGCACTCGACCAGCCCCCCACACACAAACTCTCCTTACCTTGTTATATCTTAAGCTTCTTTTCTCAGTGAATCTGTGATAAGAGTAATTCATTACAGAACTGGACTTTGTGGTTTGTTTATGCTGATTCCGATTACAGAATAAATGACTACCTGGAGTTAAAAAAACTAATGAAAAAACAGGCATCAATCAAGAACATTTATGGATAAAGACTTTAAACATCCATACTTAGAAATATGTATGATATTTAGAAATAGATCTGAAAAGACTTATGTAATGTGTTTTAATCAAATCTTGAAGAGAAATTGACCAATAAATCAAATCTCGAAAAGAAATTGACCAATAAATCAAATTTGGAATGAAAGTGACAGATAAATCAAGTCTAAAAAAGAAAACAACCACTATATCAAATCCATGATATGTTTATTAAAGCAGCTGATCTTGGTTTTTTGTGAACCTGTGCCTTTCCTGGGCCCATGCTTTAGGAATGTATTTAGTATTTAAGAAATAAGATACTTACACTATATGATACTATATGTGTGTTTACTTACACACACATGTATAAAATACTTATATCTTTGGAGGTGTGTGTGTGCATATAACACACACAAGTATAATTTATAAGCCAAAAGAGGATGTCTGAAGTGGGACAAAGGAGCTGGAGGACAGAAAGGATCAGTTACAGACAGACATCCCACACCAGCCTCACTTTCCTGTTGTCTCTAGGATTTATTTATACATAAGGCATCCATGTAACACTAGCCTTTAGGATGTCAGCCTTGAATTTCTTGGGATCCAAGGCGTATCTGATGAATCTTAAATACTCTTTCATGGTGAATTAAGTTATATCAATTCCAGAAGGAGCATTTTTTTTTTTGCATCTCTACAGCAGTATGTAGAATATATTTCTCTTCATATAGAATTAATTTTGAAGAGTTTTCCCCAAAGGTATTTCTAAGTATGTTTTGAGATCAGGTCACGTGTGTATGTATTATGTGTGTGTGTGTATATATGTGCATGTCTATGTGTATGTGCATGGAATGGTGTGTGTTTGTGTGCACGCATGTATGGATTGGTGTGTGTGTGAGTGTGTGTATGTGTGTGAAGGGTGCTGCTGAGTGACCAGGTCTCTCTTCATCTCTCTGTCTTATTGTCTGCCCCCATAGGACTGTATACCTGATTTCAGAAGGGAACTTTTCAAAGAAAAAACTTTTAGACTGATACCTATGTCCTATCCAGCCATGTGTCCTGCATTTCCCAGCAGAGACATGAATTAAAATTTTCTGCTTCCTTGCCCCCAAAAGAGATCTTACAGTTGTCAAATCATACGTCTCAATATCTGGGCTTAGAAAAAAACTATGTCCCCTGTATGTAGATGCTGCCTTAGTTTCCATTTCAGAAATATGTCATATAAGTCCATTCTTCCCATTGGATTATAATAGCTTCCAGTAATAGTATGAATAGTTGTCAGGTTAAGTCCTCTTTTGTTACTGGATGAATTTGACACGTAACACTGAATAAATTTGAGGTGCACTGCAGGTTTCTTTGATGCATTTATATTTTGTGGCATGGGCTGTCATTGTAACAGTATTTATTCCATCACGTAATTACAGTGCAGCATTGTGGTCTGTGTTTAATATGCCACGGTGTGCTTTGTCCCTGCGGTCCACGCTGGTGCACGTGAGGCAGGTACTCAGTCCACCCATTTTACAGAGGGGGAGACTGACGCAGAAAGTAACTTGCCCGGGTTCCCACAGCTGGGGAACAGGAGAGGCAGGATTTCAAGCGCTGTGTGCTCCTGGCCTAGACCTTATTCCCCTTCCCACGTTCAGTGAGGTTTGCTGTTTCACAAACATACAGTCATGTTGGTGCTGCCTTCAGGGCTAGATCCCGAAACTCCATCTTTCTCTAGACCACACAATATTGCTGCCTGAGACCAGCAATAAAATTTAAGAGATAGGGTTGATGGACATCTTCCACCAGTGCTTGTAAAAACTAGGTAACCTATCCTCACGTAAAGCAGGTTGCTTCTCTTAACACCATCATGGTCTCAGATGAAATGGAAGAGTTTTAATTTTTAGACGTTTCCATAAAGATAGACTCTGCTGCTGGGAACCTTAAAAGTGATATATCACTTCTGGCATTTTTTCAAACTTGCCAACATTTTCTAGCCCTTCCCCCATCCCAAGTCACCGCAGTCCATACAGAAACTGGTGTAAATTATGGTATGTGATTGGAAAGCTTATTTTCCAAGTGGAGTTTCAGGATTAAGTCTGCAAGATCCCACTCTGAGAAGAGATAATTAATTCTCTGGTCAATTCTGATTTTCATTTGTGTTACAGAGAAGAGAAAATAATTCTCTGGTCGACTTTGATTTTCATCTGTGTTACTGAAAGATAACATTTAGAATAAGATGTCTCAGATTATCTTATAATAAGGTGGTCATAACCCTGTGCTCACAATTACAGGACTTTTCTGTTTCTTTCTTTTTGCTTTTTACTCTATGAAATTAAAAGCTAGGGTCATTCAGTCTCCTTAACGCTTCGGTGATATTGGTAGGTATTTGTATGTATATATAAATTACCAGTAGATTTTGGAGCATCCACAGTTTACTCCAGGAATAATACTTTTTTTCCCCCTGGTGCTTTGTGGAAAATTAAAATGTTATCAGGGCTGGCTTCATGGCCATGCGATGCGTGCAGTCCTCCAGGGTTCTTTGCTCAGAAGTGTGCCACATTTGCTTTAACACGAAAACACTCTTTTTGAAATTCTTGATGCCTTTGGAGCAGAGGATCTTGCGTTGTCGTTTTGCCGTGAGTCTCAGAATTGATGCAGCCAGTCCCACCAACATGACATTGTCACACTCCAATCAGCACTCTGCACCTCTGACCGCATGTGTAACTTCTCAGGCTTGATCTGCTGGCCTTTGAGTCTGACCTTGCTCTGAATTTTCTGGTATATCTTGTGATGTCTGCTCTGCAGTCCTTTCCTCTCCCAGGCTTATTTTCTTCCACTCACACTATTTAAGGGTAGAATTTAAAACCCTGGCGGGGAGATTCAAAGACCCTCTGTTTACTCTTCTCAGAGTTAACCAGGAAAACAAACAGGCAACAGTGGTGCACACCGAATGGCCTCTCGGGAAGAGATGAAAGATGCCTTCTTGCTCTGAGGGAGCCCCGCGTCCCAGGCCAGAGGTTGTTTGAGCTCTTACAGGACAGCCTCGGGCCTTTATGAGATTCATCTGAGCTCTCACCAGACCTAAAAATATTCAAGAGTCACCCTATTTGGTGTTATCAGCTTAGCACCTCCTTCTTGGCAAACATTGCCAAGTTTGCCATTTTTAGGTAATGGTGGTATAATAATATCGACTTTCCAGGTACGAATATCATGAATGTACAGGATGGATGAAGACAGAAGCAGTGTTTTAGTATACTCCTTCGCCCGTTGATGTTTAAGTTTTAAAAGAGAAAAGATAACAATAGCATATCGTTCAGGAGAGGAGCACTTAGAAATCACTCAGAGTGTCTTCACCCGTAAGTCGGTACTGGCCAATGAAACGTTCTCTGGTGAAGGAAGTGTTGTTACATCCGCGCTGCCCACTGTGGCAGCCACCCGCCACGTGTGACTGTTAAGTACCTGAAATAAGGCTCAAGTGACAGACGAACCGAATCTTGCGTTTCAGTTATTTCAGCTAGCAAGTCGCCACGCATAGCTAGCGCTTCACTGTGTGGAAAAGGCCTAGAGCGCCATTGCTCCTTTTCTATGTGTGCTCTTTAGCTGAAGTGTGACAATGTCCTGTTGGTGTCAGGTGTAGAGCAGAGTGGCTCAGTTATGCATGTGTTCCTCTCCATACCCTTTTCGATCACAGGTTAGGACAAGATATCGAATAGTGTTCCCTGTTCTTTGCGGTAGGTCCTTGCCCCTTATCTGTTTTATATATAGTAGTGGATATCTGTTAATCCCAAACTCCTAATTTATCCCTCATACCCCCACCTTTCCCCTTCGGTAGCCATGAATCTGTTTTCCGTCTCTGTGAGTCTGTTTCTGCTTTGTAAGGAAGTTCATCTGTAGCATTTTTTTAGGTTCCATGTGTAAGCGATATCTTACGGTATTTGTCTTTCTCTGACTGATTTCACTTAGTGGGATAATCTCTGTGTGCTTTGTCGCTCAGTTGTGTCTGACTCTTTGAGACCCCATGGGCTGTAGCCCGCCAGGCTCCTCTGTCCATGGGATTCTCCAGGCCAGAATACTGGAGTGGGTGGCCATGCCCTTCTCCAGGGGATCTTCCAACCAGGGATCAAACGCAGGTCTCCCACATTGCAGGTGGATTCTTTACCACCTGAGCCACCAGGGAATGTCTCGGTCCGTCCATGTTGCTGCAAATGGCATTATTTCATGTTTTTCCTGGCTGAGTAGTGTTCTAGTGTATATATGTACCACATCTTCTTTATTCATTCATCTGTAGATGGACATTAGGTTGCTTCCAGGTCTAGGCTAATGGAAACAGTGCTGCTATGAACATTGGGGTGCAGGTGTCTTTTGAATTAGACGTTTCTCTGGATGTATGCCCAGGCATGGGACCGCTGGATCATATGGCAACTCTATTTGCAGTTTTTAAAAGACCCTCCATACTGTTCTCATAGTGGCCGCACCAATTTACATTCCCACCAACAGCCTAGGAGAGTTTCCCGTTCTCCACACTCTCTCCAGCATTTATTGTTGGCGGACTTTTTAATGATGACCGTTCTGACTGGTGTGAGGTGGTACCTCACTGATCATGAGCCATGTTGAGTGTCTTTTCACGTGCCTGTTGGCCATCTGCATGTCTTCTTGGGAGCGATGTCTGTTTGGGTCTTCTGGCCTCCTCTCACTTTGGAGTGTCCATATGTAGCTAGTGCTTTCTATGTTGAATAGCACTGAAGAGTTGCTCCTCTTATTTCTGTAAATGCTCTTTTAGTCCATATTCAAGCTTATGTTTCCATAGTTGACCACATCTTACTGTCTGTCTTGTGCCTTTTAAAAAGTTACAGTTTGCAGAACTTTCCCCATCTTTTAGTCCAGGATTTGATAATGGAAGGTCCTAGTATATGGCTCCACGTGTTGGCACAAGAAGACAGGGCCTGAAAATCTCTCGGCTACACGCTTACCATTGAAATATGGCCAAACCTGAAGAGTACCACATCCTGACGTCCCAGAAGCTGGACATTGAGACAGAGGACACTGCTGAGCAGCCGAGCTTTCTCTCCCGGTCACAGAGGGTTATGGAAATGGGGGAGGAGGAAGTGAAGGGAAAGTGGGGAGGGGCTGCCTTCTTGAGAACACCCAGGCATCAGTTGCGCATCCCCTCCGGGTCAGATGTAGACACCCTGCATGCGTGTCCTTGTCATCTGAGCATCAAGACTTCCGTGTAGGAACCTTTCTCATATTGCACGTGAGGAAGGCAAGAATCAAGAAGATGACTCCACCAGGGCGATGTCGTTTACACACAGCAGTGACAGAACTGGACACTGTTCTGTCCGCCTCCAAAACCCATTCTGTCTCCACACCGACCTGATGGCAGACACAGGGAGGGAGACTCAGACGCAGGTAGTCTGAGCGGTCTCTGGTCCTCTTTTAAAAGCCTGGGAAGAGTCTTGTGGTATTACTGTTGTCACTGTTCACGATGCTGTCACTTGAATAACTGTCCCGTGGAATGCAGAATTCACAGTGACATGGTTCTGCTTTTTTAAAAAAAAATCATAAAAATTTTACTGACTTTTTATTGCTTCCATGGTTGTAAGAGAGATAGAAAAAGGCAAGTGCAGGCACAGACACACAGTGCTAATATGTCAAACAGTAGGGTAGTTTCTTTTCTCTTAGAGGAAAGAGTCTGCCAACTTGTGATAGGAAATGCCACGCCGAGTCTCTGTGCTTAGAAACCTGGGGTCTTGAAGGCTCTCACAACCTGCTTGCCGTGGTCGCTGCGGATTGCCCGAGCCCAGGGCAGTGCTGTGGGTTGCTGCAGGCCCGAGGCGTGAGTCCTTCAGGTGGTGGTGGTTGTCTCAATGCTGAGTCGTAGGTCCAACTCTTTTCAACTCCATGGACTGCAGCCTACCAGGCTCCTCTGTCCATGGGATTCTCCAGGCAAGAATCCTGGAGGGGTTCCCATGCCCTTCTCAAGGGGGTCTTCCCGCCCCAGCGCTCAAACCCTGGTCTCCCGCACTGCAGGCATTCTTTACTGCCTGAGCCACCAGGAAAGCCCAAGTCCCACAGGGGAAGTAAGCTCATGCACCCCCTGCCAACCCAGGAAACGAAGTTGACCCATCAGAGCACAGGCCCCAGAAAGTCCAAGCTTGCAGGATCCCAGGCCTGGGCAGCTGGCCGCAGTCATGAGGCCCGGCCTGTGAGTGCTGGGGGAGGGGTGGGGTGCAGTTCCCCCTCTCCCTCACTGCTTCCCTTTGTCATCCTCCAGCCTTTGGGGAGCTCTACGGGGCGTGGGGTGGTGTGGCTTGGAGTCTCACCCCAGGCCCCAACCCTGGAGCCCCTGACCTGATTTGCTTGGGCGACAGCAGTCTGAAGCCCGGCCTTGACTCTATCTAATCCAACAGGCACTTACTCACCACGCGGTTCGGTCCAAAAATAACAGGCACCAGGGGCCTTGGGGACGCCAGGCCCCGCTAGCGGGGGCCCCCCGCAGGCCCGGGGACTGCCTTTCTGTTTGCCTTCCTGGCCATCCGCATCCCGGTGCCCGCCCCCAGCGCACCAAGGGCACACTCACTGTCCCCACATGGGCATCCCTCTGGGGGCCCAGCGCCCAGCACGGACGGGCACCCTGCTCCCCAAACTCCTGTAAGTGGCAGGGGGATAGTTATCACCAACAGACAGCGGTGCTCGGGTCAGGAGGCCTGGGAGGAGCCAGCTCAGCTTTTTACTCCCCAACCGTCTCAGGACCCCGACTCGCCGGCTCGTGCTGGCACCTGAAGCTCTTTTTAAACCACATAGAACGCTGGCAGCTCCACGACAGCAGGAGCTCCACGGGAGCTCTGAATTCGGGTCCTGATGTAAACCCACGTGCCAATGTGGGCATGTGGCCGTGTCCCTGGGAGCCTCAGTTTCCTCGTCCTTAAAAGGGGAGTCCTTCCTATGTGGTAATGATGGATGTAGAGTCCCCACCGGGACCTACACGGCTTTCCTTAGGCCCCCAGCATCAGTCTCCCCGAGCAAGGACTTGGACTGTGGGCACAAGTATTTTGTGCACCAAAAGGCACATCATCTGACAGTCATGGGAGAGCTTTTGGAGGTGAAGCAGGATCATTCAAATCAGGTTTCCTTCCTCCAGGTCAGGAACATGTGATTGCTGTAAGCGCATGTGGGCCTCTGGGCGTGACAGCAGGAGTAGTAACTAGTGACAGTTGGGGTGGTCGTGGCAGCCGCCCTGGTGGGCAGAGCAGCTCCAGGAGAAGCTCCAGTAGCCGCAGGCGGGCAGGGGTAGGGTTGGTGGCAGCACAGCGCTAAACCAGCAGTGGTGGTAGCGGTGAGAACATTGGTAGCTGCTGGTTGCAGTGCTGGGGTCACAGTGGTGGTAATAGTACTAGCAGCAATTGTTGTAGTGACAAGTAGTAGTAGCAGGGCCCTAATCACCCTGGTTAGGACCAACTCCTTTACTTCTCCCAGCAGACCTAAGATAATCGCCCTCCTCGCGGGCATCAGAAGATGCTCAGTCATGATGCCCGTGGTTAAATGCAGAACCAGTCATTTCCAGCCTGGGTTCCGAAAAAAATGCCTCAGCAGGAGCCACCTTGTTGGAAGTTGGCTGGGTCATGCTGCCATCTCTGAGATACACATGGAGCAGATGCCCAGCAGGATGGTGTGGCTCCCTGGGGGGGCGCACCATGGGCATCCGGCGCCTGTTGCAGATGAGCAGGGCGGGGGCAGGAGGGACCTCACAGGGGACAGATGCAGCCCCCCATCTGAGTTTTCTCTAGACGGCCAGCAGGCCCTGTGGCTCGTACACACCCTTAAGCCTCAGTTCAGTTCAGTTCAGTTCAGTCGCTCAGTCGTGTCCGACTCTCCGCGACCCCATGAATCACAGCACGCCAGGCCTCCCTGTCCATCACCAACTCCCAGAGTTCACTCAAACTCATGTCCACAGAGTCGGTGATGCCATCCAGCCATCTCATTCTCCGTCGTCCCCTTCTCCTCCCGCCCCCAACCTTTCCCAGCATCAGAGTCTTTTCCAGTGAGTCAACTCGTCGCATGAGGTGGCCAAAGTATTGCAGTTTCAGCTTTAGCATCAGTCCCTCCAATGAACATCCAGGATTGATCTCCTCCAGAATGGACTGGTTGGATCTCCTTGCAGTATAAGGGACTCTCAAGAGTCTTCTCCAACACCACAGTTCAAAAGCATCGATTCTTTGGCGGTCAGCCTTCTTCACAGTCCAACTCTCACATCCATACATGACCATGGGAAAAACCATTGCCTTGACTAGACGGACCTTGGTTGGCAAAGTAATGTCTCTGCTTTTTAATATACTATCAAGGTTGGTCATAACTTTCCTTCCAAGGAGCAAGTGTCTTTTAATTTCCTGGCTGCAATCAGCATCTGCAGTGATTTTGGAGCCCAAAAAAACAAAGTCTGACACTGTTTCCACTGTTTTTCCATCTATTTCCCATGAAGTGATGGGACCAGATGCCATGATCTTTGTTTTCTGAATGTTGAGCTTCAAGCCAACCTTTTCACTCTCCTCTTTCACTTTCATCAAGAGGCTTTTGAGTTCCTCTTCACTTTCTGCCATAAGGGTAGTGTCATCTGCATATCTGAGGTTATTGATATTTCTCCCGGCAATCTTGATTCCAGCTTGTGCTTCTTCCAGCCCAGCGTTCCTCATGATGTACTCTGCATATAAGTTAAATAAGCAAGGTGACAATATACAACCTTGACGTACACCTTTTCCTATTTGGAACCAGTCTGTTGTTCCATGTCCAGTTCTAACAGTTGCTTCCTGACCTGCATACAGGTTTCTCAAGAGGCAGGTCAGGTGGTCTGGGATTCCCATCTCTTTCAGAATGTTCCACAGTTTATTGTGATCGACACAGTCAAAGGCTTTGGCATAGTCAATAAAGCAGAAATAGATGTTTTTCTGAAACTCTCTTGCTTTCTCCATGATCCAGCGGATGTTGGCAATTTGATCTCTGGTGCCTCTGCCTTTTCTAAAACCAGTGCCTGATTGCATGTGAGGCTGAGTGGTTGGTGGGCTGCTAGCCAGGTTGTTTGGTTCTCATGACTCTGTGGGTAAGCAGGGAGGCAGACCTCCCGAGCGCTGATGCCCAAACAGTCACCTGGACCTGTCCAGAGATGGCTGAGTCTCTGGGTGACAAGGAGATGCTGAGATCCAGCCAGGTGGCCACTTTTTCCTCTGTATCTCTTTTTTTCAGCTGTCTGATAATCTGCCTCCACCTCCCCCTGCCCCCATTTCTGAAGAACCTCCCCCTGCCTGGTGGCCATCAGGGACCACTTGTCTCCTTTTGGCAGTGACCCTAGGGCTTCGGTCTCAGTTCCTGCCTTTCTCAGCAACGACCTTACCATCAGAGCCTCGCCCAGCAGTGGGGCCCAGGAGAGACTGATCGGCCGGTGTTGGCTTAATTTTTTTTTTAATTATCGAAGTAGTATAGTCTCATACTTAGGGAAAAAAAAGGACAAAAAAGAAACCAAAAGTCACTCATCATCCCATCAGAAAAAGTTACTGTCATGACTTTGGGGAACGTTTGTTGTGACAGATGATTGTAGAGTCTTTGTATCTTTGTGATCACAGGTTTGCCTTATATATGCATACTGGACATATGCATTTCTACAGGTATGCAGCCTGTATTTTTCTGTTTAGTGCTAGGCTCTATATAATTAACATTGTCAAAAAACTATTTTTGAAAGTCTGATGAATATTTTACTGTTTTGAACATTTTTGAGCAAGGCAGTTTAATCTTCATGCTGGATATCTAGGTTGCTTCCTTTTTTTTCCTTTTTTACACATGACACTGTACTAAACATCTTTACACCTGAATCTGTGGTGGAATCTCTGATTATTTCTTCAGTATAAATGCTAACAAGTGGCATTATTTGTTAAAACATGATTTTAAATTTGGTACACAGAATAAAATTGCTTTCTGGAAAGACTGAACCAGTTTATACTATCACAAACACTATAAGGAGACTTCAGTGTAACTATTAAAATCATTTAATAGAACTTTCTTTGAGAGTGAAATATAATATCTTATTGTCTTAGTATCTTTATATTATGTATACTGTACAATGTAGCATTTTATAATTTTGTATTTAGTTCTTGGCCACATGGCTTGGGAGGTCTTAGTTTCCCAACCAGGGATTGAACCCAGGCACCCGGAAGGGAAAGTGTAGAGTTCTCATGCTGGACCATCAGGGACTCCCACAGTGTAGTATATTATATGTAGCATATAATCTCTTGTACTTACATCTTTATTTACTTGAATATCTTTCCTTATTTTTATTCATAGCCATTTTTATTCCTCCTTTTATGAACTGCCCCTTTTTTTCCACCTCCATTTTTTCCCCATTTTACATGACTGGTGGTGTTTTCCTTATTGATTTCTCATAGCTCTTTATATATTGTGTATTAATCCTTTTTCACATCATGGCACAATTTTTGCCACGTGTCTCTGTTTCATTTTAAGTATATATTTTTACATGAATAATATTTGTGTTATATTCAAGCTTAAATATTCTTTCTTTGCTTTTATGTTTAGAAAGATTTCCCCATCCTCTCCAGTTAATTCTTCACCCATGCTTTCATTTTTATGATTCTGAGTCCAACTTTTAAATCTTCTACATCTAGAATTTATTTTGGCATTTGATATGAGAAGCAGACTTGATTTTTTTTCATAAAGATAACCAGCTTTTAGCAGCATTTGTCAAACAGTCTTCCTTTATCCATTGGCTGTGATGCGTTTCTCACTGTGCTCTAACTCCACACTCACAGATTAGTCTGTTTCAAGGGTGTTTTACTTCCTTGATCCATTTGTTGATTCTTATAATAGTACATATTTAGTTTATTATCTTTATGATAAATTTTCATATATTCTAGAGTGCTCATCCTTCACATTATGTTTTTTTCAAAACTGTCTTGGAAATTAAAAAGAAAAATAACGCCTTCTACTTTTTTCTCACAATGCAGCATATAGAATAGAATTCAGCCAGATAGGGACTCAAAGTCTGACTTTTCAGATCACTAGCGGCAGGCTGAAGTGGTTTTATCTCCCTGAGGCTGAGTGTGCTCACCTGTGCAGTGGGGTAGGGGAGTATCTGTGTCACGTGTTCACCTTGAGCACCTCCATCACGCCTGGAGTTCAGGGCCTGAAATATAGACGGTGCTCAATCAATGGTGACTGTCATTCTCAGATTCAGAGGTTTCACATTCCATCTCTGACCTCATCTGTTCTGGTGAAAAAGATGCCAGCTGTCTCCCTGGCACCCGGGGCCCTGGGTTTGAATTTTGCTGCTTTGACATTTCAAGGTGGTGGATCTCATGGCACCTGAAGAATTTCTAGAAGCCATCTGTTCTCAAATCCGTGTGCCACAAACAGCAACCTGCTCCTAGTTAGACAAGACTGATGGGGTTCAGAGAGCCCACAGAGCACACTCCAGAGCCACCTCCTTGTACGGTCCGCTTTGGTCAGGATCACAGGAGCCAAGAGTCTGGCTTCGGAGTCAGACCGGCCGAGCCTGTTGACCAGCTGCACCAATGTCCAACTGTGTGACCTCGGACATATACTTAATCTTTCTCAGTGCCGGAGCCCTCGCTGTAAAATGCACATTGCAGCAGTGCCTTCCTTCTAGAATTCCTGTGAGCGGTAAACACGGTTTTGAATAGAAAACGTTCACCAAGGCACCTGGTGCAGTAAATACTCTGACTATTCGAGGCGCGCACTGGTGACGTTATTACCGGGTGTCCGTGCGTATTTGGATGGACCTGCGAGCGCAGCCTCACCCAGGAAGGCCGGGTGCCTCCCAAGTTGGAACAGCCTGTCTTGAGTGTGACTCCATGCTGACTGCAAGCAGGCTCGAGCTGAGAATAGATTCACCAAATGACCCACTTTTATCACTTGGGAAAATGTGTTGATTTGGCACATCGAGGTCACAGTCTCCCGGGGACCTCACGGTTGTGCAGCCGCAGGGAGCCTTTGGGTGCACACGTGCGTGCATGCACGCACACACCTGCCCATAGAGATGCCTGCTGCTGCCTGAGTCTAAGTCTGGGTACACACGGAAAGTCTCCCTACCAACACCCTATGAAATACGTGCTTTTCATTGCTGTTTACCGGCAGAAGTAGGCAGTGAAAGTTCAGAGTGAAACTTCATAGACTGTATCTGGGCCAGAGTTTTATAAACAGTATGCTGCCGACTCAAGGCGCTGTTGTGAGAGCTTCCCTATGTATGGAGTGAGGTGCTAGGATTGCGATGTCTCATAGCTTAACAGGGCTTCTCTTTATTCTTCTGTCCTTTCCATCCATCCATCATCTATTTATCTATCATCTTTCTATATGTATCCTCTGTCTCTGTCTCTCTGTCACCCGTCTGTCTGGTATGTCTTTACTGAGTGCCTATTATGTACCTAGCATGTGCAACCAATGATGAGTTGAACATGATCCTGATTCAGGAAATACTATTAACCCTGGGAGGCAAGCATATAAGCAAGTAACAGACATGTTCCTCTTCCGTGCCCGCGTTTATGATCTTGATTTTTGTTCAGATCTCACACAGGGTGATAGCTGTACTGATGAAGAAACAGAGCTTGGCGCTATCTTCAAGCCTTTCATGAATAATGAATATTATATGCAAATGCTTGAGAAGTGTTCATGCTCACTAATGTTTCCAGTTCTTCTTCCCTTCCTGGACCTAACAGTACTTCCACACACTTTGTAGATGTTAGTTATGATCACCTAACTTGCTGTGACCCTAACTTGGTGTGACCCTAACTTGGTGTGACTGGCAGAAGTAGCTGGAGACATTTCTGGGTGGAAGCATTTGAGAGTCAGGTGGGAGTGTCTGAGTTCCTGTCTGATGTTGTGGCATTAGGGTCAAGGAAATCTTCACCCAGTTCAGTTCAGTTCAGTCGCTCAGTTGTGTCTGACTCTTTGCAACCCCATGAATCACAGCACGCCAGGCCTCCCTGTCCATCACCAACTCCCAGAGTTCATTCAAACTCATGTCCACAGTCGGTGATGCCATCCAGCCATCTCATTCTCTGTCATCCCCTTTTCCTCCTGCCCCTAATCCTTCCCAGCATCAGGGTCTTTTCCAGAGAGTCAACTCGTCCGTCGCATGAGTTGGCCAAATTATTGGAGTTTCATCTTTAGCATCAGTCCTTCCAATGAACACCCAGGACTGATCTTTAGGATGGACTGGTTAGATCTCCTTGCAGTCCAATCAAGAGTCTTCTCCAACACCACAGTTCAAAAACATCAATTCTTCGGCGATCAGCTTTCTTCAGTCCAACTCTCGCATCCATACATGACCACGGGAAAAACCATAGCCTTGACTAGATGGATCTTTGTTGGCAAGTAATGTCTTGGCTTTTTAATATGCTATCTAGGTTGGTCAGGGTCAAAAATCCTTGAGCAGGATTTTGAAGCAAGATTGGAAGTACATTAGGAGCAATTCGTCTAATCCTCACAGCAAGCTTGTGGACGAGTTTGTATTTTCTTCACTGTCATTTGTCATTACCACCAATGAATGAGAACATTGAAATTGATGCCTGGAGAGACCAAGAGGCCAGTCCACTGTCCAGGAAGAACCTGGTCTCACATTGGATCCGTTTTTCGATGTAAAACAAACAAAAAAAAATACTTTGCTTTCTCCCAGGTTTAGCCTCCTCATACACAAGGAAGTGGCATCTGGTCACTGGTCTTTAAAGAGGATGCTGTTGGCAGTATTTTCTAAAAATCAGGGATCGAGGATATTGCCCGTCACGTATTGAGGACTATGAGTTCATGAGTGTTTAGTGAGTTTGTGGCATTGCCTTCCAGTCTTTCTGGAAGTTTCCCAGAGCAGTATACCGTCTCTCGAATCTAGGTGCCCACTGGCCTGCCTCCTTTATTTCTAAGAGCAAAATCACAGGGTAATATGGTGACTTCAAGGGGGACACAGGCAGAAGGAGAATCTGAGGTGTGCACAGCACCTAACATTCTTTTTATTATTACTAAAATAAAAATAAGAATAAATTACACTTGGATTCACTTTTCATTGGAAAGAATAAAACACACAGGCATGGAATGAAACCTTGCCTCTCTGTCCTCGAGTTGTACTTTTTGTAGCCAACTTCTAGCAGGTCATCTACCCAAGCTGATTCTGGTCTCTCTTCTCAGAGGGCTGTAGTTTAAAATAGAACCGGAGACCAAGAAGGCTCCCAGTGGTAGGCTGTAAAGACAGTGGCAGCGGGAGCCCTGCAGGGGAGCTGGAAGGGGTGTGAGGAGCTGGGGACACCGGTTTCCCACTGCCCCGCCCCGCCTTACCCTCTCATGGCCCCCGGCCCACACTCCCACCCAGGGAGGAGACGGGCCCGGCCCGGCTTGGCCTGGCGCACCGGGTTTAGTGGTTATTGTTTGGTGATCAGGGAGGAGGGAGAATGCCAGGAAGGGAGGGAGGACCCTGCTGGATAAGAAAACTCATTTCTTCAGGTCCCCAGGAGCAGCGTTAACCACCCCTGAGGTCGTGTAGAGGTCACTGAAATAGAGGGGACCGGAAGTGAGGCTGGATGGCACCTCCTTCCCCCCCACCGCAACCCAGCACATCTTCTTCCATTTCTGGAACCCTCACCTCTGGGCAAGAGATCAGGTTATGTGCTCTGTGGGCCCTGAAGGCTATCTGAACAAATGTCCAACTCTCTTCCTGTTTTTTCTCCTTTTTTTTTTCTCTCTTGATTCAGAAGACAAATAAAATCCAGACTACAAATTCAGTGCTTGCGGATGACCGTATCTCTAATGACCGGGGTTTAGAGCTGCAAGCTTTAACGTAAGGAGTTTTCTAGAGTCCATCCATGTACCTTTCACTTCTGATTCAGCCGTGCAGAAAATGGAGAAGCCGTGAGCTAGCTAGAAACCCCTTCAGATGGGTCGTCCGTTTGGAAAACTGATCTTTAGAGACAGAGAAACAAAATACAGGTCCAAGGCCATCACCCTGCCCCTTCTAGCAGTGGAAGCTTCTCTTCTGTTGATAAAAATGATAGCCCTTTGAGGAACAGAGGAATCATTTCTTGGCCAGTGTTCTCGGTTCATGGCTACAGTCTTAACTTTTACACAAAGAGACCAGTGAAGAGAAGATAAATATAGAAAGAAAAGAAAGGAACTAAGACACTGAGTTATCCCAAAGGGCATTCCTGTATTAGTCATCTTATGAAAATTATATGTACCACAGAATATCTATTTTTAGAGGCCAGGAGGTTATGTGAAGCAGTTCAGATGTCGGCAAAGACCCAGAGGCCAGCTCCCAGCGATGACATTGGATATTTAGATATTTGTTTTCTTTATTTTAACTGCGCAGAGCTGGTACTGACCACATAGCCATGTTGGCCACTTGGGCATTGAGACAAGACCCATGTGTTTCTTCAAAGACATCCGAGGCCCTGCTGATTCTTTGGTGTTATTTTTGTGCATCTTTTAGGCCTGGGCAACACACATGCGTGCACACACATCCGAGTTTATTATGCGCATTCTTTGATGTAACACCCGCTAGAGGCCTCTTTCGGGAGGGGCACGGGTGGCCCCAACTCTCACACGATTGCAGTTCAACTTTTATTAAAGGCCGGAAAGAGCAGAAGAGACCGCCCATCTCTCCTAACGATCTGGTTAGGGTTCTTTATCTCCACCGCTCCTCACTAGTTAAATCTCATCTGGGTTTATTGAGGCCGGACAATTTGCGGCTTCTCACTGGAGCCGAGCACCCTGGATTTGACTTCTGAGCAGTTGAAAGTCTACGGGTTGCATGATTCAAGCGGCAGCAAACACAGGTTTCTGTCCCCTGCAGAATCTGTTTCGTGTCCAGTTCCTTGATTCAGTGGGACTCGAATCCGAGCTGCTTCTCAAGGCTCGCCTCTCTTACTTGCCCAGAAGACTCGTCTCCAGGTGGTTGGGACTGGTGCAGGCGACACCGTGGAGCGCAGTGGTCACACATCCACGCCCCCCGCCTTCTTTCAAAAGCAGAGGCGGGCCCATTTCTACCCCATGCCCGCTGGAGCCCGCTGGTGCTGGCGGAGGCCAGGCAGCCCATAGTGCTGCTCTCTGTACCCGCCAGGCGGGTTTGCCGGGTTTAGCCACTGAAATCCCAAGGTTCCCAGTTCCCTTTGAATTTCAGATAAATGACAAGTGTGTGTTTAGTGTAAGTAGGTTCTATGCAGTATTGGGACCTACTCATGCTAATAGGTGTTCATTGTTTATCTGAAATTCAGATCGAACTGTGCATCCCCTGTGCTGGGACACCTACTCCAGCCCATCGCAGCCCCTCCGCAGGGCTCTTAGGAAACAGAGTGGGACATCAGAATCTTTAGACCCCACTGGTGCTGATTTCCTTGTCCTTACAAGGACCTAAAGGTTCCCTGGCCTAGGAAATGACTCCCAGGATCCTTTTAGAGGAAAGAGAAGCAGCAGACGGGGACTGTCAGTCCACTGCACTGCCCTCCTTTTATTTAACGTTTTGCAGTTGGGGAGACCTGGCCATCACCCTAAACTCAGGCAGGGCAGTCTGTGGTGCTAGCAGTGCCTTGCAACGGTGCCTGTCTTTCGTCTAGTGCTGAGTGATAGGCTGCACCTCCACTGATCCTCCAAACGCCGAGGGAGGCAGGAAGTTTAGCAGAATACATCTGGGAAAGTTGTGACTCTCCCCAGAGCATTAGCGGACAGCCAGAGGGGCGGGTCTTGTGCAAACTTCCTGGTTTCTCTTCCACAGGGCCTTTCCACACCTCGCGCGGTTTCCTTACAGACACAGTGCTTGGCTGGGTCCTGCGTTGTTTCTGGCTTCGGGGAAATGGCTTAAGGTGTCAACTGTCATTTCTTCTTCCCCCGATCCCCCCATTTTACTATCTCCACGATAGTATCAATAATTATGCAAGGATATCGCCGTACCTAATTCTGAAAGGAGACAGTAAACCACAGTTGATCATTAATTTCTTTTATTGGTTATTTTTATTATTTATTTATGCTAGAGGAAGTTTATGAAGTTCAGGAAGACACAAAGATGAAAATAATAATCACTCCATCATACTTTCAGTGATGAGGGACCATTTGGGTCTTTTTGGTTGTATCTGCTCTTCTGAGGCACACCTGAACACGTGTGTCCATTTATAATTGCATAAGTGCCTAGAAACGTGGTTTATAAAATTTAAAATGTGCTTAAATCTTTCATCTGGATTTTTCCCTTAGCATGCACACTCCATATGCATTTTTCAAGGGCATTTAAATGGTCTTGGAGACAATGGGGTTGAAACATTGCCCGACTCACGGGTCTGTTGCCTGTCACGTTCCCGGGGGCTCTGACTGCTCAGTGAGCCCTTTAGGGCCCTGTCGTGATGGGACAGCCAAGTAGAAAAGGCTCCGGGCGGTTGAAAAGCAGTGTCCACTCCCTGGCCTTTGAACTGCTCGCGAGACCTCAGGAAGCCAGCCCACTGTTTGTGTCCGTGTTCCCAGATGAGGAGCAGGGACGTGCTCTGGGTCCTTCCTCGAGCTGGGTGGAGTGCAGAGATCAACAGGACAGCGAAAGAAAGCATTTGGGATGTCTTTGAGGTCGGACGCTCCATTAACACTCAGCACTGTTAACCTGCTTGTCTCTCCTGAGGCTCGATGAGCCTAATGTGCATCGCCCCTTGTTTGACATAATGAAGGCTTGGTATCTACACACCATGTGCGCATTCAGCCAACATTTGCTGTACATCACCCCCCCACACACACACACACCCCCCGCCAGGCACTGTGCTGGGCGCTTGCACCGACATGATGCCATGTGACCCTTCCAGAAACACCCTCTGAGTATTACTGTTGTTACTGTAATTATTAATGCTCCTTTACAAAACTATTTTTAGATAATTATAGGCTCACAGAGGGTTGCTTAAAATAGTACATAAAGCTTTGAGTACCCTCACCCAACTCTCCCTAATGGTGAATGAATTAATCCTCCTTCCTTCCTTTCTCTCATTCCTTCCCTCCCTTTTATTCTTTTTTTAAAAACACAAGGAAACTGATATTCAAGATACCTTAGAAGCTTTCTCAAGTGAAAAAAATCAGGATAAAGTATTCAAAGTGAAAGTGTTAGACACTCAGTCGGGTGTGACTCTTTGTGTCCCCATGAACCATAGCCTGCCAGGCTCCTCTGTCCATGGGATTCTCCAGGCAAGAATACTGGGGTGGGTTGCCATACCCTCCTCCAGGGGATCTTCTCAACCCAGGGATCAAATGCAGGTCTCCTGCATTGCAGGCAGATTCTTTACCATCTCAGCCACCAGGGAAACCTAGGAACACTGGAGTGGGTAAGCCTATCCCCTCTCCAGGGGATCTTCCCCAACCTGGAGATTGAACCTGGGTCTCCTGCATTGCTGGCGGGGAAGTCCTTAAACTATTCAAAGACATTATGAGTTTCATAAAGTATATTTCTAGGCTCCTATGCAGATACAAATGGACACACGTACTTATATATGGCTCCGAAATAGATACGAAAGCACGAAATGTTCACTTTTTTGGTTGAGGAGAGACCGACTGAGTGGTTGTGACTTTAATCTGTACTTTTCCTCTCTGTCTTCCCGTCTTCGCCTCTGTGTTCCCACCCAGCTAGTGGAGAGTGGAGGCTCCGGTCTACTCATTCGAATTCGAATTCAGAGGAATGCCCTTCCCACCTTTGGCTCAGGGGGAGGTGTGCCTGATGAGCGAGAGCACAGGTGGAGTTTGAACTCTCTTGATCTGCATCCAGGGGGTCCAGTCAGCTGCCTCCCACCCGCCACCCAGCCTCAGGACGCCCCTGATGGGGTAGTTGAGTCCTTGGGTAGTTTCATTCTCAGCAAGGGGAAGAACTGGGGTTGACTCACAAAGACTATAGGTGGGAACGAAAATAGAAACTCCTGACAGCTTGACTTCCCTTTGCTGGCACCAGGCTCGGATCAGCGGAGCTCAAGGAGAGCCTGCAAATGTACAAACGCAGGGCAGTCCTGCGGGTCTTCAACCGCTTCAGCAGGGCTGAAGGGAAGGCACGTTACTGCAGGCAGGCAGCTCCGAGAAACCGCTGCATTTCTGAGAATCCCCGAGTAGTTAGCAGTTGTAAATAAAGGAGCCGGGGACAGCCAGTTTCATTTTCCGAGTTTTGGATTATACTGTCATAAATGCACATGAGCATATGTATCCAATAACAGCACTAATATAGCGGGAAGCTCTCCCCCAGCTTCTTCCCTCTTCGCCTCTTTGCTGCCTTCAAATTGATATCTCAGAGCCTTAAGTCAAACTGTGTTTTATTAAGAGAATGGGTTATTTGAGATACGGTTGTGACACTTACCAGGGCCGGGCCCAGCTGTAGTTCTGCCAAGATCCTTCATGCCGAATCTGAATTTCAGTGCAGAGAGAGCCCTGCTCTGCTCCGTTTTGCTTGGCTTGGATGATTCCGTTCAGTTCCTACCCAAGTGGCAGGGGTTTTTCCTGCCAAGAGCAGGATGATTTCCCGGCCACTGGGATGGTGTCTGTTGATAGCGTGGGTGGTTCACAGAAGCTCGATGCATCCAACCGCATGAACTTGGCTGTCTTCTCCACAAATGGGATTCCAGAAAATCACAACACTGTTGCTCCTGGGACTGCCATGAGACAGAGCAAGGGGCTGCTGGCACCTTGGACTTGGACGTGACCAAGGAGCCCAAGGGGGCCCAGAAAAACTCTTGGAATACAAGACCCCTGACGACTTGAACTGAAGCCTCGAATTCACATTTTGAAACTGTTGCCTTCTTTCCTGCTGGTCCCGAACCAACACGTCGCTGGCGCCATCTTACCAAGAAGACAGTTCTCAGGAGGCTGCCCCAGATTAGCTGGTAGCTTCTCCTTTTCAAACTGCTGTTGGATGCCCCCCCCGCCCCCCCCCTGCCCTGCCCATAACCATCTCTGAGATGTGGTCTTCAGAGCTGTGAGATGAAATGCTAAGGCCTATATTAGGGTGGGAGCACGCACATCTCCCGGGACCCCATCAGGGTAGCTCACGCAGGTCTGCTGGGAGTTGACCAAGGTGGGCGCACCCCAGATTCTCCTGTTTAATGAGGTCATCAAATATTGGCAGTTAGCAAGGACATTTGGCAAGCATTCAGTCTCCTTTCTTTTTCCTGCTGCTGCTGCTGCTAAGTCACTTCAGTCGTGTCCGACTCTGTGTGACCCCGTAGATGGAAGCCCACCAGGCTTCCCCATCCCTGGGATTCTCCAGGCAAGAACACTGGAGTGGGTTGCCATTTCCTTCTCCAGTGTGTGAAAGTGAAAAGTGAAAGTGAAGTCGCTCAGTCATGTCCAACCCTTAGTGACCCCACAGACTGCAGCCTACCGGCTCCTCCATCCATGGGATTTTCTAGGCAAGAGTACTGGAGTGGCTTGCCATTGCCTTCTCTGTTCTTTCCCTAGTGGAACTCTATCCTCTGGGTCTAGAGAAAGGGAAATATTTACAAGATCTTCCAACACGAGATGCCATAAAGCTGAATGACTTCCTTTGTCTGAGGAGCCGATTGCTCTCTTCTTGAGGTTATTTCGATTCCACTTAAGCAAGGTAAGAAAGCCAGCTTAGAGCTATATTTGGAGACAATGAAGCAAATGAAACTTCATATCAAAGAAGCTCTGAGATTTTGTGGGCAGTTGTATTTGAGGGGGGAGAGCTTTGGGGACCAAAACCAAAGCAAGTGCCTCTAGTCCAGATCCAAAAATATGGTCTCTCGCTGGAAACAGGCAAGTTTACTCAACCACAAATGACACACGGCCATTTCCAACTGAATGGAGCCAGGTTCCCCTGCCACACTGATGTGTTGAAGTTGGCTTGTACTGGCTCACAAGGGCCCATTGTTAAACTTTCAGAAATTTTGTGAGTTGGTTGTGATACACAACCACCTTCAAAAATTGAATTGTGTAGAAACTTACTGTCAAATAAAGTCTATTTTTGAAAAGGTACTAAGTTCTCAAATCCTAGTTATCTTACTGTGTTACACTATGGTCTCTTCTTTTGTTAGAATTTGCGTCTACTGCTCTGTATACCAGGGTACTGCTGTACATGCCTTCCCAGGTACATGCTTAGTGCCATCATGGCCATGGTGGGATTATTTACATCATAGAAGTGAGCAAATGCTACAAATAGTCAGCTCCCCAGTTTTTGTCTGGGAGTTGTTGTTTAGTCACTAAGTTGTGTCCGACTCTTCACGACCCCGTGAACTATAGCCCACCAGGCTCTTCTGTCTGTGGGATTTCCGAGGCAAGAATACTGGAGTGGGTTGCCATTTCCTTCTCCAGGGGATCTTCCTGACCCAGGGATTGAACCCACATCTCCTGCATTGGCAGGTGGGTTCTTTATCACTGAACCACCCAGAAAGACCTTGTCTGGGGGAGCCTGTTGTGAAACATTTACCAGCATACCACCACCCTACAGGACCCATCTCCCAACATTTCAAACCAGGAGCTGGTCCTCCCAAGTCAAGGAGATGTGTGTCTGGGCAAATGTCCACAGCCATTTGTCTGAACCTGCCATTCCATTCCGTTCCGTTCCATCGCTCAGTCGTGTCCGACTCTATGCGACCACGTGGACTGTAGCCTACCAGGCTTCTCCGTTCATGGGATTCTCCAGGCAAGAATACTGGAGTGGGTTACCGTTTCCTTCTCCAGGGGATCTTCCCGACCCAGGGATCGAACCCGGGTCTCCCGCATTGGAGGCAGACGCTTTAACCTCTGAGCCACCAGGGAAGCCCGAACCTGCCATTAGTAGGGATCTATAGGGATCTATTCACACCTGAGTCGAAAGAGACAAGGAGGTGGTGGATCATGAGGTCGAATGATGTTAGCTCTCACAATATGCCATTTTGATTTTACTAATGAATTAAGAGCCTTTCATGATGTTTTGTTACTATCACACAGACACTTGGCACTTTCAGACAAGGAAGGTGATTTCCTCCTGTATCTCCAGCAGTCTTCTTTCTAGGGTACAAATGTTCATAACATCCTTACCTCTCTTGGTACATAGTCTTCTCTGTGAAATCTGAAGTTACTGCTGGAAAAGACACTTACTCCCGAACGTGATGGTTTTGTGACAAGTATATTGATCTTTTCTATAATATCATTTGTAGATGTTCTCATTATATGGGGGGAAAAAAACCCTTGGGCAGGTTTAAAACCGGACATCTTTTTTTGGTTGAAATGAAAGGAACTCAGATATACATCATCAAAAATGATTAGCAAAGAAGAGTAGTAGCCTCAATTGAATAATTAATATTTCAATTTTAAGGGGATTTGAAAAGTTTACTACGATCTTTTTTTCCTTTTTCCTCTCTCCTGGACTAATCTAGCTTTCCTTTATCTGGCTTGCCCTTCCTAAATTGGTCATATTGCTGTCAATATTTGGAGACAGATTAAAAAAAAAAAGAGATCCAATGCACTATGTCTTCATTTGCTCCTCCAATTCCAGTCGGTCCCCTCCAAATGCATGGCCATGGACAGAGCTACATTTTAATTTCTGTAGTCTTGCCAAGTCAGAATGGGATTCACTGTTCTCAACGTCTCTGGACTATCACTTTCCCCAAAACATCCATCCTGACTATTGCAAGAGGCAGCGAAGCTCTGCATAGCTATTTATTTTAAGTGCCTGATTAAAATTTCATGAAAACAGGAAGTCAGGGGAAAAGAATAGATTGCAAGAGCAATGAAATCCGGGGCTTTGTAATTTTTAGCTCACAGGGAAAAAAAAAGCGTTAAATCGTAAGGAAGGTATATTTTCAGAATCATACTGTGGCCACTAATGGCATATTTTGTCACTGGCTGGGGAGCTGGTGAACTAAGAATGGGTCCAGTTTTTTAAATCTTATTACACAGTTTTGCTCTCATTTAGAAATTGTCACCTTAAAGTAACCTAACGCTGCTCTACTTAGAGCAGACCTCATGCAGGCCCTCTCTGTGTGCGTGCCGGTCACATTGTCTTCTATCTAAGTAGATATAAACGTTGTCCTGACAGAGTTGAACAGCACAGAATCTGTCTGCTCCCTAAGTTGATGTAGCCTAAGAACTTAATCTTATCTAATTCCCATATCCAATGGGATAGAGAGTTCGGGGGAAAGAAAGTAATGACATATTTTTCGCCAGATGATAACTCAATGATTTCTATATTTGGTCAATGGAAAAACGAATCAACCGAGAAGTACCCATGCCGACAATGAGCTGTCGAGGAAATCAGCATTCAAACAGAAAAACCCATCACCGGACTGAAAACTGCAACACAGCCACATGCAATTAGCAGGGAACGAACGACAAATGAAACGTTCCCGTCCCACTGCTGTTCCTGGAAATTCCAAAGTCCTGGCCGGCTGTTGGATAGCCCACTTCCACCTTTAGGATCTCCAGCTGAGCTCTCATTTGGCTGACCAGACAGAAATCACTGCAACAGGCTCACGGCTAGATAATGTTTGGTGTGCCTGTCTCAAGTAAATCCCCACCCGAAACACTGGCCCCAGAGCTCAGTCTCAGCGGACAGTGTAATCCTCATGAGAGATGGGTCAGGGAGGAGAGGGAAGCCGAGCAAGGAGGTGCCGCGTGGCCCCAGCTAATGCAGCAAATTAACCACCCCAGGAAGGGGTAAACCCTTCAGATCTCTTTCCAAGCTTCCCGTCCGCCCATTGAAACTGACCTGAACAGGGATCAGAGGGTTTATCGAGGAGGAAAAGCAGCTGGGGATGCTTGATGGGCACAGTTGGGTGCCAGGGTGTCTGTTCAAAAGCTCCCCAAATCCCTCAGGGCCTGAGTTGGCATGAGGCTATCTGGGGAAATCCAGGCATCTCACAGATAGGTGTGTGTCTGTATTTACACTAGATGGCTGGAGGTCACTTCACGCTGATGCTCATCCCAGCCCTATTATTCCAGGGTGGGAACAAAAGAGGAAATAAACTACAGGAAACTCTTCAAGTCACCTCAAAGTTGAAAAACTCAGTCATCTCATTGAGGCTGTCATTGGCCTAATGAATTCATTTCCACGGGGCTGACTCAGTCACAGACCATGAGGATATGTGTTGTTTGCGGGTGTTATCGCTTGAACAGTGTGTGGCATGGATGAGTCAGGCCCTGTGCCTCAGTTTCCACATCTGTACAATGGGGCTTCTAATATCTGTCAAGCCCATTACACATCACCTCTGTCACTACTGCCTCAAGAATTGGCTTTGCTTACCGTGAAATTCTCTGTTTACTTCTTGGTATACCTCAGTAAACGTTCCAGGGAACTGGTGTTTCTTACTCAGCAGTCGTGTCATTCAGCAACATGCCTGGCCACGGTAGACACTTAGTAGTCAATATCTGTAGAATGAGTGAGTGAATGAGTGCTTAAAGAGTGTTGTGAGAGTAGAAATAAGCAACATAGGCCAAGGTTCTTTTAAGACTTAGACATTCAGCATAACTTCATCTCTGTGCTGAAGTTCGGTCTAGTCTCCTTGGCCGCAGTGGGTGATGAATTCTCCCTGCCTACCTTGGGAATGGCTTGCAGAAGGGTGCCTTCTCCTTAGCTGTGGTGGGAAATTCCTCTTAGAACAATGATGGATGAAAGAGGAACAGTCAGTTGAGTCAAATTGATCTTACTTTGGTTTTGCCACATAGAAAGCCCTGCGCTCTAGCATCAAGACAATATGACTATCAAACAGTATTGACCAGTGGATCAGGAAAAGCACAAGAAAAAAAAAAAAAAACTGGGAAATTACCTGGTTGTCCAGTGGTTAGGGCTCCGTGCTTCCACTGCGGGGGTGCAGGTTCAATCCCTGGTCAAGGAACTAAGATCCCACATGCCCCGGGGCATAGCCAGAAAACAATCAAAAACAAATAATTAGATGCTAGAAGAGAAATCTTGAGAGTAGCATTTTTACAATGACTGCAATACTATAATCATTCAGAAAACCATCAAAATTGATTATTTTTCCATCATCCTGTCTTGTCTCCCCACACTGGGTAAGATTTTGAGGAGGAAGACATCGCATCTGTTCTTTGGAATTTGGAAATCCAAACACGATGCTCCCAGGGAGGCGTGCTACTTGGAGCTCTCTGACTGCGTGGTATTTATGAAGCAAGGGGCTCCAATCCTTCTGGGTCTTAATCAAATTTAGCCTTACAACATCGAGCGATATTAAATGCCTTTTGCCCAAAGCCCAGCAAGCAAAGCCATCATTGGATTGATCCCAATGCAAGAAGCCTCTTTGATTTAATCACAGGCTTCTCTGGACTCCCAGAGCACTTTGCTGAGACCTTGCTCACAGCATTGCTCTGCCTTCAGATACATGCACTATGCATGCATTTATCTCCCCGACTTGACCGTGAACTCCCAAAGGGCAGGGGCAAATGGCCATGACGTACCCACCCTGTACCAGGCACGCAGATAGTCATATATGTCTATGGAATAGTGTGGGTTATTGAGATACATACATACATATATATATATATATATATTTTTTTTTTTTGGTGGTGATTCCTTCTTCTGGTGCAGGCAACTGGAGGTGAAACTACAAACTCAGCTCCTTTAGCAGCTCTGTGTAGGGGAAATGGGCTTCTGTTTGCAAGCTTATTATCCTTGCTCGTAATGGAATCACTGGGTCACTGTTTTGCCTACACAGGAAGACTGCTGCAAAAAGGAGAACTGCGACTTCTACCCCAGAGAAGCTGACAGAGGAATTGACCCTGGAGCAGTGGCGGGTCCGTGGTTTCGGGGCTGAAGCCACCTGAATTTCAATCCAGGCTTTACCTCTAAGCAGCTGTGTGTCCTTGAGTAAGATATTTAACCTCTCTGAATCTCATAAGCCCAGGTCACCATCTTGGGCTGCCTCCACACCTCAGATTCTTTGCTGTGCGCTGGCTGCACCCTAAGGAAACATACCTCTCTCTTGACAGGACTCAGTGTTCTTCCTTTCCCACCTAAAAGCTGAGCACTTTGGAGGCAGTGACTACATTTTATCTATCCTTAAATTTCCCTGGCAAATGGAGATAGTAATACTAATACTAGGGCTTCCCAGGTGGCTCAGTGGTAAAGAACCCACCTGCCAATGCAGGAGATGCAGGAAACGTGGGTTCGATCCCTGGGTTGGGAAGATCCCCTGCAGGAGGGCATGGCAACCCCGCTCCAATATTCTTCCCTGGAGAATCCCATGGACAGAGGAACCTGGCGGGCTATAGTCCATGGGGTTGCACAGGGTGGGACACTGAGCAACTGAACACACACGCACAATACTCATCCCTATCACACAGGATGATACGATAGAGCTGCATGTATTCACATGCTTGATACGGGGCCTCTTCCATGCAGAAAGCATATGGAAACTCGTCAGAGTTTATTCAGTCACTATCTCAAGTGAGCATTATCTACTGAAATTGATGGTGTTATCCCCATTTTGCAGAGGAAGTAACCAAGTCTCAGGCACACGAGCCTGTCAGAAATTCTTCTATTATTAATAGAAAGACACTTCTTGTGCTGGTGATGGTGGAAAGGTTGCTTTTTTTCTCCCCCCTCCTTCTAAGAGACTTAGAAGAGGGAGGTGGCCCTTGTTCAGAGTGGTTGGGAAACAGCTCCGTTTGGAAGCCTTGAACCCTGGAGTTCTGGAGTCCACAACAGGAAGAACCCAGAGATCCTGCAGGAAATGTGTCCTGAGGATTAATGGTGGGGTGAAATGCTGAGCGAGGACTTTTTCCTTTCCTCATCTGCATTTGGGAGATCTTTACTTTTCCTTTTTAGAGATCAATGTGCTATATTTCTTTTTCTTTTTTTTCTGAAGGTACATCTATTAAACCCATGGCGGTTGAGCTTTCAGACGATTCTCTACCGTGTAATTAACCCCCTCGGGGTCCCATTTAGATCCAATGATATTTTGTGATTTTTTTTTAACTAAAAGCAAATAGGGACCCTGTCTGCTGTTGGAGCTCAGGTTTAGAACTCCTGGTCTCCAGAGGACAAGGGTTTGGCTGTAACTGTCTGTGAGCTTTTCCCCCGCTAAACGATGTCTAAGCATTTTCCTTTTTCTTTCTTGTGTGTATGTAATATCGATTTTTTTGGTTTGTGGTTACCATGAGGTTTTTATATAGACTGCTATATATATATGTATATATATAATATATATATACACGTGACTGTTTTGAGTTGCTAATCTCTTAATTTCAAATGCAATTTAGATACCCTGCATTTGTACTCTGCCCCTCTCACGATCACTAGTTTTGATATCATATTTTTACATCTGATGGTTCTGTGTATCCCTAAACTGCTTATTGCACATACAGGCACTACTTTTGTCTTTTCACCTCCATACCAGCTTTGCATGTGGGTGATTTCCTACCCTTACTGTATGTTTGCCTTGACCGGTGAGCTTTTTCCTTCCCCAGTTTCCTTGTTTCCTAGTTGCGGCCTTTCCTTTTCAGTATAGAGAAGTTCCTTTACCGTTTGTTGTAAAGCTGGTTTGGTGGTGCAGAATTCTTTTAGCTTTTGCTTGTCTGTAAAGCATTTGATTCCTCCATCAAATCTGAACGAGAGCCTTGCTGGGTGGGTTATTCTTGGTTGGAGGTTTTTCCCTTTCATCATGTTAACTATATCATGCCACTCCCTCCTGGCTTTCAGGGTTTCTGCTGAAATATCAGATGATAGCCTCATGGGAGTTCCCTTGTATGTTATTTGTGGCTTTTCCTTTGTTGCTCTTGATGTTCTCTCTTTATCTTTAATTTTTGTTATTTTGATTACAGTGTGTCTTGGTGTGTTCCTCTTTGAGTCAGTCCTGTGTGGGACTCTCTGTGCTTCCTGGCCTTGGGTGACTGTTTCCTTTCTCAGGTTAGGGAGGTTTTTAGCTATTATCTCTTCAGATATTTTCTGGGGCCCTTTCCTCTTTGTCTTCTCTTTCTGGGAACCCCTATCATTCATCTCTGTTTGGTCGTTCTTTGTATTTTCCTGCTGTTTGTTAAAACCTTCTGACTTCTCGCTCTGTGTATCCATTCTTCTCCCAAGTTCTTTGATCATCTTTCTGTTTTTTTTTAATTGGATTTTTACAAAGCTGTTTGACTTTTTGGTTGTGTCCCATGCCATGTGAGGTGTTAGTTCCCTGACTGGGGATCGAACCCGCGCTCCCTGCGTTGGAAACACAGAGTCTTAACCACTGGAGCGCCAGGAAGACCCCTGACCACCTTCCTGAGCGTCGCCCTGAGCTCTTTCTCAGGCACACGGCCTGTCTCCACCTCGCTCAGTTCCGGGGTTTTATCTCGTCGCCTCGCCTGGGACGCACTCCTCTGCCACCTCATTTTGCTATTTGTATTTTTACGTGTATGATAGGTTGATTGTTTCTCAGCCTTGTAGGTGGGGCCTCTGTAGGAGGCATCCCGTACGTCCCAGCTGGGCACCCCCCTAAGAGGCATCCCCGTAAGAGGGCTGTGTGGGTACTTCTGTGGTGGCAGGCTGACCGCAAGGGTGGTTTGGTAGGCTTGGTTAGTTTGGTAGTCTGGTTGGTTGCCAGGCCCTGTCTTGTGTGGCTCCTGCTGTTCAGCGAGGCCTGATCACAAGGTTGCTGGTGTCAGAGTCCTAGGGGGTCCCAGCTCTGGCGCTGGCTTGCTGGCAGTGGGAGTCAGGGTCCTGAAGACTCTGGAGCTATTGCTTGCCCCCTAGCAGGTGGAGCCAGGTCCTGGGGTTGGTGCCAGACTGCTGGTGGGCAGCTGGCCTCTTGAGACTGGCTGCAGGAGCCTGGGTTCCCAGACCTCATTTCAGATTGTTGTTGGTGTCGGGGGGTGTGGTCAGTGGGGCAGGCAGGGAGTGTGTTCCTGACACAGGTTGGTCTCGGGTGTCCAGAAGGTCGCATTCGCCTGCTTGTGGGCAGGGCAGCCAGGGGCCGGCTGGTCCCAGAGTAGGGTCTGGCTGGCGTTGCAGGGTTTTAGTTTCCTTGCTTCTGGTATCAGCCCGCCGGTGGGCAGGGCTGGTATGGAGGCATGTGTGGACTCCATGTAGAAGGGGTACCAGTGCCTGCTCACTGGTGGGTCTTGGCCCTTGGGTGGGCAGGGCCATGTCCAGAGGCAACTGTGGGCTCTCTGGTCTTTCGATAGCTTGTCTGCTGACAGGCGTGGCTGTGTCCCTGCCCAGTTGGTTGTTTGGCCAGAACTGGCCCGACACTGGCACCCACGGGTTATTGGGTGGGCAGGCCTTGGTGCTAACAAGCTCCAGCAGGCAAGGCGAACATGGCCCAGGACTACCCGAGTGCCGGAGTTGGGACTTGAGCCGAATCTGGTCAACTCCAGCGTTCTTTCCTACTCCTGTTAACTCCAGGAACAGTGGTTTTCTCTCAAACACCGACCCCTGATTTGGGGGCACCAGTTAGCAAATATGAGAGGGTGTTTCCATGTACTTACCCAGATTTCATAACCTTGTGGGTGAGAGGCTGTGTTAGGGTGGTATAGGGGAAGGTGTTTGGTTTTGCAGAGCCCTTTGCAGGCCCTGGGCCAGCCCTGGAGTGGGCAGGGAGCTCGGTGTGGCCTCACGGGGGTGAGACACGTCCATGGTCAGGAAGCAGGTGTCACACCAAAGGGCCACGATGAGAACTCTAGCCTCCCTTCCTGAAAAGATTGAAAACCCACTGAAGACTCGAAACAGGGGTGTGACCTGATCTGATCTATACGGGAAGTTCCCTACATACAAATGAGTTCTGTTCCCAGAGCATGTTCATAAGTCCAATTTGTTCATTAAGTCCAAAAAAATTAGCCTAGGTAGCCAACTTACACAATCGGCTGTATAGTACTGTACTGTCATAGGTTTATAATATCTTCACACATAATACATAAAAGACAAACACAAAAAGATGAACATTTTAATGTATGTAAAAAGCAAACAAAAATATACATTTTTAATTGGCTTTAATAAGATTTAATTTTTAATCTTACAGCACCTTGAAAGGTACACTAGTGCAGTGCAGCAGCTGGCATACAGGGGCTGGCACACACGCTAGCATCTTTGAAAGTTTGCATCTCCAAGGTTCCTATGTAGGACACTTACTGTATTATAAGATCCCTCTGGCTACTAGAGGGAGACAGGATTGGAAGGCAGGAGGGTTGGCAGGAGGGGTCAGAACAGTTAGCACACAATTGCCAGCGCGTTTCCCAATGAGTGTCTCGGACCTAGAAGACCCCTGCTCTCCCTATTGTGCGTGTAATCCTTTGGGCTCCGAGAGTGGATGCTCATATCCAGGTATTCCTTCTGTGCAGTTCTGTCTCCCCGTCGGCACTCTGTGTCCCCTGCACAGATGAAAAGCTGCTCCGGCAGGAGAGGGTGCCTGGGAGGGCCACGCTCTGAGGGGGGGCAGCCCAGGTGAGTGAACAACCACAAGGGCCTGGGGCTCTGGTTCCTCTTCCCACCTGGCGACAGGTTGTAGGACAAGGCTGGCTACCCGAGCGGCAAGTCCTGTGAGTTAGGACAGGAAATGCGACCCAGCCTGGTCACGGTGCTGGAAACCACAGCAGGAAACTTGGGTGTGCGGAGCAGCAGCGTGTCGCCTGGCTTGGCCTGCTGCCAGGCCACCCGGGTGACAGGCTCTCCCGGTCCCCCGGGCCAGGGATAGTCAGCGATGACAAGCGATAAGGCACTGGGTTTTGTACTGCAGCCAGCAAGGAGGGAGAAAGAGAGAGGCCAGGGAGCCGGAGCTCATTGCTTCAGAGGTGACAGGTCTCCACGGGTGCCAGAGATGGCACCTGGCACACGCAACCTTGAAGGTGGAGACTCAGGGTTCTTGGGAATGGCTCTCCTTGGGGGCATTGGGGGCATTGGGGGCAGAGACTCATGCTCAGACAAAGCGGGTCACAGACCTCAGATGTGATACGTCAGGGGCAGAGCTCACCCCCTCTGCAAGTTATAATAGCACAGCCAGCCTGCAGAGCCTCCCAGGCTTCATACACCATCTCCTGGGGGGGTCCTCCCTCCTTGGATGTCCCTGAGGGGGTCACATTATCGTTTATAGGTTCCTTGAGTTTTGGCTAATACCTTCAGGTTTGCTGGTCCATGCTGTCGGCCTAGGGCAAGTCTCTGAACCTCTCTGATCGGTCCTGTAGTCACGTCTTCTACCTCGTGATCCTCCACCACCTCGTGCGTTACAGAGGGGATGATCACAGAGGCGCTGCCACAGGGAGGGTATAAGGATCAACCGAGACGAAAGGCCCGGGGGGTTCTGCAAAGTAGCTGTAGCTATATTATTAGTATTAGTAACGATAGAAGCAGTAAACTGGTATCAGCTGGCTTCCTGATGCTTACTGAACGTCTGCTCTATACCAGGCGCTGGTGAGCACAGGTGTGTGGCACACGGGTCTCCGCTTCTTGGAGTTTACAGCCCTCATGTATGTAACAGAGTTAATAATAACAGGTAAGGCTCACAGGGCTTCCCAGGTGGTGCTGGTGGTAAAGAATCCACTTGCCAATGCAGGAGAGGCAAGAGATAAGGGTTCAATCCCTGGGTCGGGAAGATCCCCTGGAGTAGGAAATGGCTACCCAGTCCAGTATTCTTGCTGGGAGAATTCCATGGACAGAGGAGCCTGGCGGGCTACAGTCCATGGAGCCGCAAAGAGTCGGACATGACTGAAGCGACTGAGCACGCACACTTGCAAGCTCAGGGCCACGGCACCAAGACCAGAGTCAGACCTTAGTGGCTACAGGCCCTGCAGCATAGACTGAAGGACAGAACCCCAGGTGGTGCCCGCTGGTGCTATGTGGCTGGAAAGAAAGCACTGTTTCACAACCCTAGCGAAAGAAAACCAGAGATTCCATTCACAGAACCCTAGATTTTATGTACCTGATACAGCTTCTAGCTCAGAGATTCTCAAACATTTCTAGGTATGGAAACCTTTGTTTAGGGAAAATCTTATGAAAAAACAGCAACAAATAAAATAGATGAAAGCTTAGCTGCTTTGGTGTGAGACAGGGCAGGAACTTGGCCATGAGACTAGGGCTTTCATCCTTTGCTCCAAAGAAGATCCCATGAAACTCTAGAACTCCATGGAACACAGTTTGGGAACCGCTGCATAATGGCAAAGAGCTTGGACAATGAGAGCAGGAATTGAATCAGTTTTCTCGTCTGTCAAATAGTGATAATAAAGTTGCTATCTTCATAAGCACATTTCATAAGCACATCATAGATGAGCTAATCCTTGGGAAGGGCTTAGCAGTGCTGGGTACAGAGTAAGTATTTGATAAATGTCAGCAAAATAATTATGTTTTACATTAATAATCATGACTGTGTCTATTATCACTAGCTTTGTGACCTTTGCAGATTTCCTTAACCTTTCTGAGCCTCTTGCTCTATCTATAGACAGGCTCTATCTATAAACAGGGATCCTATACCTTGTCTTGTTGTTTCAAGAAACTTTTAAAGAAAAAGGATTTGTAAATTGTTTAGCATAGCATCTCATCCTTTCCCTCTTTGTCATGAGAACTCAGAAACTGAGCCAAAGCTGATGTTCTTTCTACATGCCTGAAAGTGCATTTTGAGATATCAGCCTTGGAAATTCATGCATTCAGTAACATTCTAAAGGCCTCTTCCCTCGTCTGTGTGTGTGTGTGTTAGCCTCTGAGTCATCTCTGACTCTTGGTGACCCCATGAACTGTAGCCCCTCAGGCTCCTCTGTCCATGGCATTCTCTAGGCAAGAATACTGGAGTGAGTAGCCATTCCCTTCTCCAGAGGATCTTCCTGATCCTGGGATGGAACCCAGGCCTCCTACATTGCAGGCAGATTCTTCACTGTCGGAGTGGGAAGCCCCTCCCACTTGTCTAGGAAACAGCTGTACAGCCCCCCGATCCTGGGCCCTCTGTGGCTTCCCCGTCCCTGCACAAGATGAGCACAGCTTGCCCGGGTGTGACTGGTCTCCCTTCTGCAGCCTCTCAGGGGGCCCCCAGTTCAGAGTCACTTTGACCCCAAAGTGAGGGAGACCTTCTCTAGAGCCAGCCACTTGTGCCACCGTCCGGCTGTGTGACCTTGAGCCAGGACATTTCCCTCTCTGTTCAACCTCAGCTGAGGGGCAGCGAAAAGGTACCCTGTCTGTGTGGGCGGCGGGGGCCTCTACTCGTCACTCAGGGACCCGGGTGGGGTGGTCCCTCTCCACCCATGTCCCCGTGACCACCGTGCTTCCCGTCACCGCTGCTGCTGGCAGCGATGCGCACCAGGAGAAGGTGGGAAGGCGTGCCTCCGGGGAGTAGTTACCGCCTTTGTGCGGGACTGCGGCCCCTCTGACTCCCGCCCCCGGCAGCGTCGCGCGGCCACGGTGCGCGCATGCGCCTGGAGAGCTCCGCGGACCCTCCTCCCAGGAGCGCACAGCCATTCATCCTCATCCGCTGGGAGAATGGAATAGATACCAGCAAACCCACAGTTTTTCCCGCCACAGAACCTGACTCGGGCACGTCTGTCTCTTTCTGATGTTTTTATCATTTCCCCCCTCCTCTCTTCAAATAGGCATGCTCTGGGCTCTGTCCAACAATCGTTTTCACAGTCGACACGGCCTCACCTTCCAGGGTCCTTGAATGGCTTCCCCACTGCCGGGTAGAGAGGGGTCGCCTCTCAGGAGAGTGCAGTTGGGTGTTGAATTGGGGCTCTAGCTGGGCTCAGGGTTCAGAAGCCAAGCAATCCCCTCTCCTCAGAAGCCCTGGGTCACATCCCCTGCGTGGAATGGAGGCCCAAGTATGTACCCACAAATCCCAAAGGTCATATGCCGCTACAGACAGCTGGGAACGTCTTTTTCAGACAGAGATGGGTACTGTGAATTGGTTTGAAAATCGCCTGGCAGTTGGTTTGTGGGGGATATGGTAGAGAGCATGAAGGAGGCTCCATGTCCTCTTGGACATGTCCAGTCCAAGAGGTGGGTGGAAAGTGGGTTGGGGGAGTGTTGGGGGTGAGGGGGGTTGGAGGGGGGGCCTTTGCTGAACACAAGGGTTTGCTTGATCTTTGTGTCTCCAGCTTGGATTCAAGAGCAGAGGAAAAAAGATCTGTCTTTTAAGGTAAAGACAGATGCTCTCACTCACAGAGCTATGGGTCACAAAAGAGGCTGCCTCTATATGTAGTGAGCACTCTGTCATGGGGAAGAATCAATAAAGGAAGGATTTCTAGTAGGACGCATTGGAGAAGCCCATGCTTTGGGGGGCTTCTCAAGTCTCCCTCCCCTGAGATGTTGCGTTTGTAACCAATCAGCAGTCTTGTTGAGCAGGGATCCTGTGACTGTTGCTTTTGCCACAGCCAGTCAGAGCAGCTCCTGTTTATACACCCAGGCCAAGGAGGATAGTGAGAACTCATGCGGGTGAGCTCTGGGCTAGGTGGATCTGCGGTCCAGTGTTGGTTCTGACAGGAGCTGTGTGACCTTGTGGGAGCTTCTTGAGTGTCTCTAAGCCTCAGCTTTGTCCTCCAGACTTCGGGACACAGCTGTCCTACAGCATGTCTCCCCTTCCTCCTAAAATTAAAAGGTATTAAACGTTTTTATTGTCAGTAAAGATAGTAAAACTTTCCTGAGTACTGTGGCCTTTTGGAAATAAAGACCTGAATTTATTATTATTGGTATTCCGATTTTAGACTCTCGTATAACCAACCCATTTTAAGTCCTTCTCTCTTTCTCACACACACAGATAAATATTACTATTTTTAAATAGGTGTTCCCTCTGCTGTGTAAATGGAATGAGGTGTTGGGGGTTATTTTCTTTCCTTCCCCCCCTTTTTTCTTTTTGCAACGGAAATACCTTTTCAGTGTTGGCATGGCATTAATAAAAATAATAAAGGAGAAGGTTTGGAGGGAAAAGGTAAATAAGGCAATTCATACATCATCTGGGAGAGACACAGGAGCTGGGCAGAGAAAAATCACCATCTTTCGACGTGAGCTGGGAGATTTCCATGAGTCAGCTCATCTCCTGCTCCCCGGGTGCCCAGCTGAGGCTGCCACAGTGCAGGCTTCCTCCTGTCTGTGGGGCCAGGCCTGGGGCAGGGAACTCTCCTCGCTAGAGCTGGGCTGCTTTCCTGCAAGGGGCGCTAACAGAGGCATTGCTTTAGTGCAGCAACTTAAAATTCCAAAGGATTCCTGTCTCCCCAACCACATCCACGACTACACACGCACACACACAATAGTGTAGACAGGCGTGGCCTTGGACGTGTATCCACCTGCAAGAGGGGCCCACTGCTTGGTGTGCAGGCCCCAATGCAAACCGGAAATGCAGGAACCCTGGTTCAAAAATACTCAGGGCAGCAACAGCAGAGCGTTAGAGGCACAGAGAACTTAGAAACGAGGGGCCCCGTATGACTGCCTGGGAAGCCATCCCCAGCTGCTGCCTTTAAAAGCCACAAGCCTTGTGGCTGTGACAGCAAATAGCGCCTGGTGGTTTTAGATGGTCCTTTTGATCAGCAACTACCTCCCAGGTGAGTGGCAGTCGCTAGAACCTTCCCTCCTGGAGCCCTGTAAGCCAGCCGAGTGAGGTGAAGCCCGCACACGTGGGCCAAGGCAGAAGGCTGTCCTGAGCGGCAGCTCAGCGATGGTCCACAGAGTGTTGCGAGGCCTCTAGGGAAGAATTAGCAAGCCTTATTAAAATCTCAGAATGATACAGGTTTATGA
Organism: Moschus berezovskii; assembly: GCF_049115385.1. Classification (NCBI taxonomy): domain Eukaryota; kingdom Metazoa; phylum Chordata; class Mammalia; order Artiodactyla; family Moschidae; genus Moschus; species Moschus berezovskii. The sequence goes on from NC_142481.1 coordinate 57,552,826, forward strand.
TTGCAGGAGCCCCCTGGAAACCCTCTCTTCTCACAGCCTTGTTTTCCAAGTGTGGGCTCTGAGGCCGGGAGGGAGGGGAAAGCTGTCTATGGTTGCAGTTCACCTCTGCTGCATCCCTAAGCACGCTCCGTGCGTTTAACCCACAACCGACACAGGAAGTCAGTGATGGCGGCTAGACCCATTTCTCAGAAGAAGAAACTGAGGCTCCCTCAAGTTCAGGAGCTTCCCCCAAGACCACACAGCCGACCGCAGCGGAGGAGCTGCCTTCTGAACAGACTCTAGAGGCCCTGTTGGTCAGTGCTCGGCTGTTTCCAGAGCAGTTCATGGGCAGGGTCCCTAGTTTCTCCTCCCAGCTCTGTGTGTACTTACAGCCAGCCACCTGTGGGCTCTGGGGCAGTCTGATATCTGCTGTCCATCTTGTATCTCCATGAAAGCTGGAGATGGATCTTTCTGCCAAGTGAATTCTCACTGGTAGACACAGAAGAGGTATTGGGGAAAAAAGAGACAATTGTTATAACCTAAGAAACAAAATAGGTCTGGTCCCTGTGTGGAAGAGGATCACAACAGCAGGGCCTAAGAAAGCACACGTCCCCAGGGAAATGGAGGGCTGGGCATCCACCGTGCCGGGCCCTGGGCCCCCACTGTGAAGGAGCCACAGGCTCAGGCCAAAGTAACAGAGGCCTCAGCCAATATCCCCAGGTCCTTCCTGCCCTGCGCTGGCCCAGACCCGGCCTCATCCAGCCAGGAAGGCGAGGCTGGGCGGGAAGGCAGGAGGAGGCCTCAGGGACGCTGGTCTCCAAGCCCCAGCAGGGCCTGGCGTCCCACCCAGCAAGGGCCCCGCTGCCAAGGCGCTTGCCAGCCAAGCTGAGTCAACATCTGAAGGCTGCTGGCAGTGCTGGTGACTCGGGGGAGAGACAAAGGCTTCTCCGCGCCTCCCCGGGCCTGCATGTGGCCTCCCTGCCTCGGCGCCGCCTCTCAGCCATGGGCCTTTGCGCATTCCTCAAGACCCGCGTGGTGTATGGCTGTTTCCCCTTCGCAGAGACGTGTCCTGTTTCTATTCTGCTTCTGCTGAGGACACTGGGGTGTGCTCGCCTTACTTCTGTGCCTTGGAGATGGTTTCCCCAAGCAGCAGAAAAGCCAGAATATTTCAGGGATGTGACCCATGTGAGTGTCCGGGATAAAGGCCTGGAGGAAACACAAAAGCACAGATATGAAGGTTCAGACAGCAGCGACTGTGAAAGTTTAGTTTAGAAACAGACCCTTTACCCCATTGATGTTTGACAGAAAACAGCAAAATTCTATAAAGCAATTATCCTTCATTTAAAAAATAAATACAACAATCCTCAAAGGAAAAAAAAATAGTTTAAAAAGAAGGAATTTTGCTGAAACCCAATTCCAGTTTGTTTCAGATAATAGTAATTAGATCCTTTAAATGTGTATTCATGATGTGCACACAGAAACCTTGACAAGGAAAATGGTTAAGAACACTAAAATAAGATGGGATGTTAGCTGCTCTTAGTACAATGGCTTATGTGTTTCTCAGTTGATTTATGAAGTGAAGTGAAGTGACAGTCGCTCAGTCATATCCAAATCTTTGTGACCCCATGTGGAATTCTCCAGGCCAGAATACTGGAGTGGGTAGCTTTGCCCTTCTCCAGGGGATCTTCCAAACCCAGGGATTGAATCCAGGTCTCATGCATTGCAGATCGATTCTTTACCAGCTGAGCCACAAGGGAAGCCCAAGGATACTGGAGTGGGTAGCCTTTCCTTCTCCACCAGATCTTCCCAACCCAGGAATTGAACCAGGGCCTCCTGCATTGCAGGCAGATTCTTTACTGAGCTATCAGGGATGGAAAGGAAGATAATAAGGAATATATGGTTCACTTGGTTCCATTGGATAGTGTATTTATATAAACAATTTGCATGTATTCCTATGCAGTTTGAAGGGCATGGACCTCCATATTATCATTTTAGAAAGCCTCCTAAGCTTCTATTTTTATGTTAAAATGATGTAAGCAGAAGTACTTTAAATTAACAATGAAATAAAAACATGTGCATTTAGTAGTCACATAATAATTTTCAAGTAAGTGTCCATTCTCCATAACTTATAAACCAGGCTTTACTACAGTTGATTTATAGGTATTTTCTTTTTTTTTTTTCTGCCTTTATTTATTTATTTATTTTTTGAACAAAAAACTTGACATTTTAATTGGTACATGCTTAATAGGCGTTTCAGGGTAAACACATTGAAAACACCGTTAGGTAGAAAGGTAATGGGAATTCCCTATTGGTCTAGTGGTTAGGACTTTGCGCTTTCACTATTTGGGGCCTAGGTTCGGTCCCTGGTCAGGGAATTAAGATCCCACAAGCCGCATGGCATGACCAAAAGAAAGAAAAGTCTAGATGCAGAGAAGTGAGTAAAATATGTTGACTGTTTTAAGTATAACACTAATGATACGTATAAGCAGCATAGATGGTTGGATGGATGGGTGGAAGGAAGGAAGAATGGACAGGTGGGTATTTTACACTCGTTATTTGGAGCAGTCTGGGGCTACCGGAGACGGAGAACCAAGCACGAAGAGTCCCCGTGTGCCCTGCCCCGGTCCAACCCCGCACTTCTTAGGCGCCCACACTTCCGGCTGCTTCCCATCTCAGCAAGAGTCAGATGCAGATGTCTTATCATGGCCTACAGGGCTGCCCCTCGGGCAGTGTCGCCCCCACCTTTGGTCCTCAGCCGCAGTCTCCTTGGTTGCCCTGTCCCTCGCTCAGCAGCCCCCAGGGTTTTTCCCAGGCCCGCACTCTCCCGGGTGCATCCTGTGCATGCGGCCTGTCCAGCTCTCCCCGAGGGGCCGTGCTATGCACACCCGGACACTCCCGGGTCCTCCTCCTGGCCTCCTTCCAGGCCCCACCCCCCACTTCTGGGGCTCCCGCTCCAGCATCTTCCTTTTCTTCTACAGGCACCTGCTGGCATCACGCCATCCCCACCATCCGTCTGCTGGCACATCACTCCAGCACCCCAGCCGTGGGACCCTCACCCCGATGGGCACCGGGCTGGGGCTCTCTAGCCGCTGCTTTTCTCAGCAGAGGCACGATGAGATTGCGGTCCTGGTGCGGACTCTGAGGTTGGGCTGCTCTTGTGTGAACTCTAAACCCTTTGCCCAGGAAATGAAAAGCGTTAGGCCACCCTCTCCAAGGACTCTCGCTTCTCTGAGGTATGGCTTCCCTAGCCTTAAGATGGGGCAGAAGAAGGCATCTGTTTCAGGGACCTCCCTGGCCGTCCAGTGGATCAGACGTCACACTTCCACTGCAGGGGACAACGGTTCAACCCCCAGTCCTGGAAAGATCTTGCATCTCACGCGGTGCAGCCAGAAAATTAAGTTCTTAAAAAATGTGTCCATTTCAGAGGATGCTTGAAAGGGCGTGCAAAGAAAAGATGCAGGTGGCACCTGGTTACCGGACAGGCATCCACTTGATTTTACTTCCTTTGACTGTGCTGTGCTAGCGTGAGGCCAACACCAGGCTCTGTCTGACTACATTTTCCACTGTGAGGGCACTGAATCCCACTAAGTGGGAGACAGCTCCTTCCCCGTCGCCGGGGAAAACCGATGCTTCTTCCCGATGGTTCTTCTTTCCCTCCTCTTCCTCTTCTCTCCTCCTTTTCACCTTTTCCTTCCCTTCTTTCTTTCCTCTGCTCTTTCCTCCCATCGATTGCCCTTCATGTTGGGCGTGCAGGTTGAGTCTGCATGTGTCCCAGGAGCTGCCCTTTGCCCACTGGTTGGCCGAATCTCTCTTTTCTCCCGAGTGCCTCTGTACCCTGGTTCCTTGTTCCCAAGGGCAAAGCTCTGGCCTCCTCACTCTCCGGGGAGAGCTTGGCTGTGGGGACACCAGGCATGGACCCTGGGGTCTCAGTTGATGGTTGGTACAGACCACTTGCTGATGTGTAACGGCTCTGGTGAAGGCTTGGGCCCCAGGGCCAGCACTGGCACCCCGGGCGGTGTGCCTGCTTTGGCCCCAGTGCCCTGGGAGTGGCCTCTGGTCCCCACACCATGGTTTGGGACCGGAAACAAGAGCTTCCGGACAAACTGGTGATCAGAAGACTCTTCCTCGAGGAACAACGGGTCCCTTCTCTGTTTGTTTTTATAAATGTTCATCTTCCTCCTTTGTCACACTTCCTCCTGTCCCGTGACGGAGGGACAAGGGCGAACCAGCCCCACGACATCCATCAAACCTTTCAAGTTGTCACCTGCCCCCATGGAAGCAGCCTCCCGGCTGCCTCACTGGGCCAGAAGTGAAACCACCATCTGAATTTGCAGGGGATGTTCAGAGCTGTGTGTTGTCATCATCACTCAGGAAACAAAAGCATCCATGCCGTAAGACAGAATTTCGGTTAAGTGTTGAGCCCCTTCACCTGCTTACCTCTTATTTGGAATTTTTAGGGTAAAAGCGAGGTAATAGACTAACTCACCTCTGAGTGAGGTTGGGGTTTGAAAACGTGGGTGGTGGCCGTCACTCCCAGCTGCCCTTTGGTTTCTGTTTTTCCGAGACGTACGCACGCTGGTACACATGCCATGGATGGTGCCCCAGGAGGACACGTACAGCAGCTCCCAAACAGAATCGCAGAGCCCCTGGGAGACAGAGCGTGCCTCCACACTGTGAATCTGCTTTTGTGTGTGTGAGCACACACCCGTAGGCACAGCCTTGAACTCCGGGGACAGAGATATAGCAGACAGTGTGTTGTCCCTTCCAGATTTTGGCAAGGAGGTACAAAGATATCCCTCACCTAAAGTATAGCACTGGCCTGTCCAGGGGGCATAGTCCATTCTGCATTCATCCGTCCATCCACCTTCCATCCTTCCCTCCCTCCACCCACTCAGCGAAAAACTATCGGTAATTGTTCTGGGCCAGACATTATGCTCTGAGAATTACATGGGATTCTCATTGAATCCTCCTCACAAGAACCCCAGAAGGTAAGACACTTGCTGTTTTTCGCTGGGTAGGAAAGCAGAGGCTCAACGGAGTTAGGAACCTGTCCAAGCGACGCAGCTGCAAGAGGCTGAAGTGGAATTGGGGCTCCTGTGTCTGACTCCAAGCTCGAGTGCTTTCTTTGGCACCCTGCTCTCCTGGGGCCGGGGGCTGAGCAGAAAGAGGGGGTGACGGCGGGGGGTGCTGTCAGCTGGAAAGGTTAAGAGGGGAAGGGGAGGAGGAGACTTGTAACAGACATGTTGGTTCAGTTCTGCCTCCTTCTAGAAAGATTTCTAACGTCTAAAGGATCTTTCAATTCCGGTTACATCGAGATGGCTCAAACAGAAGGTGAAAAGTCACATCTGTATGTCTAATTCTCAGATACTCTTTGATAGGTAGTATTTGAAATAACCTGAGTGAAAGTGCTTGTCCTTCTGTGGAAACTGTGAAGAGTGGGAAAACTTTGGGAGATGCTGACCGAGCCCTTGTTGTGTTATCCTGCCACGTACAATGTGTGTGTGTGTGTAACATATTAATGGATAGTGTGCATCTCCAACACGCTGTGTACACTAGAGACAAGAGCTGTAGATTAATCATTGCGTTTACTTTTGAACACTGGCCTAATTCCGTCAGTGGTCTGTGGGATATATGAAACAAAGCAATGCTTAGGAGAAAACCAAAGAGCAATAGAAGCAGCACATTGTGCAAGGAAGTCAGACCAGGGAGCGGCCGTCGGACAGACGTGCAGACCAGACAGCGCTGCGCGGACACCCTGACTGGTCCCACGCTCTGTCCGCGGTGTGCTGGGGAACACTGTGAGAAGAGAAACAGAGGCAGGCATGCGCTTTTTCCCTAGTCCAGAAAGAGAAAGCGGGCAGGTTTCCAGGGCCAAAGATGGAGAGAAGTCCACACTCTAGTGCGTAGATTCAGAGAATCCAGACACAGTGATACCCACAGAACAATAAAAGGAAGGCAGCGGTGACCACTGAGTTCAGGCCAGCGTGGGCATGTGTTTCCTATGGAAAAGGAGGGATTTTAAGCTAGGAATTCTCAGCGGCTTATGTTCTCAGTCTCTGGGAATTTGGTTTACTTTAATTTTCCAGCTAAAAATTTTTCTTAGCATTTTTTTTTAAAAAGGTCTTGGAAAATGTAGGCTTGTAAAAAGTACAATTTGTAGCTCATCTAAATTCTGGTAGCTCTGTGGTTGTGCTAATATATCAGGGTATTTAATGAGGAGTTTTAGTCACTTAGCATAGTTTCTGGAGCGTCATAGACACTCAGTAAAAAATTGCCGAGTGAAGGAATAGAATATCAACAAGGTAACTGTTGAGCAGAGAGAAACGGGATGAATCCAGTAGAATACTGGACATTCTTCAAACTCAGGGAAAGAACTGATCTCCAAATGTAGTGTCCCGTCTCTGCTTCACGCTGCTTCTCTCAGCAACATTATGCCTTGAGTTCAATGCTCAGATATTCCTGCAGCGCCAGCCCTGGAAAACAAGGGTTTACTGATTTCTGTTTCACATATTTCCACCTAGTTCATCTGATAAAAGCACATCACTTTTTAATCAATGTCATTGGGGCATAGTTATATATAATAAGATGTGCACAGCGGAAGTGAACAACTTGATGAATTTTGATGAGTGGACTAACTACCCCCTGTAACACCCCAAAGATACAGAGCACTTCCGACTTCTCAGAGAATTCTCTTCACCCGAATCACCCTCCTCCCTCTTCAGGCAATCAGTGATTAAGCTGATTCCTAATTTGCTTTTCATGTTGTTCTTTTTCTAAAAAAAAATTTTTAATGAAGTCTGGTTGATTTCCAATGTTGTGTTAACTTCTGCCATACAGCAAAGTGATTTAGTTACACACACACACACACACACATCTATTATTTTGTTAAATTAATCATGTTGTTCTCTTTAATGTATTTGTTTATATGTGTGGCTGTGCTGGGCCTTAGTTGTGGCACGCGGGATCTTGGATCTTCTTTGCTCATGTGGAATCTTTAGTTGCAGCCGGCAGATTCTTAGTTGTGGCCTGTGGGATCTAGTTCCATGACCGGGGATCAAACCCATGCCCCTGCTTTGGGAACACAGAGTCTTAGCCCCTGGACCACTGGGGAAGTCCCTCCTGTTGTTTTTAAAATGGGACAGAACATAAATGCTTTGAAGCCACTCATGAAGAGTGAAGCCACTCTTACCCTAGCTGTAGGGAGACTGAGTCCAGCAGACCTGCCGTAGATGGGTCAGCAGTAAGGCCGGTGGACCCCTGTGGGTCCCAGGGGCGGGTGCTGTTTCTCCTAGTGTCTTGTCTGAGCGAGTTTGGTACTTACAACCGAGGGGCTCTTGGGAGAGGAACCAGCGGGAGAGTAGGTGACACACATTTCACTGAAGTTAAAAATTGCAGTGGTGACGGCAATTATTTTGAATTATCCTCAGAATGATTAAGAAAATGATACCCTTAAATAAATGTTTGAAAGAAATGAGTTTTGTTGGGAATAATACCTCACAGCCAGTTCTCAGAAGTCCAAAGACAGAAGCAAATTAAGGGACACCCTCCAAGCAGTTGGGGGAGAAAAAAAAAAAAACACAGAGTGCCTAATAAATATCTCACCAATCCAATTATAACATTCAAATCAAGGAGAGAAAAATACAGTATCAAATGTAATGAAAGCTCCCTTTCCCAGTGAACACACAGCCTGCTTCTCACTGTCCAGTGCTGAAGGGGATTTCAAAGTCAGCGTGTGTGCAGGGAGGGGGGAATGCCATGTAAATCAAATTTTTCTGGTGGAAATAAGTGCAGTTGTTTGATGTAATTTTGACATTCAGCATAATTTCAGTATCCACGCTGAAGTTCGGGAATCAGGGTGTCTCTGTGAGATTTATACAGTGAGAGTTTATTGATCAGGAAAATCTAAGTTAGACTTTGAATACAGTGTGACCTTATGCATTTGTGGGGGAATATAGTCTCTGAGATACGTGTGTGTGTGTGTGTGTGGCATAAGTGTATAGTAGAAGTATATATTCTACATATTTCACTGTCAATGTTAAGGCAGAAAAGCCCTGTTTCCATTTGTAGTGGGGTGGATAGCATCCCCTCTAAAACCATGTCCACTCAGAACCCCAGAATGTAGCAGTATTTGGAAGTACTGATGTAATACATCTGTCATACAGATGCAACTAGTTGGAGTCATCCCGGATAGGGTCGGTTCTAAAGCCAATGACTGGGGTCTTGCTGAAAAGAGAACACACAGAGATGCGCACACAGAGGGGAGAGGGCCGCAATGCTGAGATGGCTGTTGGGGTGATGCACCTGTGAGCCAAGGAGCCCCACAGATTCCAGGAGCCCCAGACTCTGGAAGAGGCAAGGAAGAATCCTTCCTCAGAGCTGACAGGGGAGCGTGATCCTATGGCACCTTGATTAAGGACTCCTGGCCTCCTAACAGAATCTCCATTGTTCGAGGCCACCTATGAAGTGCGCCCTTTACAGCATCCTTACACAGGTGCCATGTAAGTCCCCTTCTGCATCTGGAAACAACCCACCCCTGCTCACAAGGTAGAAATACCCCAGAATCCAGGAGGTGACTTTCCCTACCAGTGTCAGCAGTAGAGATCCTTCCAGACGCCCTCTGAGAAGCTTCAGCTGCTCGTCCCCTCCAGTAACTGAGGAGCAGATGCCCCAGGGAGTCCTGGAGCTGCAGGCAGGAATCCAGTCTGCACCCCTGCTGATGCTGATGCTTGGAGAGTGAAGAGCCGAAGCGATGCTGACGCAGGGCAGAAGACGGGCCCCCAGTGGCCTCCTAGAGAGTGCGCTCCGAGCACAGGAGGGTCTGAACAAGGAGCCCCTTGGGTTCCTGCTCCGCCTGGAGCCACCCAACCTCTCAAGGAGACTGGTTGGGTCCATTATCTCCGACCTGGTGCAGAGACTAGCTTCCAGCCAAGGTTTCGCGCTGCCTTGAGGGCAGTAGGGAGTTGTCTTTAAGTGCTCATGCGTCTCTTTCTTTTTACAGTTTTTACTTTGTATTGGAGTGGAGTTGGTCAGCAATGTGTTAGTTCCAGGTGCACAGCGGGGTGATTCAGTGACACCCATGCGTGTATCTGTTCTTCATGGGTTTCGCTCTCTCCACCTGCCCTCCTGCCACTTAGCCAGGAGTGCCACCCAGACACCAGCTGCTCTTTCTGCTTCATTAGACCTTCCAGCTGATTAACTAATCCATTCAGTAATTCATGAGCACAAATTTATTGAGTCCTCATCACATACCAAGGATCATGCTGGGTGCTGGGGCTCAAACCGTGAACAGACTGAACCTCTGGTCTAGATCTCATCAAGTTCCTGGTCTTAGGGCCAGGGCAGGCCCATACGGGGCCTTGGAGTGAATTAGATAAAGGCATCGCATTCCTCTGGGCAGGGTGCATGGCTCAGCGCATGTAACAACATATCAGCGCCTTGCTTATCAGCCACTTCCTTAGGCCAGCAGCCTTGTGCAGGGCACAATTCATACAACTGTACCTGGCGCTGAGTCTCCTGGGACTCCTAATAGCTGACAGGGACAGGACAGACATGGAGGATGAGGCCGGGAGGGATTAAAAAGCACCCAAGGCACATCTGACCCAGCCCTGCTTGAGCCAGAAGAGGCACCTCAGGAGGGGAGCCCTCTCAGAGGAGGCCGGTACATATAGCGGTGAAAAAGCTCCACAGCAAACCTTTTGGGGGTTTGGTTGTTACTGTTTCTCTATCGATAAATATGGTGATTCTGAGGCATAGAGAGTTCAATTAATCCTTTGCCTATTTCTGAAGCTTCCTTCCTAAAGGAGAGAGAAAATTTATGTGCCACCGTTTAGGCCCTTTTCAATACAGTCACTGGCATCGCATTTTGGCAGAGGCACTAAATGACTCGAGAGAGTTGGGAGATGCAGGGAAGATGTTTTTATTATTATTATTATTCAGAAGCTTTTATTTGATCATATAAATCGTTACACTCACTTGAGTTTCTGCCTCAACCAAGACGAAGAATCACATCTACCAATATTCTCAGGCCCACCGCTACCATATAGAAAGAACCTTAAACTGTAACTTGCAAGTAAAAGAAATAATCGGAGGGATTTATCATGATTGGAAAATCAGACCCTGGAAAGTCAAAACACACTTTGCTACAGAGATGAATTTGCATGTGTGGTGGGCTTGTAAATTAAAACAACCCTGGATGCCATGGGCAAAACCTGCTTCTCTTTCCACTGGTGTGTTTATTTTCATAGGCCCATCGCATATTAAGCATCCGTGCAGAGGAGGCATCTCTCGACCCTGTCGTCTACGTTTTGAAAGTGCCAAATCCTAGCCAGTAGACCACCGGGGCGGGGGCTGTGTCATCTGCATTTTGAAGAGAAGACCTGCCTTATGGGAACCCCCTCCTTTGAAAACTAAATCCATATGGAATTCTCAGCCTATATAGATGAAGGCAGATATTCACAGCGTGTTATATAATACCATGGTGAGAAACTGCTCTGTTAATAAAACTCAGGGAATTTCTAGTAGCAGCTGTGATAACAGAGCCTAGGGAGTGTCACGCAGGGAGAGTAATAAAGTCCAGCGAAAGAATTCAGGTTGTGTCTTTGAAACTCCCTCTGTGTGACGTTTCTCAGCCTGCTGATTGCGTCAGTCAATGCCTGCAAACCCTACTCTACCCAGAAATCGTATTTTCCCAGAAGGCTTGAGTCCTTGGTTTGTTATGATAGCATATAGAATTTTTCCTGATGACCCTTTGACAAAATGCAGCCCAACTTGCCTCTGGAATTCCCTGTTCGCCTTCCTTGCTCTATTTTTATTTTTTTCCTGCTAAGATTTATCACCATCTGACTTGACATGTGTATCAGTCAGCTAATACTTCATAACAAATACCCTGACCCTTAGTGACTTTAAAACAACAACCCTATTACCACATGGCTTTTGTGGATCCGAAACCTGCCTGTGACTTAGCTAGCTAGATCCTGCAGCTCATGGCTTCTTACAAGGCTGCCATCAAAGTGTGGGCCAGGACCGTGACTATCCCACAACTCAAACAGGGAAGGATCCATTGGGAATTGGTGGGAGTCATTTCAGAAGCCACATTGCCAATTATGTATTTTAAATTATGTATTTGTCTATCATCTCTAACCCACTGAAATAAAAGCTACAGAAGAGCCAAGATCTCTCTGGTTTGTTCTTCATTGTATCCATGCTGCCAGGTGTTTGTCGACTGAAAGAACTCAAATATTTGTTGAATAAATGAATCAATGTGGAGACTGCTTTTGGTCCCCCAGAGAAGTCCTGTGTGTGTCTTATTTCTTTTCTTTCTTCTTGTAAATGAACCTGGAGAATTTTTGAGTGTCAAAAGGCTGAGAGAGTATAAAAGCTATTTAGGAGAAAATATTTATTTTAACAGTTATGTAGGCAGAATAAGGGCTTCCCAGGTGGTGCTAGTGGTAAAGAACCCACCTGCCGATGCAGGAGACAAAAGAGACATGGGTGATTCCTGGGTTGGGAAGATCCCATGGGAACCCACTCCAGTATTCTCGCCTGGAGAATCCCATGGACAGGAGCCTGGCGGGCTATCATCCAGAGGGTTGCAAAGAGCTGGATGTGACTGAAGTGACTTAGCACACAAAGATATCCAGGCCCTGATCTCTGGAAACTAAAGATGTTACCTCACTGGGCAAAATGGAACTTTACAGCTGTGATTAAAGTTATGGACCTTGAGTTAAGGGGATTATTTTGGATTTTCTGGCTGGGTCCAAAGGGAAAGCCTTTTCTGGGTGTGGTCCTAGGGTTGGACCATGGAAATGACCCAAGGATCATCAGTTGCAGTTCTTTTGAAAGAAATGGATGTTCAGGGAAGTCCTGATGGAACCAGGAATTGTGGACCTCAGGAAAGAACATTCCATTTTTATTAATACCATCCACACATGTTAGAGACTTAGGATCAGGTCTTCATTCATGATAAGGTTTTAGGGATGAGAAGGTCTTCCATTGGAACTCATGGTCTCAGGAAGTAATGATGCCCTCCTTCTAGTCCAGCATAAAGAAGTCTCCACCCATGAGAAATAACTGCTAACGAAAGAGGAGTTGGCTGCGTTCACTTTGCTCTTTTGCATTTCTTCAAATAATCCATGTATTGAAGTATAACAGATATACAGGAAAAAGCAAAGCAGTGGACTTTCATGTAGTGGAAACACTCCTGTGAGATTCCTTGCATGTTGCCCGAAGCAAGAGTTGGTTTACTCATTGCTCACTGGCAGTTGGATGGAGAGAGCATAGTTTACTTAGACTTTTCCCATCCATGGCCATGCCGCTTGTTGTGCTTTGCGGCTGTTGTCAGTGGTGCTGCTCTGAAGTTACTGTCCGTGTCTTTTGGTGAAAGCATTTCTATTGGGTTCACACCTGGGATGGGGGATTCCTGGGGTAAGGGCATCCTTTTCTGTTCTGCCTAGATACTGGGACTTGCCGACCTGGGACAGTGCGGGATAAGAGACATGAGTTATGCAAATCCAGGGTCAGATCCTGTCTGTATTTTTTATTATTATTATTTATGTGTTTTTGGCTGTGCTGGGTGTTCATTGCCAGCGGACTTTTCTCTAGTTGGGGTGAGTGGGAGCTGCCCTCTAGTTGTGCGTGGACTCCTCATTGTGGTGGCTTCTCTTGTTGTGGAGCACAGGCTCTAGGGCACACGAGCTTCAGCAGTTGTGGTGCGTGGGCTCCGTAGTTGCGGTTCCCGGGCTCTAGAGCACAGGCTCAATAGTTGTGGCACACGGGCTGAGTTGCACTGTGGCGTGTGGGATCTTCCCGGACCAGGGATCGAGCCTGGCATCTCCTGCCTTGGCAGGCGGATTCTTCACCGCCGAGCCACCAGGGGAGTCCTTGTCTTTATTTGACATTCTGATATTTGCTCATGGAGGACTGTTATGCACTCACTTTTGTATTAATTGTTATTTTGATCTGGGGTGTTCCCTTAAATTTTGCACCCAGAGTGAGGTTTTCACGCAGGGTCAACTCACTTCACCCTGGTTCCGGCCCTCAGCAGATCCAAGACACCTGGTAGCTGCCTGCTGTCTGAATGCTTGGTATCTGGTCCCAAAAGATCTATTGGGGCTGTACCAGCTTAAACAGAACATGAGAAAAACCCCAGGTCCTCAAAGCTCATGCCTGGGCCTACAGGACCTCATGGCAGAGCACGTTTTATTTTCAAACATACGTTTTTATTCACAAAGACCTTTGCAAGGTGATTTGAAATTTGTTGGCCTGGAGTGGGCAGGAAGGGCATGGACTGTTTCAAGTGCAACATTTAATTTATTAATTGGGTTGGGGCGGCCAGGCTGGCTTCTCGGGTCTGCGTTCTTGGTTTCTGGACTCTTAGAAAAGAGAGGGGGGAGGGGAGAGGGCAAGTGCTGTTTAGGAAGGTCTGGCTGTGTAGAGGGGGGCGGAGGGGCTGCACTCACAGCCAGATCAGGGCCAGCGCTCCTTACTAAAACGTTCCTTTCCTCTGCTTCTTCAGCACGAAGAGACTCTCCATCACCCATTTCCCGTCTCTTTAGGCAGCTCTATCCCACGGCTTAGTGGAGCAGGTATCAGCCTGATAGGATGAGACTTTGCAGGGCTGGTTTATTGGGTTTAGGTAAGCAAATCCTCTTAAGAAAAACTGTTCATCAGTCAGCCTAATTTACTCATCTGGAGCAGAACGTTTTCTATTTTGTTCCGTGCCGGTGGTCGGTGTTCTGAGCACAGCAGCAGCGTGTGCAAATCTAGGCTCATTGGAGGCTGGGGGAGACCTGGAGCTGGAAACTGAGGCTCTAATTGAGATGGTGGTTGATTTCACTGGGGGAAAGCAGGGCAGGGGCATGATGGCTTCCGAGATGATTGGGCCCCGGAGCTGCAAAGCTGATCCTTCTCCTGTTCTGTACCGCTCGAAGAAGAATCTACACTTAGAATGTCATCACCCCACAGAGAAAGATTTTTGTTTGCTTGTTTCCAATCATCCAAGGGGTTCTGTCTTCATACCTGTGCTCTGGTTAATTTCACGAGGCAGCTGCTGCAGTCAGTCAGCTCCCAGCCGTCCGCTCCCTCCCACCGTTCATGACACTGGCTGTGCCGTGTCTGGTCCTCGTAGTTGCTTGAAATGGTTGGCACCCCACGGGGAGTGAAAAGTCAGCTCTGTGTCACATCAAGCTGGTGGGCTCCCACATAGCCCCGACTTAAGTCTAGCCACTTGCCCTCCCATCTCACCTCCACTTTCCATTCTTGTCTTCTCTGAATTCTGACTGTGTGACATGTTCCCATTTGTAGACTCATCATTTTCTTTTTTTCTAATTCTTAATGTGATTTCTCTAGCTCACACAGTGGATCCCCTTGTTATCACAGTTGGGACGTTTCATCTACAAGAATGCGATCAGGCATCCTCGATAAGCTGCAGGACGTACTTCCGCTTCCTCCTTCCCCTGCTCAGAGAGCCCTGAGCCCCATGTGCGGCTGGAAGATGGGACAGCCCAAGAATGGGGCCTGGACAGTTAGAAATAGCAGATCATGTCATCTTCATACCCCGATAGCCACCACTGTGTTCTCACAAAGAAACAGATATCTGTATATCTTAATGTACGTAACTTGGAAAGTGAAAACACCTTGCAATATTTCCCAGCCTCTCCAACAGTTTGGTATATGTTCACCAAATCTTTACATATATATAAATATAATTTGTATTAGCTATTTTTGGCTGTGCTGAGTCTTTGTTGCTCCTCTGGCTTTTCTCCAGTTGTGGAGAATGGGGGGTAGTGGCTTTCTAGTTGCGGCGCGCAGGCCTCTCATTGTGGTGGCCTCTCTCGTTGCAGAGCAGGGACTCTAGGGCACTGCCGGGCTCCGGCAGTTGCTGCATGTGGACTCAGTCATCGCCGATCCCAGACTCTAGAGCCCAGGCTCAATAGTTGTGGCACATGGGCTCAGTTGCTCCGTGACATGTGAGATCTTCCTGGATCAGGAATCAAACCCAAGTCTCCAGCATTGGCAGGCAGAGTTTTTACCACTGAGCCACCAGGGAAGCCCCACCCAAATCATATATTTATGTGTGTGGGTGTATGTATTTGTGTGTGTGTATTTCCGTGTGTGTGTATTTGTATGTGTGTGTGCACGTGCTTCACTTAACCATACATCTGAGATACCCTTGCATGTCAGTATGTAGAGATTTGTCTCATTCTTTTTAACGGCTGTGGTCAGTTGTACTGTGTAAGTGTATCATAGTTTATTTATCCAGTTATACCCAGAGAATCTAACAACACAGGTAGTGCTTTCAGGCAGAGGAATTCCCTCTCCAGCATCTCTGCAGGAGGCTAGCCCCAGCCCACAGAGGCCTTGGGTTTCCTCGGGTCCAGACAGTTTTGACGAATCTAAGTCTCTGGGGTGGTGTCTTCATTTCTGCCTCGTTTCCATGGCTGGCTGTTCAGTCAAGGCCAAGAAAGACTTCCAGCCGTGCCCATGTCCAGGATCTTTTAAGGACATGAAGGGGTTCAGGTCGAGAGCTTGCAGAATCAAGGCCACGTAAACACTGGAGTCCCCCGGTGGCCCATCCTTGGCCCTTTCCTCTTTCCCCTCTCTACAACCTCATCCACTTCCTCCACTCTTGGATCGTCTTTCTGAGTTTGAAATGTAACTGCCTCCTGGGCCTCTCTACCTTCAGGTGTAAGACATCTTGACCATGGACGCAGGTGACCCATCCTTCCTTCAATCAGGGTCCCCCTTCTCCTCCAGAATCCCACTCCCTAGACCCTCATAAGACACTGACTTTCCTCCTTGGTGACTTTCTCCATCCACCGCATGCCCTGCCTCCAGCACATTTCTAGGATGCCTGCCCTCCTGTCGTCATTTCTGTGATGATGGCCACTGATCACGCTTGTCTTTCTCCAGCCCACTGTCAGAAGCAGCTCATCTGACCGCATCCCATAGAGACCCCTTCCCCCTGGCTCGCCACCACCTGCAGAGCAGAGCCCAAGAACAGGACGCCTTCCCTGCTCGGACGCTCTGCCTTCCGTTTGACCCTCGCCCCCATCTGCACCAGTGTGAGATGCTCAGTTTCTCACTGCTGTCTCTTCAGCTACGCTGATACTGCTCTTTGGATCATCCTTCCCACCTCTTTCTTTAAGTCTGGGAAGCTATTACTTTCTGTAAGGAGGCTTCCCTGATCTTCTGGACTAGACTAGATACTTCTGTTTGCCAGTGAGACAGGCCCTCTATCTCTACCACTGACCTTACCTCATGCAGGGAAGCCATCCATGTGCCTTCTCTGTGTGAATTCTCCAAGGGGAATACCCTGCCTTACTCAGCTTTATATCCTCAGCTCCTATCACAGGCACCGACGTGTAAGACATATTCGGGGTACACGGGATGAACAGATGGCTGGATGGATGATGGGTGGGTGGATAGATAAGATGGATGGAAGGAAGGAAGGATGGAAGAGTCTGAATACCTGCCCGTGCCACTCTGGTTTCAAGCATCAATGGAATGGACCTGGGTAATTTGAAGCAGCTCCAATCCTTCCCTTTGCTTCATGGCACAATGTCCTCTGCCCTGGAAGATCAGCAGTGGGGTAGCAGAGTCTGGAAGAAGGAATGATTCTGTCTTCCCCTCGTCTAGGGTACCACACCAGGAGCCTCCCCCTCAGCGTCTGCGGGAGGACCAGTTTTCTCAATGCATTGTGGGAAACTCATGAATAGAAGGTGGAGGTGGGTGCCCCTGGTTGCTGTGCAAGCTGTCACAGCGCCCAGGCCAGAAATAAAAGGTACAGGTAAACTAACCAGTGGCCAAGGCTACTTTTCCCTTGCAGGCGGGCCCCTTTGGTCTCTCTGTCTAATCATGGTGCTAAGATGAGTCATTAAGTGATAACAGGCACCTCCTCTGTACCGAGCACAATGTGTGTTCCACACACCGCGTTCCGCCCATTCCCATCACTGTCATCCTCGGGGTGACTCCAGCAGTGGGTACCACGTAAGATACAGCCTTCCGTTTATAGGGAGGGTTCTGGGGGCTGTGGAGCTTGCCCAGGGTCACCCCGGTATTAAGCAGCAGCACCGGGCTCCAGTCCTAAGCAGCGCGACCCCTGAACCTGCCCTCCAGCTGCTCCCAAAGGAAGAAGGACCGAATCCTTCAGGGCCAGAAGTTTTGTTTTCTCCACTAAGTGGAAAAGAAGCTGGATCAAGAAGGTTCCTGGCTGGCTGGGGAGTGTTCCCCAGCCGCCCTCTCTCTGCCTGCTCTTCCTGGAGGGCAGAGGTGAGGCACGAGTGGGCTGAGGGATCCGGGTGGCAGTGCCGGGTGCCCCAGTGTGCCACTCAGGGCCTCCAGGGACCGACTTTTTAAGTCCCGAGCCATCTACTTTTCCATTCTCGATGCAAATGCTCTCCCCCTGATTTGTAACCGCATCCCTCTAGCATAAATGGATTGACAGGCTGTCTAATTTCCCCATGTCTTCTTGACTCGAGTGCTGTGAGCACAGGCCCGATCCTCTGCACTGGAAGGCTCTCATTTCCCATGCGGGTGCGGGCTGGAGGGGCTTATCCATACACAGAGACAAGAGCCAAGCTAGTCGTCACCAGGAACGAGGGAGCGGCTGCAGAGACTCCTGGTGACCTGGCCGTGCGCAGAGCCTCCCAGAGTTCTCTCCACAGGTCACACTTTTGAATCTAAGAAGCATTAGGTCAGTGTAGACACTGAGCGTTTTGGTTTTTTTTTTTTTTTCACCTTCACATCAACCTTTTATGTCTTAGATAATAAAATAGAGTTTTCCCCCGAAAGATGCTTTGAGAATTATCATATCTCTTGAAGAGATTCAAATAGATAAAGGACTTCTTATTATTTTTCTTCATTTTAAAATAACTTCACAGAGTTGCCCCAAACAGGGAAAAATGCCTCCTTTCAGTCATCCTAGTTCTTTTACATTTATTTTTTTAATAAGCCGTACAGTGCAGTAAAGTGTACTATTCTTAAGTGCATAACAGCTTGATGAATTTTTACTATACATACACACTTGTGTCCACTACCCAGATCAAAATGTAGAATATTCCCAGAAGCAAAAAGGGGACAGCCCCATGTCCCTTTCCAGTTGAAAGGGACATATCCCTTTCTCAAGTAACCACTGTTCTGACTGCCATCATCATGGCTTCATTTTGTCTGGTTCCAGCTTCATGAAAGCAGCGGCACACAGGATGTGCTTCCTTTGCGCTGTGTCATTGTTGGACACATACTTAGCACTGAAAGCTGGGTGTTCTCTGACCAAATATATAGCCATATATAACCAATGGTCTCTGGTTAAAAGGCCTTAATGAAAGTATGTGAAATAACTGATTTTCTTTGCAAAAAGGGGAGGAACTCTAAGGCTTTTTATCTATAACTGCCCCCCCCCCAAGAATCCCTGTAAATGAAAACTACAGGATTAATCTGCACCAAATCTGGGCAGCCTATTTAGGACGGATTATTTAAAATATATGAACTGGTCTACTCAAAATCCACTTTGGAGGAGCTGCAAGGGCCCCTCAAAAACTTAGCCAAATGACCCAAGAGAAACTGAGAGCCCTGATTTGTAATAAAGTTTGTTTCTCCCTCAGGCAGCTCTGGCCCACTCAGGGTGAGTAAAAATATGGATTTATTTATTGAAGGAGGGTTAATGATTCTTCTGAATGATGTTGTAGAGGAAAGTTAGTGGTCTAGTGAATCTGAGAAGTATTTCATGTTCTGTCTCTGTTTTGGAGATTTATAGTGTTCATCATCAATTAGCATATTAAAGGTGCTGATAAGTCCTGCTGCAAAGATAGTGATGTGGTTGCATCAGCATCAACTAAACATCTTTACCACAGAACTCTCTTATAATGGAGACTCTTTTTCTGTCTCAGAGAACTCATTTTCCTGTAACTTAGGTACTAAAAGCCAGCAGTCAGTAAGTCAGTCTTTGGGTAGAAGAATTTTACATTTATGTTTTACTTATGATAAACATGGGCTTTCCTGATAGCTCAGTAGGTAAAGAATCCACCTGCAATGCAAGAGATCCTGGTTTGATTCCTGGGTTGGGAAGATCCACTAGAGAAGGCTACCCACTCCAGTATTCTGGCCTGGAGAACACTATGGACTGTATAGTCCATGGGGTTGCAAAGAGTTGGACACGACTGAGCAACTTTCACTTTATGATAAACATAAGGCCTCCATCTGTTATTTTCTCAGCTTATCCTGAGATTTAAAACATCTTTAAATGATCAAAGTGAAGGTAATATCACTTTCAAAACTTTTTCAGAATATGAATGGAAATACCCATTGGGGGAAAATGTATTTTATTGGTTTTCTGTAAACTTCATTTTACTTTATTCTGAAGCTAATTATTTTGCATCACAGAAGCACCAGAAAGGCTTCTCTTTCCCATATAACTACACTGCTGCCTCTAAAAATCAAGAGAAATGACCCCAAAATGGAACTTAAGGCCCCTGAGCTGGCAAGAGAAGGTCATGGGTGAGTGGGGAAGTGATAGTTATCAGAGAGTCATGCGAGGCAGTCTGTAATCAGGGGTTCAGTTCAGTTCAGTTCAGTCACTCAGTCGTGTCCGACTCTCCGCGACCCCATGAATCACAGCACGCCAGGCCTCCCTGTCCATCACCAACTCCCGGAGTACACTCAAACTCATGTCCACAGAGTTGGTGATGCCATCCAGCCATCTCATTCTCTGTCGTCCCCTTCTCCTCCCGCCCCCAACCTTTCCCAGCATCAGAGTTTTTCCAGTGAGTCAACTCGTCGCATGAGGTGGCCAAAGTATTGCAGTTTCAGCTTTAGCATCAGTCCCTCCAATGAACATCCAGGATTGATCTCCTCTAGAATGGACTGGTTGGATCTCCTTGCAGTATAAGGGACTCCTCAAGAGTCTTCTCCAGCACCACAGTTCAAAAGCATCGATTCTTCGGGGATCAGCCTTCTTCACAGTCCAACTCTCACATCCATACATGACCACGGGAAAAACCATTGCCTTGACTAGACGGACCTTGGTTGGCAAAGTAATGTCTCTGCTTTTTAATATACTATCGAGGTTGGTCATAACTTTCCTTCCAAGGAGCAAGCGTCTTTTAATTTCATGGCTGCAATCAGCATCTGCAGTGATTTTGGAGCCCAAAAAAACAAAGTCTGACACTGTTTCCACTGTTTTTCCATCTATTTCCCATGAAGTGATGGGACCAGATGCCATGATCTTTGTTTTCTGAATGTTGAGCTTCAAGCCAACCTTTTCACTCTCCTCTTTCACTTTCATCAAGAGGCTTTTGAGTTCCTCTTCACTTTCTGCCATAAGGGTGGTGTCATCTGCATATCTAAGGCTATTGATATTTCTCCCAGCAATCTTGATTCCAGCTTGTGCTTCTTCCAGCCCAGTGTTCCTCATGATGTACTCTGCATATAAGTTAAATAAGCAAGGTGACAATATACAACCTTGACGTACACCTTTTCCTATTTGGAACCATTCTGTTGTTCCATGTCTAGTTCCAACAGTTGCTTCCTGACCTGCATACAGGTTTCTCAAGAGGCAGGTCAGGTGGTCTGGGATTCCCATCTCTTTCAGAATGTTCCACAGTTTATTGTGATCGACACAGTCAAAGGCTTTGGCATAGTCAATAAAGCAGAAATAGATGTTTTTCTGAAACTCTCTTGCTTTCTCCATGATCCAGCGGATGTTGGCAATTTGATCTCTGGTGCCTCTGCCTTTTCTAAAACCTGCTTGAACATCTGGGAGTTCACGGTTTACATACTGCTGAAGCCTGGCTTGGAGAATTTTGAGCATGACTTTACTAGCGTGTGAGATGAGTGCAATTATGCGGTAGTTTGAGCATTCTTTGGCATTGCCTTTCTTTGGGATTGGAATGAAGACTGACCTCTTCCAGTCCTGTGGCCACTGCTGAGTTTTCCAAATCTGCTGGCATATTGAGTGCAGCACTTTCACAGCATCATCTTTCAAGACTTGAAATAGCTCAACTGAAATTCCATCACCTCCACTAGCTTTGTTCGTAGTGATGCTTTCTAAGGCCCACTTGACTTCACATTCCAAGATGTCTGGCTCTAGGTCAGTGATCACATTATCGTGACTATCTTGGTCGTGAAGATCTTTTTTGTACAGTTCTTCTGTGTATTCCTGCCACCTCTTCTTAATATCTTCTGCTTCTGTTAGGTCCATACCATTTCTGTCCTTTATCAAGCCCATCTTTGCATGAAATGTTCCCTTGGAATCTCTAATTTTCTTGAAGAGGTCTCTTGTTTTTCCTATTCTGTTGTTTTCCTCTATTTCTTTGCCATGAACAGTAACAAAGGGCAAAATGATAGGATACTGAATGAGGAATTCCCCAGGTCAGTAGGTGCCCAGTATGCTACTGGAGCTCAGTGGAGAAATAACTATAGAAGGAATAAAGGGATGGAGCAAAAGCAAAACCAATACCCAGTTGTGATGTGTGGATGTGACTGGTGATAGAAGCAAGGTCTGGTGCTATAAAGAGCAATATTGCATAGGAACCTGGAATGTTAGGTCCATGAATCAAGGCAAATTGGAAGTGGTCAAACAGGAGATGGCAAGAGTGAATGTTGACATTCTAGGAATCAGTGAACTAAAATGGACTGGAATGGGTGAATTTAACTCGGATGACCATTATATCTACTACCGTGGGCAGGAATCCCTTAGAAGAAATGGAGTAGCCATCATGGTCAACAAAAGAGTCTGAAATGCAGTACTTGGATGCAATCTTAAAAATGACAGGATGATTTCTGTTCGTTTCCAAGGCAAACCATTCAATATTACAGTAATCCAGGCCTATGCCCCAACCAGTAATGCTGAAGAAGCCGAAGTTAATCGGTTCTATGAAGACCTACAAGACCTTTTAGAACTAACACCCAAAAAAGATGTCCTTTTCATTATAGGGGACTGGAATGCAAAAGTAGGAAGTCAAGAAACACCTGGAGTAACTGGCAAATTTGGCCTTGGAGCACAGAATGAAGCAGGGCAAAGGCTAATAGAGTTTTGTCAAGAGAATGCACTGGTCATAGCAAACACCCTCTTCCAACAACACAAGAGAAGACTCTACACATGGACATCACCAGATGGTCAACACCGAAATCAGATTGATTATATTCTTTGCAACCAAAGATGGAGAAGCTGTATACAGTTAGCGAAAACAAGACCAGGAGCTGACTGTGGCTCAGATCATGAACTCCTTATTGCGAAGTTCAGACTTAAATTGAAGAAAGTAGGGAAAACCACTAGACCATTCAGATATGACCTCAATCAAATCCCTTATGATTATACAGTGGAAGTGAGAAATAGATTTAAGGGACTAGATCTGATTGATAGAGTACCTGATGAACTCTGGACGGAGGTTCGTGACATTGTACAGGAGACAGGGACCAAGACCATCCCCATGGAAAAGAAATGCAAAAGAGCGAAATGGCTGTCTGAGGAGGCCTTACAAATAGCTGTGAAAAGAAGAGAGGCGAAAAGCAAAGGAGAAAAGGAAAGATATAAGCATCTGAATGCAGAGTTCCAAAGAATAGCAAGGAGAGATAAGAAAGACTTCCTCAGTGATCAATCAGGGTTTATCATCTCTTTTAACCTTTTCTTTTCTCTGAGATGTGTTTTGGAGCAATCAATAATTGCTTCCAAAATTCCTCCTGTACTCCACAGAGGCCCAGATTTCCCATTCTACAGGAATCCCACAGTTTGATCCGTTACAAATCTGTCCCATTATCAGAGGAACATCTTAGCAGTTTTTCAGCATAAGTTGTTTCTGCTAATTTGCTAATTCATTCATATGCTGTCTGCCAGCCTCTGGGCTTCCATGGACCATTTTCAGCTTACTTTTGTTTGGCCAGACAGGAAGTCTGCTTGCTGCTTTTAATTGTATTAAGTCCTTCGGAGAGAGGGAAAGTTCTGGGGGGACCGAACAGATTTTATTGCTCAAAGAAGACACATTGCAAGTTTCACGATGCTTTTGCATCACCTGATCTAAACATTTGCGAGAGAGATTGAGAAAAGAAGGCCTTCTTCATATACTGTTTTATTATCTCAGATTGTGAATCTGTGCTCATGGGCTAAATTCAATATATAATCAGCACACATTTTTAGTCCTTTTATCCTGTGCTGGATTTGAAGAGGGATTCTCGCAAGAGAAACTTTAGCCCTGGTTCTCAGGGAGGACACACTTGTTTGGAGATTCAGGCCATATAGTTAAAAAAAAAAAAAAAACTACTCACAAAATAATCATAGACATGTGGTGTTGATGGAAAAGACATTGCTTAATGTGACCTGTCACTGTGCTTAGCACTGTAAATGCACTGACTCTTTTACTCCTCAGCCCTCCATGAGGTATGTAATATTATTATTTCTGGTTAAATGTGAGGACAATGAGGCACAGAGAGGTCAAGATATCTGCCCAGGGTCACACAGCTAGTCAGTGGCAGAGGTGGGGCTGTTAGCAGCTTTCAAGAGGAAACTGGCTTTCATTGAGTGTATTTTGTATACCAGGTCTCAAGATAAATTACTTCACACACTATTTGGTTTAATTTTCAAAAAAGCTTTTAAGACAAAGAAGTATGATAGCCACTTTTATAGGTAATGAAATGAGACTCAGGGATGCTGAGTAGCTTGCCCAGAGTCATGGAGCATCGAAGTGGCAGATCCAAGGTTCAAACCCATGTCTGCTTGATTCTAAATTCTGTTCAGCTGCACTGTGCACATTAAGCCAAGTCTACAGCTTCTTTCTCTAGCTAACTAGCATTTTGTAAAACTTTATTCACACGCATACACACACACGTGCACGTACAACTCTTTCCTAGCTGCCAGTGGCTCAATCCACTCCAAATATGGAGCCTTGTCACAAAGGGGCCCATGGGAGTGGCCTCACCTGACCCTCTATCAGAACTCAGCCCAGAGCTCGAGTGACCAGGGTATGGCTGTCTCCACCTTCATGGCAACACCTGGTCCCGCTGTCCCTGGGAACATCCCTGAAAAACTGTCCAAGGGAACCTGTCTCCTGCATCCCTTTCTGAAGGTAAGGGCCAGCCCCTTCACTTCCCATCAGAGCAGGGACCCTGAGCTTCAGAAGGGAGCCTGGCTGACCTTGGATGAGGACTCGGCCCAGAGAATGCCCAGTGGAAGGGCTGAGTCACCCCTGAGGTCATCTGCAGATAGCCTGCCCTGCTCCCTTCTCAGCCACCATGGAGCTGGGTCACCTGAGCACTCTGGCTCCAGTGTATGGAGAAGTAAGGGCTGATCTGGCCAAGAAAGTTGGTAACCTGGAGAAGCCATGAGCATCTCCCCAACCCCAGCCCCACCGCCAGTTGCTGAGTGAGGAGGGAATTTGCTTGGCTCTCAGGAGACCTGGAGTGCTGCCTTGGTTCTCTGATTGCTTGTTATATGGCTGTGGGCAGGACCCTCTCCTGGCCTCCCTGTCCCTTGGGTGGGACCATGGGGTTTAATAATAGACCCTGTCAAAGGATGCTGGTGATGACATGAGACTGTAAATGGAAACTGCCCAGAAGCATGCTGGAGCCTGTGGGGCGCCATTTCTTCCCTAAGCCTTCTTATCACAGTCTCCACCCCAGCTCCCCGCAACCTCTTCTACCCCTCGGGCAGCTGGCACTTGTCAAGAAGGCCACTGCTCTATGAGGGCCAGCTCACATTCTTGCCCTGCCACCCGGGGATGGATCAAGAGAGGGCACGAGGGGCCAGGATGACCACCTCACCTGGGATGGAGACCAGAGCATTCCTCAGGGACCCTGGGGACCTTCGTGCTTGTTTGCTCCAAATCATGGCTGCTTTCGCCCCTCTCTCGACCCAGCTGCAGTAACCTTTGAGTGACGTGAATGCATAACCTCCCTCTTCCAGCAGGATCTTTGCATCTGCAGTCACCTCTGCTAGAACAGAGCAGGTGCTTATTTTCATTCTCAGTGGTTGCTTCCTCAGAGAAGCCTCCTAACCTAGTCTCTCCTGTCTGTTCTATGCTCTTGTGATACCACGTGCCCTGATGCTACATTTATGGAAGGAAGAGGAGTGGCGCGTGCCTGCTGGGGGCCTGGCGTGCATTGTGAGAAGCCGACAGCCTGTCCGCTGTCCACCCTTCTCGGTGCACGGTGACAGCATCTTTGCCCGCTGTGGTTCTGGCCCTTGGTGATCGCCTTCAGCCTCTGCCACCCGGCTGCTTCCCTGTGCGCATGCTCCGTGATTCACTCCGCTCGGACCTGTGCGCAGAGCTGGTCCGGTGGCGCGTGGGGAGGAGCAGGCGGCGACCTCAGGGATGGTCGGCTGGAGACCTTCCGTCGGGCTGTGCTCCCCTGTATCAAGCCAGAGGAGCTGGCAGGCTGTGTTTTAATCAATCGATAGCATCGCTTGGCACCCAGCATGCAGCTCAGGTTTTGTAAAAGACCAGGTGGCTGGTGTTCCCGTCTCTCCATCCTCACAGAAATTTCAGGTTGGAGGCAGCAAGTGGCTGCCAGGCTTCTCCTGGAACATTGGAGAGGGGCCAGGGCTCTGCATGGCACACTTCCCCCACAGAAGGAAACGAACCCCAGAGAGAGGGGAGAAAAGAGAAGAAGGAAAGTGCCAAGAATGTTCCTGGGGGAAATGAAACTGTCATCTGACTGCGGTCTCCCCCTTTTTGAAAGGAGGGGCTGTGAGCAGCCAGGATGAGTTCAGCTCAAAAGTCAAGTCAGCCCAGTCCGTTTACCGCGAATCTCGGCCACCCGCCCAGCGCTCTGCAGGGGACACACTTCACGTGTCCTCTTTCCTCGTGGGCCTCTAAACCTGCTTCCATGACCGCAGTCCTTCCTGCTTTCCTCGTCCATTCTCTGTCTTCAGACTTTCCGGGTACAGGCTGATCTCCAGTTTGGGGTCAGAATAGTTTTCCCAACATCTGAGCCAGTCACAGCCTGTTCCATGGGTGCTGCCTTCCTGTGACTGTCCCTCCTGCGCAGACGGGTGCTTCACAAGGCACATACCTTCTAGTCTTCACTCTTGTAGTTCCAGGGTCGGCACTGGGTCTGGGACGCGGAAGGAACTCGGATCATGTTTATGAATAAATGGACGGATGGGTGGATAGGTGAATGGATGGATGGATAGATGGATGGATGGATGGATGGATGGATAGATGGATGAATGGACAGACTGACAGGTGAATGAATGAATGAGATTCTTAGGGGCTGGGAGAGGTAAACAGGCCCAGGGGCCATGCTAAGATGGGCCAACAGTATTAACAGTGGATACCCTGGGATGAGACACAGTAGTCAACACCAGACTCTAGAATCAGACCGGCAGGGTTTGTGCCCAATTTGTGGGCAAATTGTTTTGAGTGATCTAAAGCCAGCCTTTCTCATCTGCAAAATAGCATTGGAAGCAGTGCTTCCTTCAGAG
Source organism: Moschus berezovskii (assembly GCF_049115385.1). Classification (NCBI taxonomy): domain Eukaryota; kingdom Metazoa; phylum Chordata; class Mammalia; order Artiodactyla; family Moschidae; genus Moschus; species Moschus berezovskii. The sequence continues at coordinate 57,579,215 of NC_142481.1, forward strand.
GGCAGTTGTGAGGAGTGGATGAGATAAGTCATGGTATGAGCCTGGTACCAGACCTGGCAAGTAGGAAATGCCCAGAACCTGGGTGTGGTGGTTAGAATGATGATGAAGCGGGGTACGAGGAGGAGAAGGAGAAGGTGGAATGGGGCATCACAGAGAGGAGTCATGTGTGCAGGGGTATACACTGCCTTAGTGTCCTTACAGATCCTCTGAGCCTCCATAGCTGTGCCCAGGCTCCCCAGAGTGCTCATTCTTCTGTGCTTGCCTTTGGAACTTTCTATAGTTTGTCCCCACAACCCCACCACTTCCTGTTTCCTTACCTTGTTAAAGACCCTAGATCTCCCCAGCTTAGTTATTGCATTTGACATTAGTCATCCCATTTATTGCTAAGTATAACTTAATAACTGTTTTTTTTTTAATCAAAGCGATAAACATACAATTTTTCTGCAGACACCACTTTACAAGACAGATCCAATGAGGGTGTTCCTGGTTAGGTGAATCTCCTCCAAGAGGTGGTTCGGGGACCCCAGCGTGTGACTCTGTCATTTCCTAGATTGCTCTTCTCCTTTCTATTTATCTGGCAGACGGAGAAAGAGAAGGTAAAGGATCAAGGGGGAAACATTTATGGACCAGGCTGGGAATGGCATCATTTATGTCACCCACCTTCTATTGGCCAGGCTAAGTCACATGACTATCTTACCTGCAAGGGATACTGGGAAATGTAGTCTAGCCATCTTCCCAGAAAAAAAGGAAAATGGCAGTATCCCAGTGGCATCTGCTAAACCCATCTTCCATGTTCACTGTTGGCTGAAGCCTTCGGTTCTTGGTACACTGACCACTCACCTCCAAGCCAGCCCTGTCCAGTTGCAGCCCTAGCCCCTCCAGTTCCATCCAGTATAGAACCACTACCTTCCTCGCCCAGTTCCCACAGTGAAATCTGACGACACTTGGATGCCAGGTCCAAGACAGAGCACCTCACCTGGCCTTGAACACTTATAATGAGGTCCACATCTTGACTCGTGTCTGGAGGAGGACCCTTCTCCCCTTTCTTTTTCCTTTCTCCTCTGCTTATCCCAATCTGGGTCATACTAGTTTGTGCTTGGAGTTGGTTTTTTTTTTTTTTCTTTTAATCCAAACCAATTAAAAATGTACTTTGTTAAAGAGTGGAAAAAAATGCCTTTCACCTCAGCTGAGAATTCTGCCTGCCCAGTTTCACCTGGAAAAGAATTAGAAGTGACAGCATGTTACTTGGACTGCAAGGAGATCCAACCAGTCCATTCTAAAGGAGATCAATCCTGGGTGTTCATTGGAAGGACTGATGCTAAAGCTGAAACTGCAATACTTTGGCCACCTCATGTGACGAGTTGACTCACTGGAAAAGACTCTGATGCTGGGAAGGATTGGGGGCGGGAGGAGACGGGGACGACAGAGAATGAGATGGCTGGATGACATCACCGACTCAATGGACATGAGTTTGAGCAAACTCCAGGAGTTGGTGATGGACAGGGAGGCCTGGCGTGCTGTGATTCATGGGGTCGTGGAGAGTCGGACACGACTGAGCTGAACTGAGCACGTTACTAACTGGGGAGTCTGAGCAGTCCCTTCTGTGTGGTGTGGCTTTCAACATACTTGCTCCCGTGCATGGACATTCACAGGTTTGCTGTATTAGAAACTGAGGTTCTGAGAGGTGGCGTCTCAGACAGACCAAGTGTATTTGGGGACAGGCCAAGGTGTCTATTCATCTGATGCCCTGGAGCTTGACCCAGGGGAGGGAGAGAGTCTGAGTTTCCATGACATCCTCCAATGGTTGGGATGTCAGCATCCTTTCTCACCAGCAGCCGCTCTCCTCATCACTTTGCTCACGGAAAACCTGCAGGAAGTGGTGTGGGACTATGGGCATTTGAGCCATAAAGCTCAGGTTCAAAGCCCAGCCTCATCACTAGCGAGCCCTGTGACTTGAGCCAAGTGACAATTTCTCTGACCAATTTTCTCATCTCTAAAGTTGGGTCAACCAGTGCCAGCAGACCACAGAATCTCACCATGGGTATGGACCTTAGCATGGAGCAGTCTCTCTGCTTCTCCCCTTTCCTATGAAGGAAATAGCAAATCCTGCCGAGGGCGTGGAGTAGAGTGAGGTTCCAAACACTCTGGACTGTGGTCTGCACAACTGGCCTGCTGCCCTCTGGGAGGCAGGCAAGCTGGCTGTGCTCTTGGAAAGAGGTGGAAGATTCCCTCTGTCAGCAGGGAGTTGATCCCTTACAAGTGCAGCTACTGAAGCCTGTGGTGACAGCCCCTCCCTGGCAGATTCCATGAAAGCACGGGACCACAGAAGGGAGCTAGAGTGCCAGGGCAGGTCTTCAAACCGATGCTTATTCAGATGTTGGAAATAAACCACTCTCTGCAACACATATCCAGCGAAAACAGTTATGGCGCTTGGTTTTTCTGGAGCCCTCATAAGGATAGTAGACTGGTATGTTGGTGTGGAACATGGGTATGCTGTGACAGATGGTACCCAGGTACTCTAGGTATCCTGGGATGGAACGTAGCTACCCTGGGATTGTGCAGCCAGATGGTACTTTGAGATGGACATTGGTTTATGGGATGGAACATAGGTGCGCTGGGATGGTACGCAGAGGTGGTACACAGGTATGCTAGGATCGTATGGAAAAATGGTACACAGCTGTGCTGGGATGTTTTTATACTGGGATGTTACCCAGATATGTAGCCAAGCTTGGAGGTGGACAGAGATGGGACAGGGAGATGGTACACAGGGTTGGTACCTGGACTCACGGAGATGGTCCACATACTGGATGGAACGTGAGATGGGAGGCTGGTACGTTGGCTGCCACCCACGTACACAGGGATGGCAAACAGGTAGCTGGATGGACCACAGGACAGTGTCGGGGTGGCACACAGGTGTGTTGAGACTGTCCCCTGGGACATTACACAGGCATATGGAGGAGCATACATGGATGGCACACAGAGATGGCCCGTGGGGACCCTGGGCCAGTTCTAAAGGATGGTACACTGTTAGGCGGGACAGTGCACCCCAAGATTCTATAAATAGGCTAAATGGACTCTGGAAAAGTCCCCACTGTTGCCACATCTGAGACTCACCGCACTGCTTCTATGCTGCTGATAATCTTTTCTGATGGAACCTGTAGCCGTGTACTGGACAGACTTCGGAAATAAGCAGCTTGGCCTCAAATTCCTGCTCCTCCACTCTTGGCGTGTGACCTGGGACAGGTTCTGAAGCTTCCTAGGCTTTGGCTCGTTATATAAAACAGAGAAGTAAAAAGCTTTGTCGTGGGCTTGTTGCCAAGTACAGACCCGCAGTGAGTCCCTGCTCAGTGTTAGCTCCATCCTCATCAGTTATTATAACCCGTCATGCTGGAGAGGGGCAGAGAGGGCTTGGGAGCCTTAAAGGACCAAGTTAGAAATTGGAGCTTCACCACTCAGTAACTCTGAGGCCTTGGGCGAGTTACTCTCTCAGCTTTAGTCTTATCTCTAAAATAGGGTTAACAATGCCTAACCCTGAGCATTCGCTTATTTTTTTTTCCACCAGTAGCTATATTCCACAATGAATTTCAGGCAGATTGCAAGAACACAACAAATGAAATGCAAATAGAGTTCTAGGTGAAGGGAAAATCAAGGTAGAATAAGAAAATCCATGGGGTATTTATGTAGGAATGTTCAATCATCAGAACATAAAGGAACCATGTGCACCTAAGGCGGCTGACCATGCTTGGTTCACAGCAGGAACTCAATAAATGTTTGGTTCTTCTCACAAAGTTTTGGGGGGTAGTTTTCTTAGGCTCAAAGAAATAGGCAGATGCCTACTTTTTTCTGCCAGGAGAGCCAGGCTTACAGGCTGTGCAGACCTAATCAGGCCGGTCCTGACCGGCTCAGTGACAGAACAAGCACTTGGACACCCACGTCCAGCAAATCTTGTCCACAGTGAGCAGGCCGGGCTTTCATCTGCGTCCACGCAGAGCCCATGCTCCCAGGTCCTGTAGCTCTTGAAGGGGCATTTTTCAGCTGCAAAGCACAACAGAGGCCCTGGTAGTCATTAAAATGATCCAATGGCACCTTTTTCTCCAAGAAGAGGAGTGTCACTGACAGCTCTGGCCAGTGCCAAGTTCAAATTAATTACAGTGGTTCCATCGCTGGATCCTTTTAACTGTTGCTCGTGCCCTTGTTCCCTTATGCCCTGCAGTGCTCCGGGGACTTCTGTTGGCCTTGTCAGACATGCTTGATGTCCTTGTGGTGGGAATCGTCACCTGTGACAGGTGTGGGTTACACTTGACCTTTTGGAGCAAGGGACCTAGAAAAGACCTTCCAGATGGCCATGGCCAGTAACACGGATTCCTGTGGCATCTCTCCTCAGGCCTGCACACACGAGCACTTATAGGAAATCACATTAAGAGAGAAAATTTCCCCCATGATGGAGACACCAAGGCGCAGAGATGGCAGGCTTCATTGCCTAAGGTGAGACAGGAAACCAGTGACAGGAGCCCTGCGCCACACGACAGCAGGGCCGCTCACTCACTGTCATCTTGTCATCCTGCTCCCCAGAGCGGCACCCAGCTTCTCACCTAACTCTGTCACGCACTGTGAATACCCAGACCCTTCTCTTTTACCCTCACAACTTTCTCGGAGAGGAGGCTCCTGCCCTTCATCTTTTGAAGATGAAGACACCGAGGGTCAGAGAGGACCTGTGAGTCTGCCAAGACCACAAGTCAAGAAAGGAGTACGGTTGAGGTGTGAACCTTTGTCCATGCTCATAAACCCTGTTCTTTACCATCTCCAGTGGCCATGCACACTTGATTGTTCTTGCATTTTATTATGGAAAACTCCAAACATAGGCAATGTACACAGAAGAGTGTTGTATTAGTTTTCTATAGCTGTGTAACCAGTTTCCACAGATTTAGCAGCTTAGACCAATTCCCGTTTATTGTCTCACAGCTTCTGTGGGTCAGGAATCTGGGCTTGGGTTTCCTGGGTCCCCTACTCAGGGTCGTGCAAGGCTATAGCCTAGGGGGCCTCATTGGCCATTGGAAGTCTTTTTTCCAAGCTCATGTGCTGTTGGTAGAATTCCTTCCAGCTGTAGGATTGCTTTCTTCAAGGCCAGCAAGAGGGAATCTCTGCTGGTGCTTTGAGCCTCTGAGCTCAGGAAAGCCTTAAATCCTCGTCCAAGGGCTCGCCTGATTATGTCTGGCCCACCTAGGATAATCTCCCTCAAAGTCAAACTGATTAGGGACCTTAATTACATCTGCAAAATACCCTCCTCTTTGCCACATAATCTAACATAATCACAGGATGACAGTCCATCATATTCACAGGTCTCTCCCCCACTCCAGGGAGGGGATTACACAGAGGGGAGGGTCACTGGGGTCCTCTTAGAATTCTGCTCACAAGTATAACCTGTGGGGCCTCATCACGTAGCTTTGCTAAGGATTAACATCCTCCATTTCCTAGTTTGTTTCCCACCCTTGCTTCATTGTCATTCACTTTTGCTTGTTTTGTTTTTTAAGGTAAAACTCGTGTACATTGAAATGCATAAATCTCAGCTGGACAGTTTTGACAAATGGATGCACCCACATAACCCACATCTTGATGGCAACTTAGAATATTTCTATCTCCCTGGAAAATTCTTCCCTGTTTAGGCTCACTTACGGATATCGCTTCATTTTTGACATGCTACTGCGTATAAGAAATAGCTGACGTCATACCTAGCACAATGAGGCAGCCAATGAGCGTTCGCCTCCCCTCAGTTCCTCTGACTTTGAATCCAGCTTCTTTATGGGACGCCGGGGAGGCCGGGAGGAGGCTCGCCGCTGAGCTGCCCGTGGCCGTAGAGAAAGCTTCGCGATGGGCTTCGGGCAGGATGCTTGGGGAAGCTGTTTGTGTGAGGTGCTTTATCTTGGGGCTGGGTGGCTTGACCATCATCAGCTCTGCCCCCAGCATGGAGTCTGGGAAGCATGCCGATGCTTTGATGCCCAGAGGATGCGTCCACACATTCCTGATTTCAAGGGCTGACCAGTAATACTCTTTGGCTTTCCGATCTCTCTCAATAGAGCTACGTGCTCTGAACACACCTTGGGCTGGGGGTGGGGAGGAATCTCGCCCTTGATTTCCTAATATCAGGTGGGTCCTCCTGGCCTCCAAAAAGCAGGCCTGGGTCAAGGCTGTGCTCAGGGCCTTCCTCCCTCAGCAGCAAAAAAGACAAAACAAACAAAAGTAAAAAGAACATGGCATCTGGAGAAAGAAGAAGGAATGTGGAATCAGACACGTACTCTGCGATTTGGGCCAGGTCACTGCAACATCGGAGTCTCTGTCTCCATGTCTCCCAGCTTAGCCTCATCAGATCTCTATGGACTGAATGCACACACAGCGGTTCTGGGCAGGAAGCTCCTGAGTTCAGCACCCCCTTTCCTTCTTTTGTCTGTCTGTCTAGCCGGCCACCCTCTGAATCAGCTCTCACACTGATACATATGAGGGATGGATGCATATGGGTTCTTCAGACTTATTTTGTGTCCTTAGCCGGGAGATGGGTGTTTTCCTAGATACCAATATTATGAACCAGGGGTAGTTTCCCCCACAGAAGCAAGGAACAAAATGCATTAAGGTTTCCTGGTGGGACCAATTTTTTTTTTTCCCCTGCACCATCTGGAAAGATTGGGATGAAGGAGAACCTCTGATCTCTAATTTAGAAACTGTGAGGAATTCTAGACCTTCCTTCCCACACCTCATGCCTTCTGCTTCCTCCTCATCCGCCCTCTCTCCTGCCCTCCCCTTCAGGGAGACGCTCTGCCCACCTCCTGTCTCCTGTTCCCTTCCTCTGCTTTCTCCCCCTCTTCTCCTTAGACGCATGGGGACCCCCCTGTCTACTGAACACACTCCCGCCGTGACTTCTCCCTGCCCAATGCTCATAAACCACAACCCCCAGCCCCCTGGGTCTGCAGATGTTACAAGAACAACCTCATGCAGGGCTACATTGGTGATTTCTCATTTAATTTTTTCAAAGATTTGATTTTTTTTTAAATTTAAAACTCAAAAATGCTATTAAAACCCTCACCCAGATCAGCTGTATCTTTAAGTGTAAAATCCATTTCAGTCGGTGGAGCCCTCGATATGGTTAAGTACTTATTTTTATTGTCTGTCTGGGCATGGTTTTTAACTGCAGGTGGAGGAGTGATCAATAATGTCATAAAGACACGCTCACCCCATGCCCTCTCCCCAAGCCCGGGCCCAGAGGAGGGGCTGAGGTCTGTGCATCTGGAAGGGTCCAGGGTGTTCCAGGCCCCTGCAGGGGCTTTCTCCTCATTATTTTGTCTGATGCTCTTTGGTTTAAGCAGTGCGTTCTTTTTGCAGTTTCCCCAACTATTTGCAAAGGGAATCATCTGCTGGACTTTTGCACCTGGGCAAGGGTGCCCTTGAGAGGATGTGAGGGTGTCCTTCCTTTTGTGAGGGGCCTGGGGTGCCTCCATCTCTCCGGCGCTTACCCTGGCTGGTGGCAAGTTCAGGGAACAAGAATGGTCACATTGATTCCTGGTGGCCCCACTTGGGTGGCAGCATCCTGGGTCTGCTCCTGCATTCATTTATCTTGTCTGCATGTAGACCCAGGGCTTATAAAGAGGAAGGAGGACTCCTTCCCCCTCCTCCTGGACCGGGAAGCTCCAGACAGGAAGTGATGGGCTCCTACACACAGGCAGTGGGGTGCAGGCTCTGAGCGAGGGGTATGGGGATGAGATGGGAGTGCAGGTGTGCGCAACCTGCCTTGGTCAGTGGGCGCGAGCCTCCAGTTCTCATCTGAGTTCAGAAAAAGGAAAAGAAGCAAAAGGGCCCGGTTGCAGTCCAGGGGAGAATGGGTTTGAATGGCTGTTTTCCACTGATCTAGGCTTAGCAGCACTCTGAACCCTGAGCATGTTCCAGAGTCAGTGGTGGAGCCCTCTGGAGGCCTGGGGGCTGGGGGTGGAAGTCAGATGGGGAGGACACAGGAGCTGTGTCCCGGGGACGCAGACTGCAGGTTTGGTGTGGAAAGCAGCAGGACCTCCTTGTTGCTACCCCGGCCCTGAGACAGCTGGGCTCTCGTTTACACATTTATTCACTCTTCCCGTGTTTACTGAGAACCTGCTGTCTACTCGTGCTGCATGAGCTGTATGAGCGGATGGGCACTGTGCTCTCAGCCACTGAGACAGATATCCTCCGGGAACAGCCCGGGGAGGGTGACTTCCTCCCCATCTTTTGGCTAGGGGAACTCCTATTCACCCTTCAAAACCCAGCTCTACTGTCACCCTTTCTATGAAATACAGCTGTTTCTCAGCAAGCACACATCAGCCTCAGGGCCTCTGCGCTTTCTGTTCCTCTGCCTGGAAGGCATCGCCCCTGGGTATCCCCGCGGCTCACTCCATGGCTCCGTCCAGGTTACTGCTCAAAAGTCAACTTCATCAGAAAAGTTTTCCTTTTTTGACACTATATAAAGGAGCTTCTGCAGCTCTTACCTTATTTTTCCTCACACCCCTCAGTCACGACCTGTAGTGTGTGTGCTCCCTTCTCGCACCGTCTGCCCTTCCCCCCAGAGTGTAAGGACAGGGCTTCTGTTTTGTCCATGCCGGCCCTTGGTACACGCCTGCTCGTCGCTGACTGGCTGAGTCTCTTCCAGGACCGGAATGTCGTGACTTGACCACTTGTTCCCTCTCCAAGACATTTCTTTAACGGTTTTGTCGAGATGTAATTTACATACAGACCATAACAGTTGCCCAAAGAGTAAAGTGTAGTGGGCTTTAGTCTATTTATAAAGCTCTGTGACTACCACCACAGTCTAATTTTAGAACATTTTCATCAGTCCCTGGCAGCCACTCACCAACTTTTTGTCCCTATAGAGTTGCCTTTTCTGGGCATTTCAAGTAAGTGGGCTCATACAAGATGCACTTTGGGTGACTGGCTTCTTTCGTTTAGCATATTATATTTTTGAGGTTCATCCATGATGCAGCATGCACCAGTGTTTTCTTCATTTGTATTGCCAAATAGTATTCCATTGCATGGCTAGAACACATTTTGTTGGTCCCTTCACCAGCTGATGGACGTTTGGGTGATTTCCACTTGTTTTGACTATTACGAATGATGTTTCTGTGAGCAGTCACAAGCAAGTCTTAAGTGTGGACGTGTTTTCATTTCTCTTGGGTCGATTCCTCAAAGTGGAATTGCTGGGTCTACAGGGCAGGTTGTCACTTTGTTCGTGTCGTGTATTTCTTCTTCTTTCCATTATGAGTCTTTGAACTTCTTGTGGGCTAGTTGGGAGTTTTAGTTGTTTAAGTATTCCTCTAAGACTTAATTCAGGTTTTTACATAAGGTAGCTCCTTATAAATGATACTGGAGCCAGAGGAAGGGGAAGAAGCTGAAATGAGACGAGAAAGACCTCCTGAGTTAGGGGAGAATCAAGGGAAACTGCTGTGGGTTCTGTTCTTACAAGGAAGCGGAGCTTTGTCTTGTGTATCAGGAAGAAAGTGTGTCTGCACTCAACAAGGACGTTTTCTTCCAAGTTGTCAATGGTTTTATTCCTCTCACCTTTTGAAAGGTTTCTGGTTTAACAATAAACATAAATGGCACCCCTCATGGAAAACTTGAAGGAAGAAAATGGACCACCTATAATGCTGCGTTCCTGACATGGCCCCTTGCCAGATGACATCTCTGAACTTCAGGTTTTTATGTTTGGAAAGTGGGGAAAATAACAAATGTCCTGGTGACCCCAGGAATCTGGAGTGAGGCTAAACACAACAACCTGGATCGGAATGTCTCAGTCTTTATGTACTAAGCCTCAGCACTCAGTCAGCCCTCTGGGGGAAACCCGGGTCCCTGTGATTCTAGTCCCCTGTCCTTTCCCAGTAAGCTAAACAATCTGAATGCATCTCGCTGTGTTGAATGAGACAGGGGTGTGTAGTGGCAAAGAGCATGTGTTCTGGAGTCAGACATGCTCATGTCACCCATTCACCCATCTGTCCAACCCTCACTTCAAAAAATACACATTCCGAGTGCCTTCTATGGGCCCAGCCCTGTACTGAGAAATGGCCTGGCTCTCCTCCATACACATCATCTAACTTCTTTCATCATCCAACTTCAGTTTTCTCAGCTGAAAAATTATTATAATAATATCATTGGGTTGTTTTGAGAGTTAAATCAGTTGTACTTAGCAGAGTATCTGGCAAGAGCGAATTGACAGATATTGGCTGTTGTTATTAGTAATAGTATCTGTATTGAGTGGGCTTCCCTGGTAGTTCAACTGGTAAAGAATCTGCTGCAATGCAGGAGACTCTGGTTCGATTCCTGGATTGGGAAGATCCCCTGGAGAAGAGCATGGCAACCCATTCCAGTATTCTTGCCTGGAGAATCCCCATAGACAGAGGAGCCTAGAGGGCTACAGTCCATGGGCAAGCAAAGAGTTGAACACGTCTGATTGACTAAGCACAGCACGTCTGTTTTGAGTGGGAGGACATGGACCCATCCTCTGGGAAGTGACATGGGAGGTTGGCCTCACCTCCATGCTCCTCTGTTTCCCTGAAGTCTTCTCTAATCCTGGGGAGGGGGATACCTTTGTTGCCATGCCCCCAGCTGCAGCCCTGGTCCCCGGTCCCTCTGTGTGTGTAGGGTCCCAGCACCATGGCTTGCCCTGCACCCACCGACCAGCTCTGCCAGGAAAGGGTGGACAGGCATTCCTGTTGGCAGAGATCCAACCAGGCCAAGTGTTGGGGTTCAGAGGACAAAGGAAAGGGACATTGCAAGGAAGTTCCTACTTCCTCAGAACCAGTGTTCCTATCTCCCCGGCTCACATGATCTATTGGGACATCCTTCACATTCCCAGTGTAAGCACGTTGCCGGAAAAATGCCAGTGGTAGCCATGTGATGAAATGTGCTTTACAGGTTTACTGGCATGTCCTGAGGGAACGGGGGATGGGGAAGATGGGAGCACACTCTGCATGTCTCTGAGCAGAGCTGAGATGCTAGATTTATATTATTAACCACTTGTTGAAATCGAAGACCGCTTGTATCTGTACAATGGGAATACTGCGAATCCCTGTTAGGGGATTTATGGGTGCAGATGAAACCTCGGACGTGAAAGTGTCTGGCTCTGTACAAAAATGGCCATCTTTTCCACCTTGTAACTTATTTCATCTTCATATCGCTCAGCAAAGTGGACAGTTTTATTATCCCTATTTACGGGGAGGAAACGGAAGCTCAGAGAGGTAACGTCACTCTCCAAAGGCCACATAGTGAGTGGGAGAAACCATCTTTGAGCCCAGATCTGTTGAAATCCTGAGCTCTGTTCTGTGTTCTCCATGCTCTGTCTTTGACCAATCGCCATTTCTTTACCATGCGGTCGGCAAATCTTTTCTGTAGAGGGACAGATACTTAATCTGTCCAGCTTTGTGGTTCAGATGGTCCCATTGCTCAGTTCTGCCTTTTAGCATGGAGAGAGCCCTGGACAACATGGAAGTTAGTGAGCATGGCTGTGTTCCAATAAAACTTTATTTGCAAGAACAGGCAGAGAGCTGCGTTGGGCCCATGGGGCTGCAGTTGGTCCCCCTCTGCTTTAGAGCACGCCCTGGGCAGCTGGGGGACACCATGGAGAGGGTTAAGGCCTAAAGGCCTGCTGATGAGAGGACGGCTGTGGTCTCTTCTGAGCATCTGCCTGTCACCCCAGCATTGCTCTTCATGTGGAAGGTGGCTATTAAAGCAGAAGGGCGAGCCTGTGATTGACTGAAGGCAAAGAAGCGGGAGGACTAAGTACAAGAGCTCTCATCAGAAGGGTCTCCTCCATGTAGCCTTCCTGACCGAGGACAAGAATAGCCTGGGTGATTTATAATGTTCCCCGGAGGACTTGCTTCTCTGGTTTCTTTTCTGTCCCCTGGATTATCTTGTCCTCAGCCACCCCCTCTCCCCAGATCCCAAAGAATTTGGGCCTCTCCAGGCACGGGGGCCATGTTACCACTGTCTGAGCCTCCCCCCGCCCTCTGCCTGCCCCTCTGTGCCAGCACCCCTGCATGGGGCAAGCTGGGGGGATGCAAATTAAGGATACGTGTGTCTTGAGGCCGGAGCTCCCTGGGTCTGCTCCAGCCCTGTTTCTGGGACAGCAGGTGCAGCCGATCACTGACACCAAAATACATTCTTAAGGAGAGGGCAGACAGGCCAAACAAGAGAAGGTCTCCCCGCCCTCCCAGGACTTGGCCTCCTCCAGAGGACACATTTGCCGTGAGGACACCCCGGTGTTAATCCTCTCAGCCAGCAGACGTATGCGTGGGTCAGCACTTTAGCTGAAGGCTGGCCTCAAGCAGGGGCATCCCCCCGGAGCCGTCTGGCCAGCCCAGGCAGCAGTAAATCAGGCCCTTCATGGATGTCTCGGCCGCTGGGGACTCCACAGGTGTCGTAAATCAGTAGCTTCACCCCATTTTACCCATACCTTCCGTGCGAACGTGCAGGGGCTTCCCAGCCTGGGGAAGACAAGATGGTGGTGGATGGCTGAAGCCAGGGCTGGCCAGCCACCGAGGCCGTCTCTTTGTCAACTTATTACCTGAGATTTATGCGCAATGCAGCCAGGTCTGCACAGTGACACATTCTAATTTAATTAAATTTCTGTTGGATTGATGTCTGATCAATCAATACTGTTAATGTTTTTGCAATTTGGAGATTAAAGTATGGTCAAGACACCGCAAACCCCCAGCACCATCCACTTACTTCAGAATGTTCTTTTGGAGGAGATTTGCTTGCCTGCCTGCCTTGTTTTTTCCCCTTCTCCTTTCTTCCCTTCCATATTTAAACATTTATTAAATGCCTAGGATGTGGAGATTGGACAAAGTGGAAATAAGGCTTAGAGCAGTGCTATGCAAACCTGAGAGTTCCCTGGAGGGCTCGTTAGGAAACATCCCTGGGCCCCGCCCCCCAGGGTTTCTGATCTGGTAGATTCAGGATGGAGGCCAAGAATTCATGCTTCTAACAGAGCCCCAATTCAGCCAGTACTGGTCCAGGACCTGGTCTGAGGATCACTGGCTTGGAAGTTAAGCGTTCAAACTTTGGAACCCCCTGGATTCAGACTCCAGTCACAAGCTGTTTGGCTTCAGGCAAGTAAATTGATTTCTCTGTGCCTCTCTTGCCTGATCCATAAAATGGGGAATAATAGTTAAGCCTAATTCATAGGATTGCTGCAAGCAGGCAATGATATTCTGCAGTGTCTAAAGAATACCTGGTTTCCCAGGTGGCTCAGTGGAAAAGAATCTGCCTGCCAATGCAGGAGACGCAGGTTCGATCCCTGGGTTGGGAATATCCCTTGGAGTAGGAAGTTGGAACCCTCTCCAGTGTTCTTGCGTGGAAAATCCCATGGACAAAGGAGTCTGGCAGGCTACAGTCCATGGAGTCACAAAGAGTCAGACATGACTTAGCACACACACAGAACACCCAGCATGGTGCCTGGCACGCAGTAATAAACAGCCTGCCCTTGTCACCTCTTTTATGCTGTGGAGAGGAAAGCAGCTATGGGCTTGCCTGCCTGGAACTTCCCGCCTTGGAGAAACACACAGATGTCAGGATGACGCTATGATCAAGGCGCTGAGAGGCTCTGATGGGGCATTTACCCTAATCAGGGACGACAGAGAGGACCTCCTGGTGAAAGGGAAAGGAGGGAGGAACTGACAGGTGAAAGGGATTCTGGGAGGTTGGCGTCCTTGGAGGCCGTTTCAATGGGTTTGACCAGTATCCTTAGCCCAACGGGGAAACAGTGGGGTATTCTATTTGAGGAGGTGACAAAACTGGATATGAATATTGAAAGTATCTTTCAGCTGCCCTTGAGGGGACTGGCTTACAGGGTGGCAAGAATGGATACCCTGGGAGCATTGACTAAATGTCAGCCCTTGAGCTCTAAGATTCTGTTTCTGGAGATCTGACTCCCCATTGGTCCCTCTCCCATACTGGTGGGTATCAGATAGATTGGATATACCTCGTCCCCATCTATGGAATAATTAACCCCGTGGTGTGAAAGGTACCATGTTGAATGGTCGTCTGAGACTCTGAAGGTATATTATTTTACTAATATCACACACATTATTAACCTGCAGAACAATTGCCAACGAACACAGACATTCAAAACAAATCTTTGCTGACCACCCGCTGGGTGGACCAGATCAGGAAGTTGGAGGTGCCACCCTGAGGAAACCTGATCTTTAAAAGTCTCCGGGTTGGTGTGGGCGGGCAGCTGTAGTTCAGGATTTAAGTTTAGTCTATTGTTGGCATTTTGAAATCCCAGCATCCCTCCCTGTCCACGGTGCTTTTGGACAGTTTCCCTCGCTCCGTTCAGTGCTCAAGTCGGTCTCAAGTGGTGGAGCCTGAAGAGCATTACGGAGAGGGAGGTGGCTTCAAGTTCAGGGTGGCACTCGTGGGCGTGAGTTAAACCTATGCGATCTCAGAGCACATCCCTGTCTGCCCTCACACACCTGTGCCAGCGCAGGTAGGAGATGGGGAGTCCGGAGGGAGTGAGGTACCCCAGGGAGTCCCCAGCCCTGCTCCTCCGGGGTTCGTGATCCGGCATCTCATCAGTGTCCATGGGAGCCTGAATTAGGAGGGCTGGACCTGCCTGGGGAGCCCTAAAAGCCAGAACGATTCTTCAGTTCTTCTGAGGCCACTCCCAGCCTTGGAATTCTCTTTTGGGTACCAGACTCACTCATCCACGCATTCACCGAACCCTTTACTCAACAATCAAGGCATCACAGCAGAGGACATCTTTGCCATGTCCAGGAGATCTTCGTTTCCCCCGGGAAAATGAAGCCCCGTACTTGTATCAACCCATTTGTTTCTCACAGCACCTACTAGACGTAGAACCTGGTATGGCTCCCACTTTGCTAGAGAGAACTCAAAATCAGAGATATAAAGTTGGTTGGCCAAGGCTACACAGCTAAGCAACGGTGGCACTGGAATGTAAGCACAAGTCCATCCGATTCAAAAAATAAGACTGTACGTTCTCAAGTATGTTTTTAAGACATACTCTGCTCACTTCTTCATCCAGATAGTTAACGAAAACACGTAAAATGTTGGCCCCTGTGAAATGATTCTAACCACTTGCTCCTGGTGGCTGTTGGTCTGTGAGATTTGAATGGTTGGTTATCCACTACAGACTCACCTCCGCTTACTGTAAACTAGGCCAAATTTCTCCTGGCTGAGATGTTGTCTCATGGCTTTGAAGCCATTTCTACACAATTTCCTTGAACTCCCAGTCTGCTAGTCCTTTATAAAAGTCTTGATCTTAAGCCGAAGTGGCAACTGGGCTGCCATTTCTCATGCCTGCCTTTCTTCCAGTATTTTCTATCCTCAGTAACCTGTTCTTGAATTTTCTAAAAGTCAAGGTGAAGGGATAGTCTACTTCTGAGGATCCTCCATGACCCTTTCAGAAACCTTGGACAACATTATCCTGTGACCTGTCATGGACCTGTTTTTTTTTTTACTGCCCGCTGTTGGCAGTATTCGTTGAAGCTGTATCTACCAGGTGCCCTGCGGAACTAAATTATCTTAGAGCAAAGTTTCCAAAATGTCAGCCTTAGGCTGAGTCTCCTCTGCAGATGAGTATTCTTTGGGTCTGCACAGCATTTTGAACAAATCCTGAATTCCATGCCGGCATTTAAAAACTGGGGCAATTCAAGTATAAAACCCGGCAGGGTCTGGCTTGCCTGGGAGAGTGTAAAGATGAGATGGCCCCTTTCTGTCTCTGCTGTGCTCCCCAGCTCGCTGGTCTCCTCACTTTGCACCACGAAGCCACAGCTGCACCCGCTTCACTCTTACAGTTTACCTTTCTGGTCCCAGGAGCCTTCTGAGTCATCCCCACCTCCCCCAGTGTATGCAGTCACCCTGAATTCCTCTTCCAAAATTAATGCTTAATTCATTCTTCACAATGCAGGCTTGATCCTTTCCGGCTTTACATCTCGTTCCTTAGGGGAGAAGGTGGAGGCAAAATTTGAGTGGAGAACTTCTGCTTTCTTGCTGTCATCTGCTCGAATTGCATCATCTGTTCCCAATCCCTTCCTTTTCCTTCTGGCTCCAAACATAGCTCAAAAAGCCCTTTTTTCTCGTCCTTAGTAAGTTTATGCAAGCCTCAGCTCTTTCTAGGGTTTTGTCTCCTCACACTCTTCTCAGGAAAGCAGTGTCAGTTCGCATTTGTTTTAGGGTGGGATGGTGTGTCATAGAACTACATGTCTGCAAAACTACTAAATTAGAAATAGAACCCCGTTTCCAAGTTCACAGTGGGATCTGTTGCATCAAGGGGGAAAAGAAAAAAAGGTGAATGCAGTCTAGAAAAAAAAATCTTCATAAGCAAATGTTAAAAAATGTTCAAAAAAAGACACCTAAAGCGTCTGAGAAGTTCATATTTTTATACACCCACTGCTAGTTTAGGTGTCAAGTGTGTCCACCAATCCTGACTTACAGGGCTTCCCAGGTGGTGCAGCAGTCAGGAATCCGCCTGTCAATGCAGGAGACACAGGTTCGATCCCTGGGTCAGAAAGACCCCTTGGAGGAAGAAATGGCAACCCACTCCAGTATTCTTTCCTGGAGAATTCCATGGACAGGGGAGCCTGGCAGGCTGCAGCCCATGGGGTTGCAGAGAGTGCGCACGCGCGCACACACACACACACACACACACACACACACACACCTTCTGACTTGCAGACGTCCAGGAAGGGTTTGACTCGTTCAAAAGACTGTATGCCAAACTTAGTCCTAACTGGAACCTTAAACAAATCCAGCTTCCACAATGCATGGGGCCCAGCAAGTATGTTTGGTGCGGTAGCTGGAGGAGGTTGATGTTTGCCATAATTCATAGGAGACATGGAATTTTCCAATCAAATTGTCATTGGATGTTAATAATATCTGAGCCTGCTGTCTTCAGACAGGGCTGGAAGGAAACCTTACAGGGTGTCAAGATAAGTTGGCATTTAACAAGAACAGCAAGAGTGATCTCATTAAAATGTAAATTCAGATCAGACCATTCAGTTCAGTTCAGTTCAGTTCAGTCGCTCAGTCGTGTCCGACTCTCCGCGACCCCATGAATCACAGCACGCCAGGCCTCCCTGTCCATCACCAACTCCTGGAGTTCACTCAAACTCATGTCCATCGAGTCGGTGATGCCATCTAGCCATCTCATTCTCTGTCGTCCCCGTCTCCTCCCACCCCCAATCCCTCCCAACATCAGACTCTTTTCCAGTGAGTCAACTCGTCGCATGAGGTGGCCAAAGTATTGGAGTTTCAGCTTTAGCATCAGTCCTTCCAATGAATACCCAGGACTGATCTCCTTTAGAATGGACCAGTTGGGTCTCCTTGCAGTCCAAGGGACTCTCAAGAGTCTTCTCCAGCACCACAGTTCAAAAGCATCAATTCTTCGACAATCAGCTTTCTTCACAGTCCAACTCTCACATCCATACATGACCACGGGAAAAACCATAGCCTTGACTAGACGGACCTTTGTTGGCAAAGTAATGTCTCTGCTTTTTAATATGCTATCTAGGTTGGTCATAACTTTCTTTCCAAGGAGTAAGCCCATTACCTTCCTTAAAACCATCCAGTACCTTCCACCACCTGTAGGTGAAAGCCCAACTCCTTACCACAGCCCATGGCCCTGTGAGAACCAGCCCCAGCTGCTTCTCCAAGCCCCTCTGTGGCCACTGCTGCCTGTTCTTTTCTTTCCAGCCAAAGGGCCCTGCTCTCTGTCCCCTAAACAGGCACACTCCTCCCGCCTCACGTCTCTGCGTTAGCTGTCTCCTCCTCCTGGGGAGGTGGTCTTCTCCATTCTCATGGGGCTGCCATTCTCACTACTCAGAAGACCTTGATGACTAAAATATCCCTCCCCTCTCTAAGCACCCTGATAAACACAGCCCTGCCTTCTGCCACTCTCGAATCCCTTGCCCTGGTTATGTGTCTTCAGAACACTAAGCAAGACCCTTAAATATATTTTTTCCTTTGTTCAGTTCAATTGCTCAGTCATGTCCAACTCTTTGTGACCCCATGGACTGCAGCATGCCAGGCTTCCCTGTCCATCACCAACTCCTGAAGCTTACTCAAATTCATGTCCATCAAGTTGGTGATGCCATTCAACCGTCTCATCTTCTGTCATTCCCTTCTCTTTCTGCCTTCAGTCTTTTCCAGCATCAGGGTCTTTTTAAATGAGTCAGTTCTTTGCATCAGTGGCCAAAGTATTGGAGTTTTAGCTTCAGCATCAGTCCTTCCAATGAATGTTCAGGACTGCTTTCCTGTAGGTTTCCATTTTCCATTGGGAAAGTACAATTCTCCATTGTGCTTGCTTATTATGCACCTCTCCCATGAGAACAGAAGCCTAGCAGAGGCAGGTTGTCTTTGTGACTTGTGCTGTTGTGTCCGGAGCACCTGGAATCGTGCCTGTGGTGGGTGCGCAGTGAGGATGATCGGGCCCAGAGATGGGCGAGCGTGAACGGCCAGAGGAGACGGGCTGTTAGTGCGTCCAGAGTAGACAGAGTCTGCTTTCTGCTGGTGCGTGTGTGTGTGCATTTACATCTGAACTTACATTTATACGTGGCCGCGCTTTATGTGTACATGCGCACTCTTTCAGCTCGTTGGGCTATAACTGACAAATGGAAATAGAATCTATCTAAAGCACACTACCTGATGCTTTGATCCACACGTGCAGTGATTTGATCTGGCTTAAGCATTGAGAGAGGCCTGGGAAGCGTTGCAAACAAGAAGAGCAGTGGGTGACAGAGGATGAGGCGGCTGGACGGCGTCATCCACTCAAAGGACATGAGTTTGAGCAAGCTCCGGGAGATGGCGAAGGACAGGGAAGCCTGGTGTGCGGTGCACAGGGTCGCAGAGAGTTGGAGCGACTGCCAGCTTTGTGAGATGACCTCCGCAGCCATGCTGGTTGGCACCTCCATCACCTCGCAGTTACCTTTCTCATGTGCGTGGCCAGAATGCTCATGGTCCAGCCTCTTGGCGATGATTTAGTATGCAGCTCAGTATGGGTCTCTGCAATCATTCTGCCACCCAGCAGGTCTCCAGAGAATGAAGTTCTGGATCGGGAAAGCTATAGGCAAGAGTTTAGCATATCATAAAGGTAGCATTCGAAATTAAGGGAAAAAAGACATTATTTAGTCCATAACATTAGGACAAGCAGTTATACATTTTTGCTTAGTTTCCTACTTAGCTTTTGAAGAGAAAAAGAAACACTTAAGATATTTTAAATCTTGCTGGAAATATCTTTCAAATCTTAATGCCTAATGCTGGAAAACAAGAACTAGATTGATAAGGTGAATTACCCAACACTATAAAATTTATGCTGTGAAAAACACATACAAAGCTTAAAATATTAGTGATCAACTGAGAAAATATTAGCAATACTTTTGATAATCAAAGTGTTAATGTCCATCATATGTGAAAACCTATTATTAAGCAATAATGAAAGGATAAAAATCCATGTCCAAATGGACAAAAAGTATAAGGAACTTTTTTGAGGCTTATTTGGCAAAAAATATAGCATTTAAAATGCACATACCTTTTGTTCTGGCACACGTTTCCTTGATTGTAAAGATATAACCTGTCTGGTGCTCACTGCTTCATGCTGGTGTATAAGGATGCTCTTTGCAATATTGGTTAAAAGAATAAAAATAAGAATTTATTCAAATGAAGAATAGTGGAAAAGTTGGACTTATCTTTCCAATTATTAAATTATAGTTATTAAAATAGAGTAGGAAGCTTAAGATAGAGAAACAGCATGGTATTGATGGAGGAGGAGACAACGAAATGCAAGATAATCCAGAAATAATATTGGCAAAGTTCCTTCTGCTTTTTCCATAATATCACATGGAAAAATCCCAAACGAACTCTTTGGCCAACCCTGTATTTGATACTTATGAATCCCTGGGAATGTAGGCGCCGTGAGAATAGTGCTGATAATGTTCTGTTGACTATGGTGTCTCTAACCGGTAGGACAATGCCTGGCACGTAATGAGTAGAAAGAGGGACTGAAAGAATTCCGGCTAAAATGGTACTGCGAGATCTTGCATTTTTGTTTGCTTTTCTCCTTCTTACCATATGTATATGCCCCCGTGGTTCAGAGAATAAACTCTTACATCAGAAAAAGTGTATCTGAGCTGAGGCTATGCCTTTAATTGGCTCAGCTTAGTCTCCTATACTGAACCTTACTGGGTAACAGAGAGAATTCAGATTATGCATATAAGGCACTTAGAAATGCATAATTAAGATAACGTGCATAAAGCACTTATAAAACTCAATAAATGTGAGCAGCTGTTTAAAACACTCCACAACTCACTCTCTTCCCTGTAATGCTGGAAAGAAAAAAAAAAAAAAGAACATACATATTTGAGTAAAAATAACAAACAAGAAAAATCTTTCGTGCATTTTCCTTTGGCTTATTTAGCATCTCTGCAAAATCTCCAGACAGTGAGACTTCCCTGGGGAAAAAAAACATTTCTCAATGACTCTAACCCAAGACAGTTCCCAGGTGAGAAGAGGACTAAACTCTCCCCTTTGACCTTAGTCTAATGCCAAGGGTCACACATTATCCTATGTGGTATTTTTTAACCAAGACACGAAGAATAACATAATGACAATCTAAGCACAAAAGCATCATTTTGTCATTAATACCACTTTGTATTATTAAGAAGGCAATTCATACTTATTGTGGAATTTTTGGAAACCACAGAAAAGCATCAAGAATTTCACCTCCTTGAGGTGCCGGTGATGGGTATTTTGGTTAATGTGGTCGAGTCAAATCAGCATCTATTTTGTAAGATTGTTTTCCACATCACTGTAAGCTGTAAATGTTTTCCAGTGTCGATGAATAATCTAAAATATACAAAAAAGCTCTCCTTTGTGAAATAAAGGGACTCACTCTGGTGACTCCAAGGGCAAAGTTGTTTCTGCCATTGGCAAAGCAGTACCCTGTCGGCGACAGGGAGTGACTGGAGAATCCCCTTGCCCTTGTTCCCCCAGAGAAGCCCAGAGAGACAGGTGTAGTCTCATGACTGGAAGAGGAAGCACTGTTTCCTGTTCTGTCTAAACTTACAGCTAATGGTGAGGTTTTGGGGACAGAAGGGAGATGAGCTATGAGCTCGTTTTCTGCCTTTTACCCCAGTGGTCACACATAAAGGGCACATAAACACATACAGTTCTAGGTACCAGACTCTTCATGAGATTCTTGGCGTGATGGGATAATAAGCAGTTCTTTTCTTCATATTTACGCTTCTTTCCTCTAATGAGCAATCAGTGCATAAATAAGAATGATTGTGGATTTCTTTATTTTGTTGAAGTATAGTCGATCTACAATGTTGTGTTAATTACTGCTGTACAGCAAAGTGATTCATATATATATTCCTTTTTAAAATGTTCTTTTCCAGTATGGTGTCTCATAGAACGTAGAATAGAGTTCTCTGTGCTAGACACTAGGATCCTGTTGTTTATCTTATTGTGGGTTTCTTTAAAACAAGAATATATTTCAGTCAGCACTTCAGAATAACAAAAATATAGCCTCCCTGGTACACCAGAGCCACCCTCTTTTACCATATGGTCGGAGAAGGCAATGGCAAGCCACTCCAGTACTCTTGCCTAGAAAATCCCGTGGATGGAGCAGCCTGGTAGGCTGCAGTCCGTGGGGTCGCTAAGGGTCGGACACGACTGAGCGACTTTACTTTCACTTTTCACTTTCACACATTGGAGAAGGAAATGGCAACCCACTCCAGTGTTCTTGCCTGGAGAATCCCAGGGACGGGGGAGCCTGGTGGGCTTCCGTCTATGGGTTCACACAGAGTCGGACACGACTGAAGTGACTTAGTAGCAGTAGCAGTAGCAGGGAGGTTGCTGTCATAATTCTTGTCCTGATTTCCAGTTGTGTTGGCATGTCAGGCCCTGATGAAAGATACCATGAGCTTCTTGT
Source organism: Moschus berezovskii (assembly GCF_049115385.1). Lineage (NCBI taxonomy): Eukaryota > Metazoa > Chordata > Mammalia > Artiodactyla > Moschidae > Moschus > Moschus berezovskii. Next base: position 57,601,164 of record NC_142481.1, read on the forward strand.
GGGGGAGTGCCTTGGTAACTCTGGGGTGCCTGTCCCATCACGACATATTAAGCTGAATCCTCGTTTGAGGACGGAATGTCGAGTGTCCGCTAACGGACTCTGTAACGTGTCTGCCATCCTGAAGCCCCATTGTCCACACCTTCACCTTCTGGGGGAGGCACATGTGAATGTATACATACACATATATAATTTATCGGGTGGCTGGCTCATCAAGTATATTGGTTTTCATAACTCCACTATTGTCAGCATATTTCAGATTGGATTTGCTGCTGACTTGGTTGAATGAAAAAATACTGACATGTTTCAATATTGCACTTGACATTTTTAGTATTATTATTAGTGGTTTCATTCCATGTTGTATCACTGTCTGAATGGTCTGTGCTAAAAAAAAAAAAGCCAAGTGCTATTCGATGCTGAAGAGGTGTCTGGCTTGGGCGCACTGACCTTTATTCACGGAGTTTCTGCCCAAGGAAAGAGGTGCCCAACCGCGGTACGGATTGCTCATGACACATGTTGCACAGAAGATTCCTCCAGAGTTAATTTGAAATTTATTTCAGGGAGAGATCTTTTCTTGAGGAGACTGACCCTTGTCAGCCTCATCCTAATTAACAAAGTGTCGCCATGATTCTAAGCAGAAAAATCCTGTCCTCTCCTGCCCAACAGCCATGACCTTCATACCCGTCAGTCCTCGGAAAGTCCTTGCAAGCTTACCTTTGACCCCAGTTTCCTATAAGCCCCCACAGAATCCCCAAGGCAAACACAGAAGCTCCAAGTTTAGATATACATATTCTGCAAACAAGGCTTTGCAGGAGGAAATAAACAAAATATATTTATTCTCCCCTGCTACAGAGGACCAACCCTTGTTTGCATATAAATAGAGTCATTCCATATTCAAAGTTTAATTTTAAGCAAAATGTCCCAGAAAGAAGAGAAGACTCCAGGAATAGGCCGCCTCGTGGAGAAGTAGAACTGGAGTTATTTCCTCATGAAAAGCTGTTTCTGGGGAGGTGGCTATCAGGGTGTGATGAACTGGGTGTGTATATGTGTGCTCAGTCGCTTCAGTGGTGTCTATGGTCTGTAGCCCACCAGGCTCCTCTGTTCATGGGATTCTCCAGGCAACAATACTGGAGTTGGTTGCCATTCCCTTCTCCAGGGGATCTTCCTGACCCGGGGACTGAACCCGCATCTGCTGCATTGCAGGCGGGTTCTTTACCGCTGAGCCACTGGGGAAGCCCAGTGAACTGAGCAGACACATGTAAAGGTCACACTGGAGAAGGTCTTTGCACAGCAAAGGCGCCTCTGTCATCTGGTACTCAGTTTAAGGTTGTAAAGAACAGCTTTCTCAAGCTGAGTTGACTTTGGAGCTAATCCCTTTCTCCCAAGCCTTGAGCACAGTTTAAAAAGGAAAGTTCTGGGATAATCAGTGTTTATTTATCAATCCACTGGGGTCCTCCAGGGAGGGTTTCTTGAATGTAAGGGGATTCTTCTGCAATGTGTAGACCCCTCAGGCCCTAATTCCTTGGACCTGTTGAGAAGGAGACATGTTTATCTCTTGCTGGGTTGCTGTCAAAACAGAACGGGTGTATTTCTATCAATAAAACAGGGCTCTGACAATTTGTCCCTGGAGATAAATGGCCTTTTCCATAGAGGCTTTAAATGGGGGCCATAATGGGAGTGAATGGAACGGGGTTGAATAATAAGATCGTTCTCCATAAATCCTGCGGTGAAGTCATTCACACAGGGCGATTTCCAGGGCTGTATGTCAGCACACAGTCCTGTGTGGTGTGGACACAGCTGTGTCCTGTGAAGAATGATAGGTAAGTAAATCGCCGATAATTGAGACACAGAGAATTTAACTCCATGTTTTCCCTGTAGAATTCATCTCCTTTGCCAAAGGAACACCCATATTAATTTGTTTTTGTTACTACAAATCTGGTATTTACATGGCTAGCAGGTGCCATCTTCAACTACTTGCTGTGAATTCAATTTTTAAATGTAAATATCTCAGATGCATCTTGTTTATGACAGGTGGGAATAAGAAACACCCCATTAAGGGGGTAAAACCTATGTTTCTGATTCATTTGAACGATGTCGTCCTGAGATGTGTTGGTTGGGATGCAGGAGGGGTTAAAGATACCTCATGCCTCCATCTGTGCTTTTGGCGACCTTTGCATCTAAGATAGTGAGGATGTTTGTGAACATGTAGACCAGTCGGCTAGACTTGGGGTTCCCTCAGGGCAAGGCCAGGTTTTATGTCCTTTTTTAGCCAGAGCACCCCACAGTTCAGGGCACGTAATAAAGCAGAGAATTCACTGCAACCTGAATGAACCTGGAACACACTGTGCTAAGTGAATTAATAGTCAGATGTGCGTGCGTGCTCAGTCACTTAGTCGTGTACCGATTCTGTGCAACTCCATGGACTGTAGCCCGCCAGGCTCCTCTGTCCATGGGATTTCCTAGGCAGAACTACTGGGACCATTCCCTTCTCCAGGAGATCTTGCCAACCCAGGGATCAAACCTGCGTCTCCTGTATCTCCTGCATTTGCTGGTGTATTCTATACTGCTAAGCTCAATTCAGTTCAGTTCAGTCGCTCAGTCATGTCCGACTCTCTGCGACCCCATGAATCACAGCACGCCAGGCCTCCCTGTCCATCACCAACTCCCAGAATTCACTCAAACTCATGTCCATCGAGTCGGTGATGCCATCCAGCCATCTCATTCTCTGTCATCCCCTTCTCCTCCTGCCCCAAACCCTCCCAGCACCAGAGTCTTTTCCAGTGAGTCAACTCATCGCATGAGGTAGCCAAAGTATTGCAGTTTCAGCTTTAGCATCAGTCCTTCCAATGAACACCCAGGATTGACCTCCTTTAGAATGGACTGGTTGGATCTCCTTGCAGTCCAAGGGACTCTCAAGAGTCTTCTCCAGCACCACAGTTCAAAAGCATCAATTCTTCAGTGATCAGCTTTCTTCACAGTCCAGCTCTCACATCCATACATGACCAAGGGAAAAACCATAGCTTTGACTAGACGGACCTTGGTTGGCAAAGTAATGTCTCTGCTTTTTAATATACTATCTAGGTTGATCATAACTTTCCTTCCAAGGAGTAAGCGTCTTTTAATTTCATGGCTGCAATCAGTATCCACAGTGATTTTGGAGCCCCCAAAAATAAAGTCTGACACTGTTTCCACTGTTTTCCCATCTATTTCCCATGAAGTGATGGGACCAGATGCCATGATCTTTGTTTTCTGAATGTTGAGCTTCAAGGCAACCTTTTCACTCTCCTCTTTCACTTTCATCAAGAGGCTTTTGAGTTCCTCTTCACTTTCTGCCATAAGGGTAGTGTCATCTTCATATCTGAGGTTATCGATATTTCTCCCAGCAATCTTGTTTCCAGCTTGTGCTTCTTCCAGCCCAGCGTTCCTCATGATGTACTCTGCATATAAGTTAAATAAGCAGGGTGACAATATACAGCCTTTTCCTATTTGGAACCAGTCTGTTGTTCCATGTACAGCTCTGACTGTTGCTTCCTGACCTGCATACAGGTTTCTCAAGAGGCAGGTCAGGTGGTCTGGTATTCCCATCCCTTTCAGAATGTTCCATAGTTTATTGTGCTCCACACAGTCAAAGGCTTTGGCATAGTCAATGAAGCAGAAATAGATGCTTTTCTGGAACTCTCTTGCTTTCTCCATGATCCAGCGGATGTTGGCAATTTGATCTCTGGTGCCTCTGCCTTTTCTAAAACCTGCTTGAACATCTGGGAGTTCACGGTTCACATATTGCTGAAGCCTGGCTTGGAGAATTTTGAGCATGACTTTACTAGCGTGTGAGATGAGCGCAATTGTGCGGTAGTTTGAGCATTCTTTGGCATTGCCTTTCTTTGGGATTGGAATGAAGACTGACCTTTTCCAGTGGCTTCGTGTAAACTGAGTCGAAGTGCTGGGTCTACAGCAAGATGGTCCTGTTTTCCTCCCCTGTACTTTCATGAAAACTCAGCTCGGCTAACTTGACGAGGTGAGCATGACTGACAGCTGGGGGAAGACTCTCAGTGTCTGCCTGCCCCCCAGGAAGGACCCCCGTAGTTAAGCACTGATGTATGACTGATTGCCCATGGCGGCCCCCGCCTCCCTGGGCTCTGCTGTGTGGAGTGGAATAGGCTGGCTTTTGAACACAGAAGTCCACCCAGTGGGATTAACTGCGTTTTGTTTGAAAAGACCTCACGGGTCCATCCCTGGTGGTGCCCAGCATAATGCGGGGTGGGGGCAGACCTGTGCTGTGACTGCTGACTCCTGACTGGGCCCCCGGGGTGTTTCCTTTTACGCCGGGCCTTCCATTCCCCATGGGAGGTCCTGGGTTGGTGAAAACCAGGGTTTGCCTTGCTTTGCTTGTCACCGGACAGGATGCTGCCACCATGGACACCCTCTCTATTGACCAGGGAAGGGCTTGGTTTCAGAATGTGCCCACATCCTGGTGAATGACTGTTGTTAGCATATTGAGGTGTCTTACTGTTGACACTTTTTAGCTGCTGGTCTCTGTGTTGTATTTGTGGTATCTGGTTGCAGCGTCCCTCTCTGCACCTGACCCCAGGGACGTTGAGGAAGAGGGGCACACCGACATTGCAAGGGTTGTGCAGGGCATGTAGGCACGGAGTGAATGACCACCCAGGATGGCTGCTGTCTTGCTCTCTGTACATCCCCTGCCTTTGCCGCTGGCTCTGGGTTCTTCCTTTGGTCTTGAAGTTGGGCAAGTACAGGCCTTGTAGGCCTGTAGAGTCCAGCCCAATGGTTTTGCTCTGAAATTAGCTTGGAGTACAGCATGCTTCAAATAGACACCAACCTCTCCTTGGCTGACAAATGACTGTCTTACCTTGCAAATTATATGATCTTCGAGAACCTCAATGTTTTCATCTATAAAACAGGCATAAATACTAGAAATTAAATCTGAGTTCTTAGGAAATTTAAATGAGACAGTTTATAACAGACTTTTCTCAGTTTAGTGGTTGGTGTGTTGTATAATCTCAATACATTTGGACTCTCCTAACATCAATTTTTATGATTAATGTTGTGATGTTTACTGTTAATGGTAATCAGAGAAATTAACCTGTCATAGGGAGCTGTTTAACACTGGCAATGTGTTTTCTGTGTGTTTAATCCATATATGTCTTTGCTTAAGAAGTCCAGTCTTTAAGAAGGGAATATCTCTTTTATTCTTGGGGCCTGCAAAGCAAGTCTCCAAAAAATATGGGTTAAATAATAAGGCAATAGTGGTTATCTTCCTATTGGTACAGCTCAGTTCACCCCCAAGGTAGCTACCTACCTCACTTGTGACTTGTCCAGAAATCTTTCCTGTAAGAAGAAGGATGGGGTAGGGGATACAGCAGATCAGTTATTTTCCTCTCTCCCAGTCTCCTAATAAACTAGCCTCTCCCAGTTTCTTTTCCAGCTGTTCTGTTTTCTCTTACATAGAATACTTAGGTGATGTGCCAATAAGTAGTGTATGAATACTTAATGAAGGCGGGATGAATTATAAATGGCATGGAATTTATCTACATTGCTTCCTTGCTGATGGCAGAATGGTGCTTTATCTTCTATCAAGACACAGGAGTCAGTAGGTGAGAAAAAATCCTGGTTGATAAACTTAAGAATTGTTACCGGATGCCGTCTTAAGTTACATGGAACCCAATACTATGCGGCAGAGAGGAAAAGGCCTGACCAGGAAACATGGTGAATATGATGCTGGCAGCAGGGAGACTAAGGTGGTCCCTCAGGGCACCTTTATTGCTAGAACAGAGAACTCAAAATAAGAGACAGACAAAGGCTTGGGCGGGAGTTGTAGTTACCACTTTACTCGTGAAGATTGAGCACCAGGGAGACAGAGGTCTGAAAGGGTCTAGTACTTTGATTTCAAGGGAAGACTCTGAATGGTGCTTTCTAGAGAAAAGATTTCTGTGTCCTTCCTCCGTCCCAAAGCCATCTGTCAGCAGCTAGCTCCATAAACACAGTGAACTCTCATAAAGAAAAATCATAAGTAACCCGTACCTCTCAAAGACTTGATGCACTCTTTTTTGCTCACATAACAGATTCCTCTCCTGCATGTTCTCCTCCAAGTGTCAGTCCCGGGGCCCAGGTTCTTTCCATCTTGTGGCTCTGCTGTCTTTCTTACATGGTTCCCACGGGCACTAAGGAGGTTATCTCTGTGTCAGCCAACCAGAGGAGGGACCAGCAGGGAGGACTTTGTGGCCCAGGTCTGGAAATGGAGAATTTCGGCTCTGCTCACATCCGTGTGTCCAGAGCTCAGCTGTATGACTGTGCTCTCCCCAGAGGAAGCCGAGAAATATAGTCTAAATGCCCAGGTCAAAGCAGCAGCAGCAGCTATGATGAACAGCTAGCAGTGTCTGCCACATTTCTCGAATCTCCAAAAACATATATTCTTAGAAAATAATAGGGTAAATATTGTTGCAAAAATGTCATAACATTTTTAAAAACTCTTGTTTTTTTTTTTTTTAAGGAGGTGCTTGTTTTTTGTTTGTTTTTAAAGAAATCCTTCTTAGACTATTGTGTTTGCATGCAGGCAGTGGAAACTCCAGTTATAAACTGTTTTAATTTGTGGGAGGTTACGTGGTACTAGTTCTTCAGTTTTATTCATATTCCATATAGCATTGTCTTTGGATTGCATATATAATTAAGCCACAAATAGAACGTGTGCACCATGAGAAACACGGAGTCACTCGTTGTTTAACCTGTGATAGATAGCTTATTTTCTTTCCGTCTAGTCCCTTTCCTCCACATAAATTTTTCTACTGTCTCAGGGGTCAGCAAACTTTTTCTGCAAAAGTCCAGCTAGAAAATATTTTAGGCTTTTCAGGCCAGTTGTGTTTTCTGCAGCCTTTCACTTCTGCCATGGCTGAACAAAAGCAGCCATAGCCCTCATGTAAGCAAATAAGTGAGGCTCTGTTCCGGTAAAACCGTATTCACAAACATAGGAGTGGGACTTGGTTTGCCCTGAAGGCCAGTGTACCAAGCCCTGCAGCATATGATGGATATGGAGTAACATATTCAAAGCACTGATTGGCCTGTGCACATGTACTGCTTGCTAAATATTAATCTTTTCTACTTAGCTTGAAATGAATGCAGTTGTATGACTTCCAAACACTGAAAATTCCGTGGATTCAATGGATTTAGAGAGGCATAGCAAAAGTCTGGAAGCAAAGACCTTAACTAATGGAAGAAGTTTGTAAGCATAGAGAGCTTGGGGAAAGGGGATATTTTTACTTATGTCTTTATTTCCTCCCCTGTTGTTTGAATCTTTTTTTTCAATAGCATATTTTCCTCTTATAATAATCATAAAAAAAAATTTCCCTTAAATGTATGTGTTTCCAACTTTTTGCTGACTCAGAAAAGAATGGTACATTTTAATGGCAAACATGTGACTCATTTGCATTTTTCAATAGCCAGCTGCAGTTATGTTTCAGAAGTGGAGCCTGAACCACAAAGTACCATTGAAAGAGTTTAGACAGAGCCTGGAAGGCTTCGAGGAAGGCAAGGCCCCCACTTCCTCTTTTGATGTTTTAGCTGACGGGACAACTGATAAAGGGGAAGAGGAGTGGTCTTTGAGGGTTTCCTCTGATCCCGCAGGTCCTGGAGCGATCACATCAACTTTGTGTGGACAGACAGGGTCCCTGTGCTGGTACGCGGCAGGCACTTAGCAGTGCTTTTCTCCACGAATCACTGAACCCTCATTCCCAGTGAGTAGCACAGTCACTGGCATGCATTATACACTCGTTAAATACCTACTGGATTTAATTGGGTGGACACTGCAAACTGGAGGTAGTGGATAACAGTGTATTTACAGGCCAGGTTACCTTATTCATGCCTGAATTCTGGGGCTGCTACCTTCCCTACTAGAATTACAATAAAGAGACACTTTGTACAAGACTTCAGGACTTGCTGTGGTAGGTGCTATTACCTTGCGTCAGGCGATGTGATTAACCTAAATGAACCCGAGACAGCATCCCGTGAACATTATCATGACGAGAAGATAGCAGTGTCTGTTGTCTGCTCTGGTGATAAACAGCTTTTCATCCAGCTTCCGTCTCATGCGTTATGTGTCGCTTGGTGCTCTTCCAAAATAGAGAAATGTAAAAACTTGAGATGCGTCTGCAGTTTTTCTTCTTCTCCAATTTCAGTTTTTATCAGCTCCCGGTTTCTCTCTTAATTTCTCTGTGGACCACAGTCCTGATTACCTTCCATCTACCCAGACGTCAGTCAGATATCACACTTTCTTTGTTAAAATCGGAATCTAACAGCCACACAAAATGATAGCCTCACAGAAAGCACATTTTAACACAACAGCTTTGGTTGGACTTTAGGACAGTTTTCGAAATCGTTAGCTAATATCTTCTTTAGGGATTAGGCATGTTCTCCACTAGCTTATTATCAGACCAAGATAGAAAAACAAAAAGAAGTCTTGATATTATTTGAATCAGTTTACAACAACTCATGAATTAGAAGCTCACACCCGAAGGAGCATTTTCAGCTTAATGGAAACAATTCATCAAACGCTGAATCCTTTACCAGAGTCTCCGTCGATAGATGGACATTTCTTTAACACAGGTTCACTTTATAGTAGCCTGTTTCACTTACAGCAGCCCGTTTCATGCATGTTAGTGTCTGTTAAAAAGTAAAGCCAGTGAACGATACTTTCTGTCTAATAGGGGACAGGGCAGACAGCCTCAAAATCAGTTTTATAAATTGTGCTAAACTGAAGCTGATGGCAGTGCAGGTGGGTGTTTGTTTTGAAACACTTTTCTGGTCTGCTCCAGGTTAAACCCAGTGAGGCGACACGTCGATTTTCAGGGAGAGCAGATATTAATGGAAAGTAACACTCTTAGCATTGAGTGCTTAATAATAAGGAAATAGTGTGGAAGAGCGTGTCCCTTCCCCTCCCCCCCCCCAACACACACACACAAGGTTTTCAGAGTTAGGAGAAGAGCAGTTGTCTGAGATATGGTGACGAATCCTGAGCTTTTCTGAAAAGAGACACCTTAAGAAAGTCAACATTTCATAAAAAGTTGAAAACCACAAACCTGCATGACCACCACTGAAATTCTTCAGCATAAGTTGGCAAAAAAGGGGTTACGATCTAATCTTGGACTTCTGAAGAGTGATATGGGGTCAATTCTAGCTCGTTAATGCCAGCAGGAGCTCAGAAGTCAGCTGGCCCAACCACCTCTGTTTTACAGATGGAGAAACAGAGTCCCAGAAAGAGAGTAACTTCTCAGAGGACCCTGAGTGGATGAGTCAGGGTCTAGGTCCCCTCTAACTACATCTGTCATGGTCTGGGTTCCTCCTGGCTGTAGCATCCTGCCTTGAGGTAGCCATTGCTGAACAAGCAGTTGGTGCATGCACATGTGAAGACATGCTATTTCAGCTCCCTCAGAAGTTTGGATAGAATGACTTGGCAGGACAGGGGAGCATTTTTGAGGGGACAGCAGTCTGGCTGGGGAAATGATAAGGAGCCACAGTATCTTAGCCAGGGTTCCCCCGGGATCATGTCTCGTCTTAGGGAGGTGGAGTGCTCCCGGATATGCTGGAGATTCACACCGGGATTCAGGCTGCCATGGCCGCTGCTCAGCCACGGTCTGCAGCAGCTGTACGTTGGGGAGACAGACCTGGGTTCCAGACGGCACTCTGTCCCTGGCCAGCACCGTGTCTCGCCCTTTTCTGTGACTCTTAGCAAGTTACACGTCCTCCCAAAGCTCCCCTGTACCTCTCGCTCAGATATGAAGTAGTCCCAACCTCAGAGCACCACTCTGAGGGCTATGCAATCATATGGGGGACTCAGAGAATGCCGATTTCAGTGAATTCACTTCATTTTAAAGAGAGATGGCTTGTTGGCTTGGTTGAAAATTCTTGTCCTGAATGAACTATTCCTACTTATTTTTTTTAATGAACAGAAGAGCTGGAAGTTTTATGATATGTTATTTAGATCAACTTGTTTGATGCTCTAGAATTTTCCGATCAGATTCTGCCTAAAGTTGGGCTGGATTTGAGAAGCCCTATGGAGATTACAGAAGGTTCTGGATGTCTAAGCAGCTAACTCAGCTCCAATGCTCATGAGGCCCCCCCAGTCCTGTTTGCAAACTCATAAGAGGTAAATCCTTGCAGTGGAAGCCTCTCGTCTCTCCGGCATCTGTCTCCTCTGTCTGCTTCTTCAAGGCTGGTGCAAAGAGCACCTCTTTTAGCTCTGCCTCTCCTGGTGTTCACCTCTAGATAGGGAAGGTCACGAGAAGGTCACCAGCTGTCATTTATATTTCTCCTGTCCTCTTGAGGCTTTATTTTTTTCCCTCAATATAAAAGCTGACCTACTCCTTAAAAATCTGGCAGTCTTACCCATAGTCTCCCCAAAGACAGCCATGGCTGTCACTGTGTGCGTTTTCATTACTTGTTTCTGAGTATGTGAGTGAGCATCCTGTGGACATCGTTTCAAATACACTCAGTTTGTAATATTGAGCATTTCCCCCACGTTGCTACAAACTCCTCCTAAACCCATCTCCATTTCTTAAAGGTAACATGCAGGCCCCCTGGAGGGTGCTTTCAACCCCTTGACTCTGTAGGAGGGCATTAAGTATGACAGAGCATTTCCAAACCTCTCTTTTGCCATCACAACACTGTACGTTAAATATGGTGAATGTGTAATTTGTCACCCAAACAGGATCACTTCTAGAGGTGAAAGGGTGCTGTTAATAACCACGCCTGGCAACAGGCATGCCCTGGGCCATCCTGGGCAAACTGAGGCATGGCCACCCCAGCTAGGCCGGACTAGAGCCATTTCAGGTTGCTAACGAAGAAACGCAGAGGGCAATGACGGGGCAGAGACACAGCTAGTGAGTGGCAGCACTGATCTCATAACTCCTGACTTTAGGCTCCTAATCTTGACTTTCATAAACTGTGCCATATCTGCACAGCATTGTAAATATCCTATGGAGACACACACCTTGTGTTTATCAAACAGATAAAGTAATCTTTCCTCTCCCCGCTCTTCCTCTTTCTCCCTTTCTCCCTCTTTTCTCCCGCCTTCCTTTTTTCTTTCTTTTCTCTCCTTTTTTTCTATTTCTCTTGGACCTCCAAGCCAGGTTCCTGATATTTCATGAGAGAGCATTGTCTGAAGAGAGGCGTGCCATCAGGGGTTAAATGCCCCTTGACTAAAAGTCAGTACCTGATGTATTGTTTTTATTAAGGACGATCTGCTCGAGAGAGTGGTCTAGAATGCTTGCATTGCTGTCTTACAAGGCTAATCTGAAATAATATCCCTAATATAAAATATACCACAGTCAAAACATTGAAGGAGCAATTATAATAATAAAAAGAGACTAAGGGAATTGGACTGTTTCAGAACCACTTCCTGGATCAGACAGGGGTAAGGGAGAATGATGGGACCCGGTCCTTCACTGCCCGTCAACTCACAGAGCTCGTTCAGTACCCCTTTCCCTTGTCTTCGCTGACTCAGTGGAAGGATATTCAGCTTCAGGGTCTGCCGGTGGTCCTCGCAGTGGCAAAGATTCCAGGAGGGGCGCCTGTGCTTGTCAGGTTAGAGCTCAGGCTCTGCACGGAGCCTTCCAAGGGTTTTGTATCCCAGCTCGGTCTCCTGCTAGCTCTGTGTCTTTGGACATGTTGGATGTGGGTTTGATCCCTGGGTTGGGAAGACCCCCTAAAGTAGGAACTGGCAACCCACTCCAGTATTCTTGCCTGGAGAATTCCATGGACAGAGGAGACTAGCTGGCTACAGTCCATGGAGTTGCAGAGTGGGACACAAATGAGCATGCACGCGTGCGTGTGCACGCACACACACACACACATGCACGCCTTTGGTCTCCTCTGTAAAAAGAGCTGGTGTGAAAAGTCAGCGGAAAAGCAAATGTAATTATCTTTTTTTTTCTTTGGTAGTGAGCACATCAACTCTTAACAACTTTCACACATGTAATGGAGTGTTGTGAGCTATTGTATGAGGTGATGGGGGTGTTAGCTAATGCCATATCTATGTGCATCTAGTCCACACACTGGACACCTCAACTTACACGATTTTACGTCAATTATATGCCTATTATATGTCAATAAAGCTGGAGAGAAAAGAGAAAGAAAAACACAAATAATGCTTCCCACAGGAACTGTACATGAAAACCAGATCCCTATGTCATTTGGGCATGTCACTTTTATCACCGTTCTTCATTTTTGCCAGAAACTGAACCACCCTCCCACATAACGGACACGGCTGGGCTGTTTCTGTGTATGGGTTTTCTTCCACAGGTTCCCCCAAACGTCGGTGCTCTTGGCCCCCCGTGGGGCAAGTCGCAGGTGTGACTCATCAGTGAAATCAATCTGGGATTTCCAATGGACTCTGGAACGAGTGGCTCTGATAAGCAGAGATTACACGAGCCGGGCAGTAACCTGCCAAAGTCCTTCAGAGCAGTGTCCTGGGTCTGCTCCAAGAAGCAGCTCCCCGGCTCCGGTGCCTGGCGACCCGGTTCCTGTGGCAGAAGGTCCAGTGATCCACCCGGCACGTTGGTATCCTCCCTGCATTGGCCCGAACCTTCCCACAAAGACCTTCTGACCTTGGGTAAGGAGGACACGCAGGCTCCTCCTGTGCGTCAGACGCTTTGCCCTCACACCGTCTTGTGTATTCAGTAATTCTCAGAACAGCCCTTGAAGATGAACCCAGTGATCCTGCCTCTCCCCTGTCTTCATTATAAGGAGACTGAGGCTCAGCGGGAGAACTTGCCCAAGTCCAGTTGCTAAGCCCAAAGCCATCCTTTAAAACTGAAGCAGCTTCACAGTAAAACCCGTGTTATTTTCCTTTATATTTTAATTTTCATTATCAAAGTAATATATGTACATCGTAAAAAATGTTGAAAGCAAGTGAAGTTATAAAGAAGGTAAAAATTACTCAGACTCCTAGTCTTAATCAGGAGTTTCATTTTGCTGTAAATCTTTCCTGCTTTTTTCCTCCCCCTCTGTGGCTGTGTGTGTGTGTGTGTGGTGATAGTAAAGAGGAATTCACTGCAATACAAAATTTTATTTTGGTCTTCTCATATGCTATTCTATTTTGATATTTTTTCCTATTATTGACCATTATTAAGTAGTCTTTAAAACTGAGGGATTATGTTTCTTCATACACACACATGAATAACTATATATCATAGTTAATTAATCCTCTCTATCTTTGGACATTTTGCTTGCTTCTATTTTTTCCAGTCATAAATAATGCTTATGTGAACATCTGTCCAAAAAAAAAAAAAATGTAACAGCAGCAGGCGATTCTGCTTTGTTGAATGTCTTCCACGTCACGTGTATGTACCATGTTACCACATTGTTTAATTCAATCCTCATAGTAGTTGCATGAGATCGGTGTTATTAGTACCGTTTCACTGATGAAAAAGTAGAGACTGAAAGAGACGAAGTGCATCACCCAAGCGGGCAGAAAACTTGGGGCAGAGGAGGACCCCGACGCAAGGCTTGCGGAAGGTCAGGTGTGTGCCCGCCACACTGCCTTCCATCGCACTGTCTGTCCCTGATGCAGGCTGAGAACAGGCCTGTCTCCCCAGGTTTCGATATCAATGACCAAACTGACTCTGTGGGATATCCCCCTCCTCTAGCTGAGTGCGAAGTGGCTGCTTTCTCAGCCACTCCTTCCAGCTGTCACCCCAATTCAAAAAGTCCCCGGGACCGCAGGACTGGGATATGGCCTTGCTAGTCAAGGGGGTTAACTGAGTGGCTGGTGGTGGAGAGCACTCTTTTAAGTCTTCTCCCCAAGGAAGTCGGTCATCTGCGAAATTGGAGCACAGTCTCAGTTGAAGGCCCTTCCCCGGCAGGAAGCAAAGCGACTCCCTTGTGTCACCCAAGACACTAAGGAGAGAGGCTCAGAGCATCCGTTTTACTCCGTGGCCTGACTGCCATGGGCCACACTAGTCTTCTACTCGGGGAGTGAGTCCCACAAAGTGGCCCTGCCCTCGACACCTCCCTTCCGTGTGACCCCTGACCAGTCCCCATCAGACCCCACCCTTGATCCCTGACGGGCTTTCCCCAAAGTCAGGGACTTCTGAGACATTCCCGCAGGCCTCCGGTCTGCTTGTGCTGCAGGCTGGGGACCACAGGCCTCCTGCAAGTTGATGTAGATTAGGTCTCCGGCTGTCTGACTTCCACCCTGGCCACGACCAGATTCCCCCAGACCTCTCCGGAGAGGTTTTCCCTCTGGGGGTCTGCAGGCTCTCCCGTCTCAGCCCCCGCACTCCCCCACCCCGCAGTGCTTTTCTCACTCCAGTTTGAGTTTCCAAAGTCTGTCTTCAGCCACCCTGGCTATTGGAACATGGACTTTGTTACATAAAATAGTATTCTCTGGGCTCCGCTCCTGTGGACCTCTTTTGAAATTTTGCTTCGATTTTTTTTTTTTTTTTTTGGTCGCTTCTCAAATGATTTCAAGCATTATGTAATCGCTAATAACGTGGTCCTCCCCTTTCTCTATACTCCAGTATAAAATAAAAACTAAAAAAAAAATGAGAGCAGGCCAAACTGCAAGAGTGTAGAAGTGATGGTGTCGTGGGTGCAGCGTCAGATCTGCCGTGGTTAGCATGTGAGGACGGGAGCCACAGCTTCTCCCGAAGCACCCACGTCTCAGCTTGCCTCGCACTGGGGCAGGCTTGCCCCAGCGGGTGTCTCCGCGTGCCCCCCATGTGCTCGTCAAGGGGGCAGCTTGAAGGTAATCTGCCCAGCCCTGACTCCCAAGCCGGTCACCTTTCAGCTCTGGGCACAGCGGGGGCCCCGGGCTCACAGCCCTCTGCTCCCAGGCCGTTCCCACCTGGGCAGGGAGAGCCCCCTTGGCTGGCATCCCCCCACATTATTCTTAGAAACACAGTACCTATTGCTTCCTCCCTCCATCCAGGTGGTGCCCTACAACTCAAGGGAAAGGGGAACTTGAACGGTGTCCAAAGGGAAGGGACGCTCTCACTGGGGAAGTGGAAACTAGAACCGAGCTGAAGAAATCCGGTTTTGACTGTGCTTGTCTGTTCCCTAGACTCTAAACAGGAGACCCCGTGAAGTGCCTGGTCTCCAGAGCCGGGAAGAAACCGACAGACAGAAACACAGCGAACAGCACGAAGTGCTCGGGCGTGGGGTTTTGCTTGGTTTTGCTGCTCGCAGTGAAGACTGCAGCCTCGTTTCTTTGGGCCCCCCGTCTCTGGGGACCCCGTTCCCAAGCTGGGGTCCACTCGGGCACTGGCCTTGTTTGCTCTGCCATCTCTTGTCCCCTCTCTCTGACACTTTATGGTTGTGCGTCTTTGGACCAGCTGGAGGTAGGCAGGACAGGTTTTTTGTTTGATCTGTTTCTTTAGCAGGATACTGCTCCCTGAAACTCCGCTTTCTTACCCAGACTGACGAGAGTAATAGATAGTACCCACCCACTGGGCAGCGGGGTCAGTGAAGTGGGTATGAGCTAAGCTCCAGCTCAGCGCCTGGGGTGCGGTGGCGTTTCATACGTCTTTCTTCATGGTAAACAGGTGGACACATGGATGAAGGCCGGGCCGGGCAGCTGGTGAAGCGCTCTAGACGTGGATGTGGGAAGCACAGATGCTCCCTGCTCTGCCGTTTGGAGTTGGGAGGCCCCACGGAGTCTCTGACACAGGGTAGCATTTTTTCAGGCCTGCTGTTGTTCAGTCGCTCAGTCATGTCCAGCTCTTTGTGGCCCCATGGACTGCAGCCCGCCAGGCCTCCCTGTCCTTCACCAACTCCCCGCACCTTACTCAAACTCAGGTCCATTGGAAGCCTGAGGTCACACCTTATCCTGCCTCTTTTTTTGAGAGTTTCTGTATGAATCTTGAGATGCCTCAGTCCCTCAGCCATACGGTGGGGACAGACTTAGCACCCGCTCTCTGCAATGGGCCCAAGGGTGAAGAGTGTTTGTGCATCGTGAGCACACAGCATGTGCTCAGTTAATGTCAGCCATTAGGATCAATATGGGCTTCCCAGGTAGTGCCAGTGGTAAAGAACCCGCCTGCCGATGGAGGAGACCCAGGGTCGATCCCTGGGTCGGGAAGTTCCCCTGGGGTAGGAAATGGCACCGTGCTGCAGTATTCCTGCCTGGAAAGTTCCATGGGCAGAGGACCCCGTGGGCTATAGTCCATGGGGCCTCAAAGAGTTGGACATAGGACTAAGTGACTAAGCACAGGATCAATATGGCTAGACTTTTCTCAGCATGTCTTATTTTTCTCTACACTACCCAGGGTATAGTGAGGGGTGCTGCAGAGAGAAGGCTGATCGAAGTTCAGATTCCTCTGCACCTCCTTGCTGTGCAGCCTTTGGGGCCTGATTTGCCCTCTCTGATCTCTTTCCTATTGGCTCTTCTGTAAACTGGGAGGCACAGTCCTGGTCTGTGGCATTCTTAGGGAGGTGGCGTGAGGACCGTCCACAGGCAGCCCCTACACAGAGCCTGCGTTCAGCAGATGCGCTTTCCAAGGCCAGATCCTTACATAACTTTCCACAGCCTCCCCCAGGGCGGTTACCTCCCTGGCAGTGCCACCGGGTGTTGCCTCTTGCCCACATGCCCCAGTTAATGTTTCAGGCGTCCTGAGTTTCTAATTGTGGCAAAGCCGGAGAGCCATCTAATCCGCCTCTGTATTAACTGCTCTGCTTCCACGTGGGGGCCTCTGGACCCCGGGCTGGCCCTGGTGGAGTGCGTCATAACAGCCTGATTGATTCCTCCTGCCTGGTGCAGGCACCCCTTGAGCTGGGGGGCAGCAGTGAACTCGTGTAATTAGAAATGTCTGAGGGAACCCCCACAAAGGACCTGGGCACTTGGCATGTGGGAACCACTCGGCCCCCCGCCCCTGACACCACAGGCCTCCTCTGTTCACTACAGCCTGCTCAGACCCGGCGGCGTCACCAGGCCTCCAGGGGGTGGCATTCCGGCCCCAGAAACACGCCCGGCAGAAGCCCCAGCTTCCCGGTACCCCGGGCCCCCTCCTGTCTCCGAACACAGGCCTCCCCGGAGCGCCCAGGCCAGCAGCACCCCTGGGGCAGGAACCCCTGCCTGATGCACATCCTCGTCCAGGGGAACCAGGAAGGGAGGCCTCCCGCCCTCCCTGCTCCCAGGCCCCTTGCCCAGCCACGGCAGAAGTTTCTATTATAGGAGGGGAAGAGGAGGCCTGGGATTGAGCAATGCCCGAGCCGGCCTTGGATTTCTCTGGTCGGATGCCGTGGGTGGGCGGAGGGGCTGGAGTGGGATGGGGTCTGGGCTCTGGCTCTTGGGGAAAGAGATGGGGGTTTAGGTGCTGTGGCGGTGAGGGTGCAGGGCACACCTGGGCACACCCTCCATCATGTTCATCCACCTCTCTTTAAAGTGTGATCCAAGGCATAACGTGCCTATGTGCTCAGTCGCTTCAGTTGTATCTGATTCTTTTCGACTCTGTGGGTGGTAACCCGCCAGGCTCCTCTGTCCATGGGGATTCTCCAGGCAAGAATACTGGAGTGGGTTGCCATGCCTTCCTCCAGGGGATCTTCCCAACCCAGGGATGGAACCCTCATCTCCTGTGGCTCCGGCATTGCAGGTGAATTCTTTACCACTGAGTCACCGGGCAAGTCCATATCATCCCCCTTTAAACGGAGTCAGAGACTTTCCTGAAGCATTTTGAATGGGGCTCGTGGCTGAGTCCAGCATCCCCAGGGAATCTCAGGCCGATTTTCCACCCCCAGGTCCTGCCGTGCCTGCGATGTCCATCCTAACATTCTGCTTTGGCAGGAGAGAGCCCCACTCTCGGGTGGTGTGTGAGCTATACCGGTCCCTCTGCTAGCAGCGGGCAGAGGCAGGGTTCCAGTGCATGCCAAGAGGACACCCGGGTCTCTCAGTTTTTCCCTTGTAGCGTGTTCTGGTCCCTCCTAACTGTACGTGAAACACACACACGTGCACAGAGGTGAGTGTACACACACATGCATACATGAACACACGACACAGCCGCCCTCACACAGAGTGTGTTCTCCCACTGCTAGTCCTCATCACGCATGGTCTGGTGGCCAGGACGGACACTGAGGTTATTAACGGTGCAGGGACCCAGCGACCGTCTCGGGTCTGTTCAAACAAGTTCTAAAAACAGCCCAGCAGAGGTGCACAGTTTCTGAACAAATAGTGAGATCTCTCCCTTTCAGACGAGTAGCAGCCCTTTTGCAGAAGAGTCACCTTGGGTGGTCACACGATCCCCACGGAGCAGCACTGCTTCACGTAAAACCTGCCTCGTACGTGTCACCTTTGAGCTCGCACCCCGTCACCTTTTTAGCGCCGTCACTGCGCGGTGTGCTGGGACTCTCACCAGACACCTGGCCCTGCATGCCATGGCAGAGTCCTGGGGACACTGAGGTGACAACCGGCTCGTGTTTCCCAGGGGCCTTGGTGTCCTCCTGCCGGCAGGCGGTTGGTTAAACCGACAGAGACGGTGCGGTACGCGGCGGGAACACGGCTGGCAGACCCTCAACTGGCACCTCCTTTGGGCAGGAGCGTGGCTTGGGGAAACCAGAAAAGTGAGTTATAGTCCAGTCTGGTGAGTCAGGTGGGAAGCAACCCTTTGATGGAAAGCCTGTTATTAAATAGTGAAGGTAGAGCATCAGCAGAATGTGTGTGTGTGATTAGCACAGCGGGTGCCAGCGGGTTGCCATGGTTTCAGAAGTGTTAACACGCGTGCCTGACACACAGTAGGAGCTTTGGAAATGTTTCTACAGACCGATGTGAGAAATAAATTAATCTCATTATATAATAGGTGTTGCTCTTTTACGAAACAAATCGCAGCTTTGCTCACCTCAATTCTCCAACCAGATACCCGACATCAGGGGCCTTTGGCTTTGCTTCCTTTCCCCTTCCTGCATCATCAGTTCCCCACAGGGAGGCCCCTTCCTTGGGACTCTAAGGCCCACTCTCGTCAGCAGCTGGGACGGACAGACTCCTGTCAGAGTGCCTGCAGAATACACCTTTACTCACTGTCAGATGTTTGAGTCCCAAAGTGCTGAACTCATTGGTTACACTGAAAAGTAACCCAGGAAGTGCGAAAGACAGACAGACAGCAGCTGGGGCCAGTAATTCTGGGGAGATGGGCTTCTGGTGAAAATGCTAAAGCCAGTCTACCCCTGACTGGAGGGCTTAAAGGATAAAGGGTGAATTTGGGGAGAAAAGAGACTGGCCCTAGAGGCCAACTAGGCGGAATGCTGCTGGCCGGCTATGCCACCCTGAGGGTGCTGCTCCTCCCATCGGGACCTCTGTTTCCCCTCCAGAAAATGGGGATGCAATGTAACACCTGTGTCACGGCGGGAATGAATGCGGGGATGTGTGTGAGTGTTCTGGAACCTCGCAGCTCAGGGACTAGACACCTTCAACACAGTTCTCTGTTGATCACATCCATTTGTTCACAGAAGGGGTTTGTCTTCCTAAGTAGGAGGCATTGCCCTTGAATTTGGGGAACATTGAGGCTTTCAGGCCAGCATTATAATTTAGAGGAAGATGCTAAAGAAAAGAGTGTCTGTGTGAGTACTTATTGTGCTATGCATGTGTGTGCGAGCGTGTAAGTGGAGCCGTGGAAAGACAGGCCTGGCGTGTTTAGGCACACTGCCTGAGACAGGTGGAGCCTGCCCCTGTCAGCTCTGCCCTACGCTCCGCCGGGGCCCAGCTCTGGTCACCCCCATCAGATAAGCAGCCGGATCTGGGCCCCAGAGGGATCAGATGCCATCGGCTGTTACAGACCATTAGCAAGTCATGGCCCAACGGGAATCCATCCCATCACCCTACGGAAGCATCCCGTGCCTGCATCCAGATTTCTCTTTAGATCTTAATCCACAAGAGCTGGGCTTAGGGGAGGAGAGAAGGACAGGCTGGGGACTTGCACCTGCAGCTGGGGGGAAGGAAAGGAAGACCCTTACCTTTGTGGGTGTTCTACTTCTTTCTTTATAATCTCTTAAAATGTAACATTTATATTTTATGACATAATCTTTAATAGGAAGTAAAACATGAATTACTGTTGTCTATTAAAGCTATCATTTATTAAAATTATAGCTTACCTATTCAAATTTTATATTAAACATATACTGTGTATTGAAAGTGCATAAAATCCTTTTATAAGTATAATATATAACAGAACAAAATAGAACATATTATATACTAGAAAACAGATAAATTTAGTACTTGGCTCTTGTAAGCCAGTACACACCAGTGCAGTAGTAAGCAGGATGAAGTTTCCTTGTCACTGGTCCTTAAAGAGCCAGTTGTTGAATTTTCAGGTATTTTGCAAGCCAGTTCACTTCACATTGGTAACTTGAAATCATCCATGATGGGAACATTTACACCACAGAAATAGACAAACATGGCAAATTAGGGTTTCTCTCTAATAAGCCAGTGAGCTTATTGCTAAACATTTGTAAGCCTACCACAGCGCATGTGTGTGTAGTGTGTGTGTAAGCTTTGTTGAGCTTTGTGTTAGTCACCACACCACTGTTGTCTTACTGTTTTATTTAACGTCTACTGCAGTCTTCTGATACTGGCATTTCCTCGGTGGGTGATCTTGGGCAAGTCACTCATCTTGCTGGAGTGGGCGATTGCCCAGGTTGTTGACTGCACAACTCAAGGAGCACTCTTCACGTCAGAGCCTCTTCACGTTTGGGCCTTGGTTGCTTCACCTCTACAATGGGAGAAGTGTCACTACTGCACAGCCCCACCCTGAGGACGCTGATATTAGTGATCAGCACGCACACACTCATCACCTACAGGCGACCTGGGAGAGCAGGACGAGTAGAATTGTGGGGCCCTGGGACAGCTCTAGCCCATCTCTGCTGTGTGGAAATGCAGGGGACTAGGGATACCTATGTGTATCATTTATTAAGAAGGAAGAAAAAAATCAGAATTTTTTTTTTAATGTGAAATTTCCTGAGTTTTCATACATGGCAAGTTTGAGCAGTCCCCTTGGACTATACATAGTAGGACTTTTCCTGTGATAGTTTGAAGATTTGTCCCTCTCCTCCCTAAGTTTTTTAAGGGCCTTCAATTTCTCTCATTCCCATCGTTGTAGAATGACTTGCTGGAAGAGCCTGGCTTCTCCTCTAAGACTTTCATATTTAATAAGTGGTCCCCAGGAAGTTCAGAGCTATGTTCTAAACAATGGAAATAGCCCACAAACATGGTTCTGAGCTTCCCGGTGGCCAGAGCAGAAAGAAAATACAGTTTTACAGTTTTCTTTGCCCAGGAAGATAAAACTGTGCCAACCCCATCCTTCTACTGACTTTCTAAGCCTGGTTATATTTTTCTAGTCACACTGTTACATGTTGACTGGCTGCACTCTCTTACTTGATGTACTTCCCTTAAGCCACTTCAAACCCTTCATAGAAGAAGGAAGTAGAAATAACTTCAGACACCCTCTGGCAAATGAAGGTTTAAGATTTTCAGCTCTGACAGTCCTTGAGTCACCGCAGAAGGGCCCCACGCATAGGGATGTGTAGCCCTGCTGATGCCCAGCTTTGAACCCCAGGAAGGGCTGTGGGCTTTAGAAACAGTCTAGAGGAACCCTCTTACCTGATGAATTAGTCTGCCAGGGCTGTCATCACAGAGCATCTCCAGCTGGCTGGTGCAAGAGACAGAAGTGCATCACCTTTCTGTCCTGGAGGCCAGAGTGCAGGGTCAAGGTGTGGCAGGCTCGTGAGAGATGCAGATGGGTCTGGTCCACGCCTCTTGCCCTGGTTGGCCACTGCCTTTGATGTTCTTTGTCTTGTAGAAGCATCCCCCAATCTCTGCCTTTACGTTCACAAGGAGTTCTCTCTGCGTGTCTAGGTCCAAATGTCCCTTATGTATAAGGACACAGTCATATTGGGTTAGGGACCTCGTCTCCTCCAGGATGACCTCATCGTAACGACTTACATCTGTGACAGCCTTGTTCCCAAGTAAGGTACGCGGGGCCACAGTTTCAGCATACAGGTTCTGGGGGTGAGGGGACACATTTGACCCCATAACTCCTGGTTAAGGACACAAAGCCCTGACTAGCATCAGCCAAACCACCCGATTTTCTCCGAGGAGCTCCTCCCACAGGAATCCCTGAGAAATCACATAAAATCATGTTTCTTCTTGGAGATGAGCCCTAGTCTTTCATCTGCCACTGCTCACAATGCAAATAAAATCACAGTCAAAGCCTAGAAAGGTAGTGCCCCCAAGTCAGACAGTACAAGTCAGAGTCGGTTAGGGAAGAGAGACACCTGTATTCATATTTTGCTGAAGGTCTCTAATTATGATTTGTGAGCCCTGTCACTGAGATCACTGTGTGTAAATGTGTAAACAGAGATCCAGAGAGGTGGAGTGATTTGTCCAGAGTTACCTGTGAGCAGAGAACCCGGGAAGAGTTCCGTGTCTAATGATATATATAATGTGTGTACGTATCCTCTTCAGGTCTATTTTGTGCTCCCTACCTGAGGGGGGAAGCTGAGTATGGTGCAGAGAAGTTAAGCCACTTGTCTAGTGTTACTGGATGTGGCCCGGGAGGAATTCAGATCCAGGCTGCTGGCTCTGCAGCCCTTGCTGTTTCACGGCTGCCCTCAGCCTGGGTCTTAGAGTTCAGGACTCAGGGCTCACCACTGTGCGGCCTTCTTGACCAAACACAGGGGCTGCTGCGCATGGCTCAGCGGGCTGTGCCCACACAGAGGGGCTCAGCTGAGGGGCAGAACAAGGGTGGAAATTCACCTTGCACACTCGTCGTGGAGCCGTGTGCCCTGGCAGGTGATTGGTGGTGGGGGAGAGGGGGCACCCTGCTCTAATTAAAAAAAGGTATTGTGTGTTTGTTCCTTGCAACCCTGCAGGTCACCAAGATATAAAACCAACAGTAGCTAGTTAACCCGCTTGGACTTAAGTCACTTTGTCCAGGGGTATTAAAAAGGAAGGGCATCTACTTCCTGTCCCAGTGTCCATGGCAAGAGTTTTCCCCTGGCCTAACCCAAACCCCCATATACTCTGAAAACCCAAAGTGCTGTTACCTTCTTCAGATGTTCGGCAGCGACGCGGAAGCCCAGGTTGTGGACAGTACAGCCTCCTGCAGGCCCTCTGGGTCTGGCAGAGAGACGGGTGTCAGGGGAAATAGAAGTCAAAACGTCTCATGTCTTCAAAAGCCCTCGCGGAGGGAATGGGTGACCTTATGGTTTGATGGAAAATGCAGTAGGGAGGTCAGAGTACCAAGGTCAAGGCTAGTGGTCGAAACAAAGCTCAATGTTTGGGGGTGTGTCTGCGGCCCGGGCCATGCTTACTTAGCCTGATGAAGCAGGATGGTGCTCATTTATTGACCCAGAACCACAGATCAAAGATCAAAGCCAGCTTGGCTGGGCGGTGGGGGGGGTGGGGGTGGTGGCCAGGCCTGGGTGATGTTCTTGCCGAGAGCACCCTCACCCCTGCAGGGCCCACTTGAAAGTCGCGTTCTCTGCATCAGCTCATCCCAGCTGTCTCCCAAGCTGGGCGTTGGGCTGAGTGGAGCATGGGAGCTGCAAGCCAGCCTCTGTGACCACCATCAGCCCTGAGCCTCCCCATTCCCGGTCAGCAGATGCTCCTTAAAAATGTGCATCGCGTGGGGCAGAGGCACCATGTGGAAGTGGAGATGCTGCAGGTGAGAACGAGACAGGCCAGGAGCCAGGGGGCCCCAGGGCCAGGGGCAGGAACCGGTCTGCTGAGGGAAGGTCTGCTCAGGGAGCTGTGTGACCCGGAGAACAGGTCCAGTGTGGTAGGTAAGGCAGGGCAGGCATTGACGCCAGTGGCTGGATGTCTCGTAGAGACCTGGAGCCCCCCGCTCAGCCCAGAGGAAGGAACAGACAGGGGTCCCGCCTCCATCAAATGAGCTTTAAAAAAGGAGCAGGCTCTCTGGGCTGAAGATAGCTCCAGCTGATGTTGTAGTAAATTATTCAGATGTTAATTGCATTGTAAACAAAGCCACTACCTTTCTTTCCTTTCCAAGGATCCTCATAAAACATGTGCTGGGAGCTGGGGAAAGGAAGCAGGATGGAGGATCCAGGTCTGGCTCCTGGAATGAATGGCCCATGGTGGAGGCCTGGCCTGGAACTCGAGCCGGGCAGGCTGACTTCGGTCCCCAGCCCAGAACTCCAGAATAGAAGGCGATGGGGTCAATGCCTGTGTCCCTTCCCTACTCCTCTCCTTCCCTCCCCCCACCCCGCCCCTCCCCAGGCCTGCGAGTCGCTTAGATCCCTCCAGGAGGAGGGACGCCTTATGGTTACACCCCTCCTAGGGGGCTAATCTGGAGGGAAAAAGCGTTTGACTGTTGCACAGACCACAGTACCAGGCGGGTGCAGGAACCCACAGGCCCGCTCAGCTGTCTGGGTGTCATTTTGACACCAGGATACAGAGGGGAACCAAGCGATCCCGGTTAACTGGTCCATAGAGGTGGGAGTTTGCAAACCACAGGAGGAGCCCAGGGCGCTCAGGGACAGAGCGCTCAGCCTGGCCGCCCACAGTGGGGTCTGAATTTACCGTGTGCGTCCCATCCATTTAACTGTGGAAAGCCAGCCTGCTTCCCCGCCTCCCGCCGCCTCCTTTGGAAACGACTGCAGTCCTAATTAAAAGCAAATTGCCTAACCGGGCGGCGTCAGGCGCGAGGGTGGCATTCCTCAGAGGGGAGGCCTCCTGCCAAGGGACAGGAAGGGCCTGGTAGAGGAGGCAGAGAGAGGAAGAGGAGGCGGACACCGTGGAGGAGACCATCCCCTCCAGCGGCCCTCATCCAGCCTGTCCTTTCTCGGCCGGCAGCTTTCACAACAGCAGGCAGATCTGTGTTGATTGCATTACAGAACAATCCCAATACAGAGGGGACCAAGGGATCCCAGTTAACTGGTCCACAGAGGTGGGAGCTTGCAAACCGCAGCGAGTTTAATTCAGAGAGTTTCATTCCTGGAGAGGATGTTCCTGGGTAAGGCCCCAGGGTAACCCACCCTCCCCTCAAGGAGGTGCCGAAGACAGGCATCTCAGGGTCGCCACTTCAGCCTTAATTAGCTCCGAGAGGCATTTAAAGGCCTGGCTTTGTTTACAGCTCATCATAGCCTTGTTCTTAGCAAAATGAACCCTTTGCGGAGTGACTTGCGCTTGCATTCCAGGGAGTCTCCATTACACTGTCAGTCAGGGAGATGGTCTGATGGCAGCTGTCTCATCACAGCTTCTGATGACCCCAGGGCTGGACTCCTCCCTGCCAGGATCCCCCCGGGAGGAGTCGGCTCTGCCTCTGTCTCCCTCTCTCCTTTTCTTTCTCTCTGTCCATCATTCTACCAGGCTAACGATTAAAGGGAAAATGTCCCTTGGAGGACCCCCAGGTGGCCCCAGGACACTGTGATCCGAGCAGCACCTGTCCTGGCACAGCCGAGTATTGAGCTGGTGGTCAGCTGGGGATGGCTGCCTTGAATGGGGCTCGCCATCAGTGTGCGCTGCCCGCCCCCCCGAGGTGCAATCTTCATATAATTGACACCCGGTAAGGGCTTGCTTGGGAGCCCCAGGGACTCCCCCACCCCTGGGGATGCAGGTGAAGGAAGCAAACGACGGACTGGAGACGCTCCATCCGACTCACTCAGAGATAGATTTTCACAGCAGCAGTAGAGCCTCTTGGAGGCCACTTTACAACAGCAAAGCTTTGAAGCCAGTTGGAAGCTGTGAGAGGCCAGGGCCATTCTCCCTTCACATTTATTCCTTTCAGACCTATAAATCATCCCCGGGGCTCCAGCCACCACGGGCCAAGCCCTGAAAGCGTGGAGCTGAATCAGTGCCGATTCCTGCCCACCAGGAGGCCGTGGTCTAAGAGAAAGCTTACTAGACAAAGAGGCAAAAGAGGCAGATACACCCAAGTGTTGCAGGGGCTGCGACAGACAGTTCAGAGCCTGGACCTGTCAGGAAAGGCTTCCCAGCCCACTGGATTGGGAAAGGAGAGGCAGAAGAGTAGCAGGAGAAGGAGAAGAAAATGGGGAGAAAGAGGTGTCAGCGGGGTGGGTCTTGGGGCAGGACCCTCAGGTGGGCAAGGGGCATTCTGAGCGTGTGACCTACAAAAGAGGAGGCCTGCCCAGAAGGTGGTGTCCAGCTGCCACGCATGCCAGCTGTCCAGACTCGGTCCCAAACCACGGAACAGACCTTACCAGTTCCAAGTAAATAAGCAAACACACGAACGGCAAGAATGAATAAGCAGGAACCAGAATCATTTGCTCAAAGAACCAGCGAGACATGGCCGATTAACGGTGCTGTCCCAGCCTAGCTGAAGTAGCAGCAGGTGTCTGGGGGCAACCTGGGACACTGCCGGTGAACAACTGAAGTGTGCCCAGTGACAGCTGAATGAGACGACCCGAGGGTGAAGCTCAGTAATCTGAACAGGACTCTTTCCAAACACAGGTTTTGATTTGCTTCTAGAATCGTTGATGGTAGGATTCATTCAGGTTGCCTGCTCCTCGTATTCCTTTTTTTCTCTCCTGAAACCGCAGCGATCTTTGATATAGGCGTAGTGGCCTATAGTTTCTTGGGCTTCCGCTGTGGCTCAGCCGGTAAAGAATCCACCTGCAGTGCGGGAGACCTGGGTCTGATCCCTGGGTTGGGAAGATCCCCTGGGGAAGGGAAAGGCTACCCACTCCAGTATTGGCCTGGAGAATTCCATGGACTGTGTAGTCCATGGTAGCGAAGAGTCGGACACGACTGAGCGACTTTCACTTCACACTTCACTACAGTTTCCTAGAGGAAACCCACCCACTATCCTGTGTGGTCCTCACAACAAATTGGAAAGAGTGGGAAAAACCACTCTGGACTTGCAGTACCAATGACAGAAATACGACTCATTTGGCTTGGGCAGAAAACATGTTGATTTAGTGGCTCATGCAAATCAGCAATCCCAGTGTAGGATTGGCTTCAGGTGGGGTTTGATCCAGGAGCACAAGTGATGTCATCAGGGTTATTTTCCTACATCTCTTAGCAATGACTGCTTTTTGGTGTCAGTTTCATTTTAGGACTTCATTCTTGTTGGTTCTGGCAGCTCCAGATTCACATTGTCCTTCCTGCTACCAGACTCCAGAGAGAAAAAGCATTTTTTTTTTTTTTTGATCTGAACCCATCCAGATCTATGGGTAAGTTTTGTATAGATTAATGTGGTCTCATGTCCTTCTGTGAGCCCATCTCTGTGGCCGTGAGGATGGCATGACAGCTGATTGCTAGGCTGGCTTTGGGGTGCATTTGAATCATTCATGCTGGCCAGGGAGATGTGGTGTTCTGATTGCGCCAGACTGGGTCCCATGCCTTAGTCCAAGTTCAGTGACATAAGGGCTGAGTGTGAGTCCTGGGGAACACTTTTAGTAAAGATTCCAAAAGTAGGAGGTGATGAAGGCAAGACCATGTCAAACAAAAAAAAAATCTGTATGTGATTTTTGAAGTTTTAGTAGCCACATTAAACAAGGTTCAAAAAAAGAATTTGTTAAATAATATATTTGAAGTTAGCATACCCCCAGATATTATCATTTCACCATGTAATCAATATAAAAATTATGAACCAGGCCTTTTACCTGTTCTTTATTTTCCCCATTCTACATCTTTAAGATCTGGTGTGTATATTTTTGTCAAAAATGTTTGATCTGTAGTTAGATTTGTAATATTTAGTATCAGTTGAAAATGTAGATTCACCTACCCAAGTTGTTCAAACATACTTAAAAGTGCTGCCAATCATTGAATTAGGAATTCGTATTTAAATTTCAATTAGTTTTAAAATTAAATGGAATAGAAAATCCAGTTTCTCCATGACACTGACTGCATCTTAGGTGGTCAATAACCAACATGTGATTAGTGGCTACTGTATTGGACAGCACAGGGCTTGAAGGTAGGAAGTACCTGGGAATATCTAGACGTATCCAGAAGTGTGTAGAAGGAAAAGGAGACCTGAGTACAATCCTCACTTACATGGGAAGAACTCAAGGCTTTTAATCCTGCTTCTGGTGTTAACTGGCAGTGGGACACTAAGTTATTTAACCTTTCCTTGCCTTCGTCTTTTTCTCTGCTAAATGGGAAGAATGATAATCCACTCTGCAGCTTCTTTCTAAAGACAGTCACTCTCCTGGGATTTAGTGAATGCTCAAGAAAAGTAACTATTACTGAGTGAACTTCAGTCTCAGTGCAGCTTCTCTTCCAATGTCCCTCTTCACCTTTTTCTCCAATGGCTGGGCACCGTCTCCAGTTCAGAGAGAGAGCACAAAGATGAATTAACTCAGAAAAATAAGACTGCAAAGTACGGGATGAGTGTAAGTAATCACCCAGTCTTTTGGCTTCTCTTCTGGCTGAAGCACAGCAAAAACTTTTCAACAAATCACCTAATTTATATTCAGGTTGAGGGCAGAAGCCATCACAGATGCTGCTTCTCCTGAGCAGTGGTGACAAGGGCTCTTTTTTCTTTTTTCTTTCCGCACCTACCATGTACCAAGCACTGTGCTAGCTACAGGACATTCTTCACTGCTTCCATTCCTTTCAGTCTTATGAGCGGTAGGTATTATCTTTCCATTTTAGACAGAGAGGAAACTTTGGTTCTAAAATGTTGCAGAACATTCTGCAGCTAAGATGCAGTAGAACTGGACTCAGATTTCACAACTGCAGTAAATTATGGAGGAGCGTTAAGATTCTGAGTTGATGCTCCATATATAAACTGACTTTAAAAAAAATACTAATGATAGCCAGTAACTAATAAGGTGTTGGTTATTCACTGATTGCCAGAACCATCAGGTTTTAAATTCAGGTAAAAAAAGAATGAAGAGCTCTGTTTTATGTTTCCCACCAGCTGCATCCCACGGCCAAGAGGAATTTTCTGCCCCGGGGATCAAGTTTGCTAAAGAGTGGCTTGGCCTTTCCTTGTGCTCTTGCCTTCCGTGAGTCTCCTCCTCCAAACTGCACAGTGAGATCTTTTTTTACCCAGGGAGGCCATGCTCCAGATAGTTTGAAGCCCACAGGAATTTCATTTTAAAAATAAAAAAAGACATCACGGACTTATGTGCAAAGAAGTAGCCACAGGATTATTCATCACATCATCAACAATGGTAAACTAAAAAAACAGATGGGAATGTCTGCTGAGATTAGATCATAGGAGTACATATGAATGCATTTGTAAGGTGGACTATTGCAGGCAGACCTCACGTTATTACGCTTCACAGATACTGCGTAGTTTAGAAATGGAAGGTCTGTGGCACCTGCGTTGAGCAAGTCCGTTGACACCCTTTTTCCAACAGCGTTCACTCACTCCGTGTCTCTCTGTCACATTTGGGTAATTCTTGCAGTATTTCAAACTGTTCCATTATATTTGCTATGGCGATCTGTGGTCAGTGACCTCTGAAGTCACTGTTGAAGAAAGATTACAACTTGCTGAGGGCTCATGATGGTTAGCATTTTTTAGCAATAAAGGATTTTTTAATTCAGGTATGTACATTGCATTTTTTAAAAGACATAATCCTACTAACTGGGCTTCCTGGGTGGTGCAGTGGTAAACAATCTGCCCACTGATGCAGGAGATGCAACAGACATGGGATCGATCCCTGGGTCAGTAAGATCCCAAGGAGAAGGAAATGGCAACCCACTCCGCTATTCTTGCCTGGAGAACCCCATGGATAGAGGAGCCTGGCAGGCTACAGTCCCTGAGTTCGCAGAGAGTTGGACACAACTGAGCACGCAGAGAGAGTAGACTACAGAATAGTGTAAACATAAGTTTTATATGCACTGGGGAATCAGAACTCTCCCTGTGACTCTCTATTGTGAGTCTTGCTTCATTGCGATGGTCTGGACCTGAACCCACCAAAATCTTGGATGCATGTGTGTATAACATCCTTCAGCTGACACAGATAAAGGGTCATTAATATGATGAGCAAGGAGATCCAACCAGTCCATTCTAAAGGAGATCAGTTCTGGGGGTTCATTGGAAGGACTGATGCTAAAGCTGAAACTCCAATACTTTGGCCACGTCATGTGAAGGGTTGACTCACTGGAAAAGACTCTGATGCTGGGAGGGATTGGGGGTGGGAGGAGAAGGGGACGACAGAGAATAAGATGGCTGGATGGCATCACTGACTCGATGGAGGTGGGTTTGAGTGAACTCCGGGAGTTGGTGATGGACAGGGAGGCCTGGCGTGCTGTGATTCATGGGGTCGCAAAGAGTCGTAGACGACTGAGCGACTGAACTGAACTGAATGTGATGAGCAATGTGTCATCTTTGGGTAAAAAGTAGTTTACAAAAAATTGTGCAGAGGGAGTTTCAATTCTAATAAGACAAAAATCCCTCCAGTATGAACAAAGAGCATAGGGTGTATTATAAAGCATTAAGAATCATTGGCTCTGCTTAACGGCATGTTACGCTTGATTTTGGTTTTCTCCTTTGTACGTTCTCATTGATGAAAGTATATGGGTATTAGGATATGTTAGTCACTCAGTCGTGTCCAACTTTAGGTGACCTCATGGACTGCAGCCCGCCAGGCTCCTCTGTCCACAGAATTCTCCAGGCAAGAATACTGGAGGGGGTTGCCATTCCCTTCTCCACGGGATCTTCCCAACCGAGGGTTTGAACCCTGTTCTCTCGCATTGTGGGCAGATTCTTTACCATCTGAGCCACCAGGGAAGGCCCTAGGATATGGGTGGGAAGGTATCATATTTTACTTTTAAAGGCATCATTCAACAAACTGGTTATATGAATGTTCTGATTTTAAGAGGCAAGTATATCAATATCTAATTGCTAGGGACCATGCCCCAACCGATAACGCTGAAGAATCCGTAGTTGAACGGTTCTATGAAGACCTACAAGACCTTTTAGAACTAACACCAAAAAAAGATGTCCTTTTCATTATAGGGGACTGGAATGCAAAAGTAGGAAATCAAGAAACACCTGGAGTAACAGGCAAATTTGGGCTTGGAGTACTGGGCAAAGTACAGGGCAAAGGCTAATAGAGTTTTGCCAAGAGAACGCACTGGTCATAGCAAACACCCTCTTCCAACAACACAAGAGAAGACTCTACACATGGACATTACCAGATGGTCAACACTGAAATCAGATTGATTATATTCTTTGCAGCCAAAGAAGGAGAAGCTCTATACAGTCAGCAAAAACAAGACCAGGAGCTGACTGTGGCTCAGATCATGAACTTTTTATTGCCAAATTCAGACTTAAATTGAAGAAAGTAGGGAAAACCACTAGACCATTCAGATATGACCTAAATCAAATCCCTTATGATTATACAGTGGAAGTGAGAAACAGATTTTAGGGACTAGATCTGATAGAGTGCCCGATGAACTCTGGACGGAGGTTCGTGACATTGTACAGGAGACAGGGACCAAGACCATCCCCATGGAAAAGAAATGCATAAAAGCAAAATGGCTATCTGAGGAGGCCTTACAAATAGCTGTGAAAAGAAAAGAAGTGAAAAGCAAAGGAGAAAAAGAAAGATATAAGCATCTGAATGCAGAGTTCCAAAGAATAGCAATGAGAGATAAGAAAGCCTTCCTCAGCAATCAATGCAAAGAAATAGAGGAAAACAACAGAATAGGAAAGACAAGAGATCTCTTCAAGAAAATTAGAGATACCATGGGAACATTTCATGCAAAATGGGCTCGATAAAGGACAGAAATGGTATGGACCTAACAGAAGCAGAAGATATTAAGAAGAGGTGGCAAGAATACACAGAAGAACTGTACAAAAAAGATCTTCACGACCAAGATAATCACAATGGCGTGATCACTCACCTAGAGCCAGACATCTTGGAATGTGAAATCAAGTGGGCCTTAGAAAGCATCACTACGAACAAAGCTAGTGGAGGTGATGGAATTCCAATTGAGCTATTTCAAATCCTGAAAGATGATGCTGTGAAAGTGCTGAACTCAATATGCCAGCAAATTTGGAAAACTCAGCAGTGGCCACAGGACTGGAAAAGGTCAGTCTTCAGTCCAATCCCAAAGAAAGGCAATGCCAAAGAATGCTCAAACTACCGCACAATTGTGCTCATCTCACACGCTAGTAAAGTCATGCTCAAAATTCTCCAAGCCAGGCTTCAGCAATATGTGAACCGTGAACTCCCAGATGTTCAAGCAGGTTTTAGAAAAGGCAGAGGCACCAGAGATTAAATTGCCAACATGCGCTGGATCATGGAGAAAGCAAGAGAGTTCCAGAAAACCATCTATTTCTGCTTCATTGACTATACCAAAACCTTTGACTGTGTGGATCACAATAAACTGTGGAACATTCTGAAAGACATGGGAATACCAGACCACCTGACCTGCCTCTTGAGAAACCTGTATGCAGGTCAGGAAGCAACAGTCAGAACTGGACATGGAACAACAGACTGGTTCCAAATAGGAAAAGGAGTACGTCAAGGTTGTATATTGTCACCCTGCTTATTTAACTTATATGCAGAGTACATCATGAGGAACGCTGGGCTGGAAGAAGCACAAGCTGGAATCAAGATTGCCGGGAGAAATATCAATAGCCTTAGATATGCAGATGACACCACCCTTATGGCAGAAAGTGAAGAGAAACTCAAAAGCCTCTTGATGAAAGTGAAAGAGGAGAGTGAAAAGGTTGGCTTGAAGCTCAACATTCAGAAAACAAAGATCATGGCATCTGGTCCCATCACTTCATGGGAAATAGATGAGAAAACAGTGGAAACAGTGTCAGACTTTATTTATTGGTCTCCAAAATCACTGCAGATGCTGATTGCAGCCATGAAATTAAAAGATGCTTACTCCTTGGAAGGAAAGTTATGACCAACCTTGATAGTATATTAAAAAGCAGAGACATTACTTTGCCAAGCAAGGTCCGTCTAGTCAAGGCTATGGTTTTTCCCGTGGTCATGTATGGATGTGAGAGTTGGACTGTGAAGAAAGCTGCTCACCGAAGAATTGATGCTTTTGAACTGTGGTGCTGGAGAAGACTCTTGAGAGTCCCTTGTACTGCAAGGAGATCCAACCAGTCCATTCTAAAGGAGATCAATCCTGGGTGTTCATTGGAAGGACTGATGCGAAAGCTGAAACTGCAATACTTTGGCCACCTCATGCGATGGGTTGACTCACTGGAAAAGACTCTGATGCTGGGAAGGATTAGAGGCAGAAAGAGAAGCGGACGACAGAGTATGAGATGGCTGGATGGCAATACCGACTCAATGGACATGAGTCTGAGTGAACTCCGGGAGTTGGTGATGGACAGGGAGGCCTGGCGTGCTGTGATTCAGGAGATCGCAAAGAGTCAGACACGACTGAGCGACTGAACTGATAGCTTAGTTGGTAAAGAATCCGCCTGTAATGCAGGACCGTGGTTTGATTCCTGGATTGGGAAGATCCCCCTGGAGAAGGGATAGGCTAGCCGCTCCAGTATTCTTGGGCTTCCCTGGTGGCTCAGACAGTAAAGAATCCATCGGCAATGTGGGAGACCTGGGTTTGATCCCTGGGTTGGGAAGATCCCCTGGAGTAGGGAAAGGCTACCCACACCAGTATTCTGGCCTGGAGAATTCCATGGACTGTGTAGTCCATGGGGTCCCAGTGTTGAACACGACTAAGCAACTTTCACTCACTCACTCCTACTAATACAGTCACAAAACATATTTTTTGATATTCTAATATCAAGGGAGGAGGGAACTCAGGAAGGTCAAAGTGCCTAGGGCCCAAGGAAACCATAATGAAACCAAGGTGGGTGGGTCTGTTCCCATTTTGTGGAGAAAGAAACCCAGACTTAGGTTTCTTGCTTCAGCTGACTTGTGGTCGAATTCTGATTATGTTCTGTCGATTGTCCGCCAGGCTGCCTTGTTTCCAAGCATCATTTCTCAGTGTCTCAATGGAGCTTTACCATCATCTGATTTTCCTTAAGAGAAACAGAGCATCTGCAAAATATTTCCCCTCTCCTTTCGTAGGTGACCTTGCAACTGAGTACTTCTGCCTGAATCCTGCCCTGACGACCACGGAGTTTGTGTAAATTATAAATATTTAACAGCAAGTGTCGATGTCTTGTCTACACCTCTTAGCAGAAAAAGTAATAGTCTTAATGGGAAAAAGTTTATGAAATAAGAAGTCTTGATTTGTTTTGTAGCCAGCTAATGAAACTTCATCATGTTAGCAACCACAAGATGGAATCAAGTTGGCTTTCTTTCCATCTTAATACCAGGCTCAAGAACTGTAGGACGTCACTGTTTTTAAAACCATCAATCTAAAACTTTTAATTTGTGACTGAGTAGGAATCACAAATAAAAAGACGAAGTCTAGGAAAGCAGACTGGAAATAAGAACACACTATGGCTTAATTGCTGGTTCCTAGGAGGCCTGGCGTGCTGTAGTTCATGGAGTCGCTAAGAGTTGGACACGACTGAGCGACTGAACTGAACTGAAGGAGTTGCCTTACTTTGATTCCTGGAACATGCTGTAGCTCAGGAGGCAGTGTACTTTTTCTGTAAGGACTGCACAGTAGATACATTAGGTTTTGTGGGACAGAGTCTCTGTTGCAACTGCTCAACTCTGCCATTGTAGTGGGAAAGCAGCCACAGACATTCTGTAAACAAATGAGTGAGGCTCTGTTCCAATAAAACTTTATTATAAAAACAGGTGGTAGGCTGGATACAACCCATGGACTAGAATTAGTCATCCTCTGCTGCCTGTTCCCTCTGCCACTCATGGTCTAGTTAATTCTGGAGATTGAACACACGTGCCATTTTGTCCCATGCTCCCAAACTCCTCACCACAGCCTCCAAAGACTTCCTCTAAGAAAGCACGTCTCCCACCCCTGGGACACATGGACCTCTCTGCTCCCCAGATGGACTGAGTTCACTCCCACATCATGCCTGTGTCCTTGCTGTTCCCAGCCCCTACAATAAGCTTTCCCATTTTAGGAAACAAAAATACAAGATGTTCACACTGGAATTTCAGATAAACCATGACTAGTTCTTTTAGTAAATGCATCCTATACAATATTGGAGAGATACTAAAAATTGTTTATCTGAAGTTCAAATTTCACTGGATATCCTATCTTCCCTTTGTCAGCCCTACCCTTTAATACCCTTCTTGTTCTTTATCTGATGGCCCGTTTCTTGTTTTTCAGTGTTAAGTGTGCGCTTCTCACGTATCCCTTGCTGGCTACTCTGTTTAGTGACTTTCCCCTTCCAGGCAATCTGTCACTCTAGCTGTGGCATTTTCGCCCTATCTGAACTTGTCTTATTTGTTTAGTTGGCTAAGTATCTGTCCATGAGAGCAGAGACCTCAACTCCTGGGCTTCTTAATGCGTTCCGAGTGCCTGTAAAAGTCCCTGGCAAATAACAAGTCTTTAAAAGACACTTGCTTGAATGAGTAAGTGAACAAGGAAATGAATAGCTCTTAAATCATATTCCTCCAAAAGCTAAATATGCCCAATGGAACTAGGAGGAACGCCAGTATCACTTGAACACCAAGTATGGTGCTCGAGACCAGGCCTGGCCCAGGTATTCATCTCTCTTACTCCCCAAGACCTCAGGAAGGAAGCTGTGTCCTCAGTTGAAAGAGGAGGCGATGGAGGTTCACTCAGTTGACGACCAGGTTCAAGTTCTCAGAGGCAGGAAGTAGCAGAGGCAGGAATCAAATCATGCCGGTCTGCCATTTTAACCCCAAACTCTAGAAATCTCAGGACCCCTCCGAAGAGTCCCACGTGTAGCGAATATGTGTTCTTCCTGCATTTCATCTCGTGGGAACAGCAATGGAAAGAGAAGGAACAACCTGGAAAGGAAGGCCACTTCACTTTGGGTCCATTGATGAAGCAACTTTTTTTTTCAAGCTAGATTTTAAAATGAGGGGTCCTCCACCTCACACGAAGAGTTGACTCACTGGAAAAGACTCTGATGCTGGGAGGGATTGGGGGCAGGAGGAGAAGGGGACGACAGAGAATGAAATGGCTGGATGGCATCACTAACTCGATGGAGATGGGTTTGAGTGAAATCCGGGAGTTGGTGATGGACAGGGAGGCCTGGTGTGCTGTGATTCATGGGGTCGCGGAGAGTCGGACACGACTGAGCGCCTGAAATGAACTGAACTGAAAACCAAAGCAACACTGAACGGCGCACTGGGCTCAGTCTTTCCTGGGGAATCCCGTCCTCAGCGTGGGCTCCCACCAAGAGTCCACTGCATTTCCCTTTCCCCCGCATGCTCAGGAACGTCTTTCGTTTGCCCTTCAGAGCTGTGTGTCATCTTGAAATAGCCAAGTGACCCGCATCTCCTTTCTTCGTGTGGGGAAGGTGTTTTCCAGCGTGTAGCCACAGGCTCACAGAAGTGACTGTCACCCTGTTTTGTTGGCAGCTGCTGTTGCTCAAAGTGGGTGCCCTGTCTCTTGGGGGCGGGGGGAGCTCGTGCCCACAAAATCACATCTAACGTGACACACACTTTGTTCACCATCCAAGAACACTGATACACATCTATACGTGGCACAGCTGAAGGATCAGTCTTACTGATTTCCACCCCCTCCACTCAGTGCCTCTGAACACTAAGAATGAACACTAAGTATCACCCTGTTTTCCTAAGTCTGTAAGCATATATGCTAGGGTGACTGAAGATTTTTGTAGGTGCCAGCTCTGGTCACTTTTGCGTCATGTTGATCTTGAAGAAGATGCAGAATTGTCCAGTAGGTTTAAAAAAAAAAAAGTGCATGTCAAATTCTGAAAAAGTCTTTGAGTTCACTGGTTACTCCAGAGCTGACCCTTAAAAATATGAGCAGAACACATTTTCTTCTTGGCAGGAGGTTTAAAATGCCTTGGATTGTGAAGCATGAAAGCGAACAGAGTTCGCAGAGTTTTGGGCTGGACTAGCTCATGGTGATGGGTACCAGGTCAATGCCAGTCGACCTCTGGGGCTTCTTCACCCTAAGGAGGTATTTGAAACTGATTTATTTTGATACCCAGGTGGACTCCATCTTCTATATTTTTCTCTGAATTACGGCATCTAGGTGTGCAAATTCCCCGCTTCCAGAACCTCATTTTAACAGGACCATTGTTATTTGGTCAGTTGGTTTCAACAGAGAGGACAGGTGAGGTCTAACTCTGTCAGAACAGACATAGGAGATAAAAAGCATGAAATATTGGCTAGGAAAGAGTCTGGGGCTCAGGGTGCCTAAGTCTGGGAGTCTGCAAGGGGTCCCGCGATCCGTTCCTTCCTGCCCATCGGTCTGAAGGCACTCAGTCTGCTGAGGACATCTCTGTGGATGCCAGGAATCACTGGTCCCAGAGCCAGGATGCCCCTGGCCTCGCATCTCCCCTTCCCCCTGTATGCTGTTTGCCTGGACAGCCTGTTTGTGCTGATTCTAAAGTAAGGGAGAGGTGAGGTATTGTGACACCAAAAGCCAAGGCCTTGTTCCAAGGAAGTGTTGAGCTCTGTTATTTCCTTCCTCTCAGCCTCCCCGAATCCTCCTTGGGGGAGGCAGCCGGGAGCCAGAACCGCTGTGTTTGTCCAGGGCTAATATTAAACTTCTGAGCAGGGAGCATGGTCCTCGCCTCCCCAGCCCACCTTCGGGGGATGCTCGTCTTCCCGAGGGGTGAGGGGAGAATTAATTCCACGTTCGGTCCACGCCAAGGCTGGTGCATTTCCTGTGCAAACATGGCTGACATTTATGAAATCTAATTTAATAAATGTCTATGATATAGCGCTCATTAACATAGCGCAAAATAGCTGCAGAGAGGCCGGTTTTAATCCAGTAAATCATTGCTGCCGCTCTGACAAGCTGTTCCTTCATTGAGGGGGGCACAGCACTGCCCAGGCAGGGTCCCCGTTTGGGGCCCCCTGGGTTGGGATCCTGCAGGTCCGCCCGTGACACTGCGAGGGGCCTGAGCCTCTCTTCCTGTTTGCTCCTGAGATGAGAAGATGAAAAATCGCCGATCAGACCCCCTTTCCATAAATCTTGCTGGCAATAAGTCATAAAACCTGGTGTCTTTACATATGGTCAGCTCTCAGGGATCCTGTTGCTGTATGTAAGCAGCAGCTTCTGGAAGGGGGAAAAAAAATAAAAAAGCCAAATTCTGTTGCCCGTGCAAAACTTCTAGAACTGGTTCCAGAGCCAACAGTAAGCAGGCCACTGGCTCTCCCCGCCACATCCCTTGTTTTATTTTAAATGCTTTCCTTCACTACAGGGCTGTCTCTTTTTGTTCCAAGTCACCATCAGGAGAATTCCCAGCTCGCTAATTAGGAGACTGTGGGGTTTGCTGAACTGCCTTCCTGTCTGTCACCCCAGAATGAGTGAGTAATTACCCCCAGCCAATGTGAGGTACAGGTGTTCAGACTTTTCTGTGGGGACACGGGACGGCCCCCAGCTGACCGGCCAAGCCCCCGTCCACACCCGGCCCCCAGCTAGTGAGAAACACCTCTCCATTTCCAAAACTCAGCCTATTTTCATATCTATCAGCTCTGGTCTCTCAAGCTCAGCCTGTGTTCTGGAAACACAGTGAGACAGCACCCTTTGCAATGTGAAGAAGTTGAAACATGTGGAGGATTTCTTTCTTTTTTTTCCTTCTTAGCCAAGCAACTTGATGATCTGTGGCCTGTCACCTGTATCCGGCAAGCATACAGTGGAAGGGTGCCCAGGCAGGGCGGGCGGCTGGCCCGGGGGTCTCTGCAGGCTGAGGCCTAAGCCGAGGACCACGCAATTAGCTCTTCTCGAGAGTCCCCATTTCCAGGTTGATGTTTTCTCGGAGAAAGCAGTGTGAGCTGGGTGCGCGTGCAATGCTTCATTAGCGCCTTATCTGGACCCAGAGAGGACACTCCTTTCCTGCCATATTTTATCCAGAAGTCACAAACAAAACCGAGCTCCTGATATTTGGTCAACAAGAGAAAACACTTGGAAAGGCAGGCAGGAAGTGAGGAGCCTGGCAGGGAGGGGGTGGGTGACCACAGGGCTCCCAGAAAGGGAAGTGGTCCATGCATTCCCCTGGAGAAGCTGGGGGCCATCCAAACACCTGCTCCCTCCGTGGTCCCTTGTCCCCAAGGCCAGGCAGGGAGCCCCCGCGGAGGACCGTCTGTGCCCGGACCCAAAAGAACACAGCACATCCAAATAGCACCTCCACTGCTCTCTGATAGACTGGCTGGGCGAGGGCGAAGGGCAGCCCCCTCCACCACCTAAAGACACGGGGACAAGGCAGGCCGGGGCCCTGGGGACGTCTGGTACCAAGTCGGGGACAGGCTGACTTTGAGCTATTTTGATGCTAATTATTTTACAAAGTGATATTTGATTGTTTCTATAAAAAGGTTTATGACAGTGCAGTTCACCACAGGCTTTTTTTTTTTAAGACCTCAAAATGCAAGAAAAGAAATGCACCCAGAGTCCATTAAAGAATTAGGTCCTGTTAATGCCGGAGTCTGCCCAAAGGGCCCTGGGCACCTCCTTAGCCTGCTTCGAAGACGAGAGTGGTGCTCCCCTCGCTGAGTAACTTTTGCTAAGGGAGCAAAGGAAGAGCCTCCTCGCTATCTCTGAGTCTGGCTCTTAACGTGTCTTGGAAATGCTGGCATCTTTGCGGAGGATGTTTGGCCTGGATTCCACTTTTCTAACTAAAGCCGGGATGCTGGTGTGGAAACAAGAATCATCATGACAGCTTCTCTAGTAAGGAGCACCATACAACAGTCAAATGTCTTCCCCAACTTTATATGGAGAAAGCAGAAACATACAGATTGTCTGTTGCTTTCAGATCAGCAGGGCCTCCAGATACCTCTGTTCTCCCTGGTACCAGGGACAAATTGGGGGATTTGGAGCCCTGGGTTCCTCGGGACAATGCCTGAGTCCCTTCTCCTCTCTCGATTCTATCCCTTCATCTGTAAGACTTGCAGAAGGGAGAGAGTGCTCCTGCTGAGATGCTATTTAAACCCTTCAGCTTAAAGAAGATGTGATTCTATGAAAGTCACAGCCAATTCCTGATTTTTTTTTTTTTTTTGCAATTTAACCATAAACCACTTCCTTTTTAAAAACTCTTCCGAGTATCTCGGATCATCCTGAAAAGAAACAGAAGCAGTCATGTCTTGAAGCATTTACAAAAATAAAGTGTGTATCACGTGCGTCATCGCTGTAACCCCAACTCGCTGATACAGAGCCTGGCACAGAGTTGCTGCCCAGTAACTCAGGGGTAAATGAAGGAACGGGGATGACTTAGCCCGAGACCCCTGAGTGTCCGAGACGCCCCCCAGAAAACAGAGCCTCCACCCGGGGCTCTAGACAGACAGCTCGCCAACTCCAGGCAGTGCCCTGTCTATAGTTATTAGCAGTGAGTAATCGCCCCTGCCCTGGTCCTGGGCAGCATGTGGCAGCTCCGGGCCACAGGCAGCAGCTGCAACCAGCCCCGAGCCGGGAACATCTCCTCTGTCAGTGCTGTGGGGAGGCGGACAGGTGCCAGGCATTCCTGGGCACACGTGCTTTGCTGAAAAGCGGCAGGAAAGGCTTTACCCACCCACGGGGGATGCCCCAGGCGGACAGAAAACTCAGATGTTTACGGGGAGGAGTGACATTCCTAGGGCTGTAATAGGATGCTTTGAAGGCTTCAAGGGTGTGGCCCCTGGAGGGAAGAGGGGTGCTGACATTTGTTGGAAGGTCTCTGTGTTGAGAGATGTCTCTGCTTTATAGGTGAGGAAACCAAGGTTCAAGCATGTCAAGCTCAAAGGAATGCTGCTAGAAGGGGGACAGTCCAGGAGTCAAGTCCCAGGCCTGACTGATTCCCCAGCCCTTGCTCTTTCCAGTCTGTCCCAGGCAGAGAAGAGGGGCTGGATGCCTTGAGAGGGAGAGCAGAGTTATCAGTGGGCTGGAGACTGCAGGAGGGGCTGAGGACACAGGCTGCTTCAGAACTGCAGAAGCAGAAGTGATCCAGGGTATAAATGCTGACCGTGTTGAGATGGGCGAGCCTCAACCACAGACTGAACCTTTCCTCTTGAAGGAGACTCCTTCCCTGATGCACAGCTCTGTTCCTGAACAGCAGAGAAGTTCCCTAATAACCAGATCCTAAACGACCCAGTAAGTTGCCTGCCTTCCATCTGTCCCCACTCCCTCCCCATCTTTCTTCCTTCTCCAAGCACATGTTGTCTCCAACTCGTAGCGCTGAGTGCCGACAACACAAAAGAGCACACACCGGCAACACTCTGCCCACGTGGAGCTCAGCCATTGCTGGGGCCCGCCTTAGGGCTTCTCACCACCATCCCTGCTTCCCCCCTCCTCCTGGGCATACGGCCCCTTGAGGGTAGGCACAGACACGTGACTTTGTCCAATGAATTGTGTGGGAAATACGTATGGCACTTGCGAGTGGGAACATTCAAGGCCGGGTGTGGAATTCCCAGAGCGCTCCCTTCCCCCACCCCAGTGATTGAGACACCCTATTGCTACGGAACATGATCGTGCAAAGGAACCCTGGGTACCACAGCAGACATTATGTGCCTGTGAATCTCTGTTGGTATAAGTGGTTGAGATTTGGATGTTATTTGCTATGGCGACTGAGTTGGTCTCTCCTGACTGACACGGCTACATTTTGATCTGGACTTTCTGTTTACCCTTCTTATGGCTGCCTTTTGTGCCATGCCTTCTCTTGAAGAGTCTGGTTTTCCCACTAGACTTTGAGCTCTTTGAAGACGGGGTTCATGTCTTGTTCGTTGATGCCCCTGTATCCCTTATACTTGGTTCAGGGTCAGGCAGATGTTTGAGAGAGGGTTGCCAGCCTCTGAGTTGCCAAAGGCAATGCTAACCCCCCTGCACTGACCTCAGAGGCTCAGAAAGGGTGGGCTTGTGGGCTCACACGGAGAAGGGGGTCTGTCCTTCAGCTGGTAAGCGGTGGGCTCAGGATTTGAACTGGGTTGAGCCTGACCCCAAGGCCCACCCTCTCTCCGTTTCAATACCCGCTGACATGCCCTTGACTGGGCTTCCATTTGCTGAGTCTTCTCCAATGAGCGCTGGTCCCTTCGCCCCCACCCCCCATCCCTTCTGCCTGGAGACCTGCGATTGCCCCTCAGGGATGTTTCTGACCTGACTAGTAACAACACGGAGAAGAACTAGAATTTGTTGAGTGTTTATTGGATCCAGGCTGTGCTGTGTGGTAAGTCACTTCAGTTGTGTCTGACGCTTCGTTCCCCAATGGACTGTAGCCCCGCCAGGGTCCTCTGTCCCTGGGATTCTCCAGGCATGAATACTGAAGTGGGTTGTCATGCCCTCCTCCAGGGGATCTTCCCGACCCAGGGATTGAACCCTCGTCGCTTACATCTCCTGCATTGGCATGTGAGTCCTTTACCACTAGCTCCACCAGGCACCTGGTCCCAAAGTAGACAGTACCTACGTGAGGAATACAGATGTTAGTGGTGTATGTCATTGTGTTTAATTCTCACCACAAAATGAGACTTGGGTTCCATCCTTATCCTTGGATTGAAGAGAGGCAACTTGGGCTCAAAGCTTTACGTTAACTGGATCCAAGTCACAGAACTCATAAGCAGCCAAGCTGACACTTGAACCCAAGTCCAACTCCAGACTGGAGCATCCTGACAACTACTTCACGTTGCATCTTACCGGAGGGAGCTTGTGTGTGTGTGTGTGCATGAGTGGGTGTGTATATGTGTCAGAGAAAGAAAAAAACTTTCGGGGGGCCGGTGATGATACAGAAATATCTTTTCTCTCGCTGTTTATCCAAGTTTGTCGCTTGTGTTTTGACAGGAAGTTGTAAGGACTTCCTGCTTTAACTCTCACAGATGCTGGCCCTGATAACTCTGTATTTACATACCTCCCGGGCAAGGCTAGGGCCAGAGCTGCTGACTCTTGTGGGATTTCAGGACAGGGACTGATGGATCACCTCCTCCCCTATTATCTCCCAGCAGCCTCCCTGGCCTTGAGGGCATGGACGGGGGAGGGGAGGTTCCTCTGTCCTTTCCTGTGGCCTGT
Organism: Moschus berezovskii; assembly: GCF_049115385.1. Taxonomy (NCBI): domain Eukaryota; kingdom Metazoa; phylum Chordata; class Mammalia; order Artiodactyla; family Moschidae; genus Moschus; species Moschus berezovskii. The sequence continues at coordinate 57,644,065 of NC_142481.1, forward strand.
CAGCCCTCCAGGAGACCGGGGCTAAGCACTTTCCTGCGGGCGACCTCATTTGATCCAACAGGCCGCCCCTATCAGGATGGTCGTCCACATTTTACACGAGCTCAGGAGCAGACTGTGGGCAGAGCATAGGGTGCTGTGGCCAGGAGGGTCCAGGCCAAGAGCACTCAGTATCCGGCAGTGCACAGGGCAGCCCCGTGGTGAAGAGTCACCCAGCCCAGAGGTCAGTAGTGTCAGCTGCAGAGACCTGGGCTCAGAAACCTCATGGAACACGTGAGCCATAGGGCTGGGGTAGAACCCACCTCTGCCACGCCCATCAGGTCCTCCTCACAATGGAGAAAAGAGGGATGCGAGGCCTGCCTGGGAGGTCAGGAGGCCCCTTCTCCTCCAGCATCTTCATGTGGTTGCTCCCTCCCTGTTCACACCTGGTGCCGCCTTGATCACCCCCCACCCCCGACGCTGTCAGCTGACCCCTCTGCTGACAACATGTGTATTGCACCTTCGTGAGCTTCAGCATCTCTGACGACTCATCTTTGTCCTGTTGTGTTTTCAAGCTTGGTTTTTGAAATCACCCCAGGTCACAGACCTCTGAGTGTCATCTGAGGCTGGACGGATGTATTTCATTCATTTGGGGAACACCCACGCTGTACTCAAGCTCTGCCAGGTGCCAGATATGCAGAAGGGGGAAAAAGTGAATCATTATGGTAGTCATGGTCTCAGCAACCACCACCACCACCAGTATCACTAAACTTTTCATACCATCCAGTCTTCATCTCCAGTATGAGTTTTATTGAAGGGTACCAGGGAAATGCAGAAGGGGCTGCCTGGGTGTGACTGGGTGCTTCAGGAAGTTGACCCAGAGGTGCAGGGGCCTAAGTGGAGGCTTGGAAGAGGAGATGTGTGTGGGTGAGGGTGTCACAGGCAGAAAGATGAGCAAGAGGAAAGGCCTGGGGGGAGGTGGGTCTAGAAAGTTCCAAAGAGCAATTCAGTAAATAGAGACAGCACCGAGGGTTGACCAGATGTCTGCACCACACAAGTAAGCTGTATAACTCAGTTTGGCTTGTAGGTGGTCTTCATCATTCAGGGCCCAGGGGTCTCCAGGATGACTTTGGTAAAAAGAGAGCTGGTCAGACTGCTAGGCAGTTCTCAGCTTCCCCTGCTCCAGCAAGGCTTTCCAGGGCTTTCCCCAGTGCTCATATTCGGGCTGACTTCAGAGGCCTCTTTGAATGACACTGAGGTTGGCTATCAATAATAAAAGGCATGAGGTATGGATACTGGGCGGCCAACTCAAGTGCTGATAAGCCAAGAATCACAGGTGTGATTCCATGACCCTGGAGATGTGGTATATCAGACCAAATTAGTTACCCGGCAGAGGCTATTTACTGAGTTCCTGCTCTATTGTTGAGCCCATGGGCGACAAAGGACCATGATAATGGTGAGGCCTCAGCCACCAGGACTTGAGGTTGTGTGGGAAACCTGCAAGACCAAGTCAAGGATGCAGTGGGGAGTCACCCAGCGGTGACTGCAGGAAAGGGAAGGAGTGGTGCAGAGAGGCGAGGTCACAGGGGGCTCTGGAGGAGGCGGGACTTAGGCAGAGCCTTGAAGTGTGGGGAGGATGGGGACAGTAAGCTGATACGGGCATTTCATTTGACGGTGGGCGCAGGTCTCTAAGATCGGTGCTGAAGGAAATGTCAGAGGCGTCTCTAAGTTCAGGTCAGGTCCAGACTCCCTCACTGGTCCCATGCATCCTCCTGGAGGAAGCGCCTCTGGCTTCCCTGCCGCTAACCACCCCCATCTTACACGCAAATTCCAGTCTCCTGTGAATTATCCCCGATCTACAGTCACGTCATGGTTTGAGCTTTTGTCTCTTTTCTCCACTCTGTTAGAGTGTTCCTCTTTTTCTCTGCAAGAGATAGTACTCTATGGGAGAAGCTTAAATGCTGCCTCCTCCACACAGCCTTCCTGTATTCTCCGTGTTCTTTCCTCTCTGCCCGCATCCCATGTCACAGCACCTACACGTTACTGGTTGCCCTGACTCCCTCCCTCCATAGAGAGCCAGCAGCTTCTTGAGCTCAGGAACTTTCTAAGTGTACGTTTCCTTCCATGGCTGTACAGAGCACTGGGCATGACTCACGCTCCAGGTGCATGAGTTACTTGTTGACTCTGTGGGTGACTTGAACTAGGGCCTGAGCACCTGCTGCAGTGAGCCGACTTGTTCACAGAGGCTGGGGTGGGTTTGGAGGCGCCCTGTCCAATTTGGGGGCCACTGGCCACATGTCGCTTTTAATCCTGAATCATGAATAAGAATGAAACGCGGTTCCTCAGTCACACCTGGCCACAGTTCAGGTGCTCAAGAGCCACCTGGGGTGTCGGAGAGCTCAGATCACAGAACTGTCCCATCGCCGCAGAAAGCTCCATCTGGCCGCGTGCTGGTCTAGCCTTTGTGGAGTCGAGACTGGCCTCTTCTACCCGCTCTCCTGTCCTGTTGATCCCATCTTCTTCTCCCCAGGGTGTGCTGCAGCCAGCTCTCTGGGCGGTCGTCTGTCGCTGTTTGCACAGTGCCCAGAGCTGCAGAGGAATTTGGTGAGGTGGGGTGTGCTGAGGGCGTCATCAGAGCACTCCAGGGGGTGGGCTTCGGGTCTGAAGAGAGAGCCCAGCGGCTGTGGGGTCAAAACACAGCTACCTGTCCGGGGAAACTCGAGGGCCAGACTACAGAGCAAGCCGGCCCTTGCTCCGTGGACCATGCGAGGTTCAGAAACACCCAGCAGGCTGAAAACAGCTATTCTCAGCTTTTAATTGAACATGTTTCAAATGGGCAGAATCAGAACAGGACTGTTTAAGAATCTTCTCGGATGTATTTCTTGGGGGAGAAAAGAAAACCCTGCCTTTTCCTTTTCCATGTGGTCATTTGGTTTGCCAATTCAGTTAAGGGTATTTATCGACCCCTAAGATCAGTCGCTTTCAAGTATTATTTTTTTTCTGTTCAAAGTCCCTTAGACTACAAGCTCAACTTACTTTTTTATTAATGTATTTATTTTAAATGGGAGGATAATAGCTTTACAATATCGTGTTGGTTTCTGCCATATGTCGGCATCAATCAGCCGTAGGTGTACGCATGTCCCGTCCCTCTTGAGCCGCCTCCCTCCCCATCCCACCCCTTCCAGTCGTCACAGAGCTCCAGTCTGAGCTCCCTTCATCAGACAACAAATTCCCGCTGCCTATCTGTTTTACACATGGTGATGTATGTTTCAGTGCTACTCTCTCAATTCCCCCCACCGCTTACAAACCACGTGAAAAGGGTCGTTGCCCAGGATGAAAGTAGGGAGGGGAGCCTGCACCCCACTTGTTTGGCCTTTCTTCCGGGGCCGTCAAGTGGCACAGCTGCAGGGCCTCCACGTTGTGGTCTAGGCAGTGATCCCCATGGACCCCGTCTTTCCAGTGGGCAAGTTATGCACAACGTGAAACTGCTGGTCTTTCTGCAGCCCTAACTTTTGAAAACCATCACAAAATGCACATACTTGGGCAATCCTAATTAAAAGATGCATCTCTCTAACAACACTTTCTCATCTGTAAGAGGCTTTTTTTTTTTTAAGGAAAGCTCATCTGATCTTCTCCCCCAAGGCTGGATTAAAGGCTTTACGGTCAGAGACTCTTCTTCCTCTCTGGACCCCTGACTCTTTTCCGCACATAGTAGGCGTTTACTGTATTGTTTGAGGAAGGAGGAAGGAGAAAGCAGAGAAGGAGCCCAGGAAGGGGGTGGGGGATGAAGATAGAGCGGGAGGAAGTGAAAAAAGAGAAGACGAAAATAAGGAAGGAAGGAAGAAGGCAGGGAGGGAGCTTGTGAGGTATCAGGGTTAAATTTCAATTTACCGATCAAGAAACTAAGATGCAGCAGTTTTTAGCGACTTATTAAAAGTCCACAAGAGATGTCATCTCAACACTCCTGTTCCTGCAGCCCCCTGCTTTTCACCACTCCTCCACCCACCCTCCCATTGAGTGTTGTTTTGTTTTTTTTTTAAGATAAAAAGCCTATTATACATGTATTTAATTACCTCTTCTTTTACGGCTCCAGCTTCTTAATGTGTAAAACTGTAGAAAAAGCCTGTCTCCCTCTGAGAAGGAATTCCTCTCCTAGGACCCTTGCTGAAATAACCCACTCCTCCCCTTGTCTGTCAGCAGCAAATTGGAAGCCACCATAAGGGGTGAAAATTAAAAGCGCATAAGACTAACAGGCATTCAGGAAACCAAGCCCCCAAGCCCCAGGCCTCTTCGTGGGGCGGCTGAACCGGATCCACCTCTAAATTCACGCGGTGTCAGGACGGAGGCGGGTGCTCTGGGCCGGCTCCATTTTTATAATGAAGCTGTATGTCTGGAATTGGGGGCGGGGGAAAAGAACCTTTGACACGGGGGACAAATGAGGGATGGCACGTGCTTGTGCGATTACCCGTGGGACTTCGGAGCGCAGGCTGAGCTGTTGTCAGTGGGTCGTGCTATGGCCGTGATGTTAGGAATAATTAAACCCCAGCCAAATCCGCCATCGCAGGGACAATCCAGCTCCGTGGCTTCACCCTCCTCCGACGGGCACGTGCACACGCGCACGCAGAGAGAAACTTTCAGAAGGCTTGTAACAGAACAAAGCACAGTTTTCACTATCGCAAAATCTTTATGGATCACCATCCTTGAGGTGAAGTTATATCCTTTATGGTCACATTTTGGTCGTTTCCTTAAATTATTGAAGGCATTTCGTGGGGCCCGCGCTCTTGGAACAGAGCTGGAAAAGAGGCCCCCGGCCCCGTCTGGAGGTGGGTTAATGATGGCAGTGCCTCGTGCAGCGCGTCCAGGACACAGAGGTTAATAAAACCCGTAGCTCTTCTTCATGGGCACCAGGGGATGGTTAATGTTTGAGCCCGTGCAGGACCTCGGCTTAATGTTCCGCGTGAAGGATCGCGCTGCCAGACGACACCCTCCCTGGTGCCAGCCTCGCATATTAGCACACGCTGGAAGCGGGTGAGCTCGTGCGGGAACCTTAGGTTCTGCGCTCCGACCTCCGGGTGGTGGGCTGGCCGCCCGTCCCACTTGCCAAGGGCGCTGGACACGGAGTCGGGAGAGCCTGCACCTGGGTCCCAACCAGCCTCCGGACGTCCAGGAGTCCCTCTGGCCTCCCCCATCCAACAAAGGGCTTCTGCCCTCCTGGGGTCTGTGCACAGAAGCAGGTGTGGGGGACTGTCCAGTCATAGATCAGTCTGGGGTGACCTTCACAAGCTTTTGGGGGGTCATGGGAAACGAGTCAGATCTGGGTCAACCTTACTCCCAGCGCACCCTGGGCGAGTCGCCTGACCTCTCTAACTCCTGCCAGAAACAAACCCTGAGATGAGGATTTGAAGGCATGTAGTTTACTTGGGGTCTATGGGGTCTCACAGAGTCGGACACGACTGAAACGACTTAGCAGCAATAGCAGCAGTTTACTTGGGAGGTAATCCCAGGATGCAACAGGGACACAAGTAACCACCACGGGCAGCTGGAGGTAATCCTACCTAGAACCTGGGGGGACAGGGTGGGTAGCATAGCATACATGCCTCAGGGTCTCCCTACCCAAGTGGCAAGGGAGCTGGGGCATTGATACACCAATTTCTCCTGGCCCCTGCCTGCCGTTCCTCCGCACAGAGTGGGCTCCCACGACCAGGGGAAGCCTCAGGCACGCAGATGCCTCCGGTGGTTGCAAGCGTGTGTGGCGTGCACTCAAATGGTCAGGCCTGGGGGGAGATGAGAGGGGAAGACCCCCCTCCCTCCTCTCTAAAATGAGTCCAGCACCTGCCTACTAGCATTGTCATGAGGGTTAAATGAGATAATACAAGAGCCCAGTGCTGCTACTTATGATTTACTTCGAATCTGAAGGGCGGATATGTTTGTTGCCATTAAAGCCATAAACTAGACCTGGGTGAACTGCCCACAGTGGAAGGCTTCCTTTGGGACTTAGTTGTTCTGGTGTTTTGCAAAGACAACTTGACTGGATGTTTGGCATCAAAGGGAGTGGACGGGGTAAACTGGGTCAGGGGAAGGTCCCTGAGATCAGAAAGCGGGGGAAGGAGTGACGTCCACGCACCGGGTTTACAGGGAGAGGAGAAGGGGCCATTGCGGGTGAGCCAGCTCATCCGCCCCTGCGGGTCTGCGTGCTGTCACCAAACCCGAGGTGCCGGCCACCCGTCTTTCGTCTCCTAGATCACACTTGTGACACCGCTTCTGCAGTTCAGTGGGTCAGCAGGGTTTCTTCATCAGGGGGTGAAGCAATGTCCCTGCGTGTGTGTCCAGAACCTCTCGCTTAGATGTCACTGTGAGGTGGAGAGGGAACCCAGTGGGATGTTATCTCAGAATGGCCCCTCCCGTGGGCCCCAGGATCCACGCCTTGGAGGAGCACTCGGTGCTCAGAGATGTGGACTCACTGCTTGGACATGAATGGGGGTGCCTCCACACTGATGTGCTTGGGACCTCTGGGTCCACAGTGCCACCCGATCTCAGAAGGGGCTCCAGAGCAGGCGTCCGGGACTGCGGACGAACCTTCCACCACCAAATGATGCCCCATGGCCCCTGGGCGGTGTGGTTGTATAGTCACAAGGTCCCACGGTGTCTGTGGTGTGTAGGCGCTACTCCCAATGTCCGCATTGCCTGAGGGAAGGAGGGGATGAATGAAAGATGCATGTGGAGACGCCCAGGGGGTGAGAGAAAGCAGGGGATGCTGTTCACGGGAAATACGGGCTGGGGATTTGCAGCTTCCCCCACCGTCTCCCCTCGGTGGTGCTAACAGCCAGGAAGCCACACTGACACCTCCTCGTGAATCTGAGATTTCCCTTTTCAGTTCCGCAAATTCGTTCCTTCCTTGCTGTCATCTACAGGGGAGATGTCCCCAGTCTGACTCACAGTCAAGCATAAATAGTGTCAGGCTGGTAAAGGGCGGGGGGGGGGGAATAGAGATTGCAGTGATTCTAGTTGCAATGGGTGGCATTCATTGATCCTGTGGCACCCCGAGCTCTAAGGGGGGTGATGGTCTGGGGATGCTGGGCACACATGGGTCCCTTCTCTGTGCTTCTTTTTTTAAAACAATCCAGACACTACAGAGCATTTTAAGGGCCCTTACAGACGGCCGTCTTCACGATTGTTATTGCTCAGTCATGCGACCCCATGGACTGCAGCACACCAGGCCTCCCTGTCCATCACCAACTCCCAAAGCTTGCCCAAACTCATGTCCATTGAGTTGGTGATGCCATCCAACCACCTCATCCTCTGTCGTCCCCTTCTCCTTCTGCCTTTCCCAGCATCAGGGTCTTTTCCAGTGAGTCAGTTCTTCACATCAGGTGGCCAAAGTATTGGAGCTTCAGCTTCAGCTTTAGTCCTTCCAATGAATATTCAGGGTTGATTTCCTTTAGGATTGATTGATTTGATCTCCTTGCAGTCCAAGGTACTCTCAAGAGTCTTCTCCAACACCACAGTTCGAAAGCATCAATTCTTTGACACTCAACCTTCTTTATGGTCCAGCTCTCACATCCATAAATGACTTCTTCATGATGGGGTTTAACAAATGATGGAAACAGATCCTGGTGGAAAGGGCTTGTAAACAAGTCCAATGTCTCTAGAAGTGCGTGGGGATGTGTGGTCCACTCCGCAGGGGTGGGAGTGCATTTGTCATTGCGATACTTCTCCCTCCATGCTGCCTAAGTTCTGGAGTGTTTCAGGTGAGAAGCACCTTTTGTGAAAACTCAGTGTTCGTCCTCTCCAGGAATTCAAGCCACAAAGAGAGATGTCCCAGGGGATGTCTCTGGTGACACTGGGTCTCTGACTCACCCCAGTACTTGTCATTTTGTTCAGAAATATACGTCAAGTGCTTAATTCTATGCTAGGGCCTATTCTCTGTGATGTCCCCGCCCCAGAGATTTCTTGTTTCACAAAGATCAAGCAAAAGATCTCCCTATGATACGAATCCTGTGGGAACAGAGGCCAGTGGGCACCCAGTCCAGCCTGCTGGGTGGGGTAGGCCTCCCTGAGGAGCAGGAGTCTAGGCTAAAAGCCCAGAACGGCCATCGGAGCCGAGGCTGGGGACACGCGGGACCGTGACGGGTGTTCCTGGCCGGACGCATGTACAGAGCTGGGGAGGCGGGAGTCTGGCTGGAGACCAGGACCATCCCAAGACGTGTGATGCCCTCTGGGGACTGAAAACTCGTTTCTCAGCCCCCTCGTGCTGACATCCTGGTGAGAGCTGGTGACTCCCACCTATACACGTGCTTCGTGGGGACACCAAGCCCCTTGCAGCTCCAGGGCCTCTTAGGTGCCAGCGATGGGGGCAATGAGTGAGACCAGGCCCTGCCTCCCGTGGGAGGCCCGGCTGTACTGGGAAACCCCGCTTCTGGAGCAGAGTGTTAGAATGTCCTGGCTAGACTCCCCCACTCTGGACAGCAGCATCTGGAAGCATTCTCTGCAATTACTCACATTTCACCCAGGAGGAAGCCAAGTGCAGGTGAGGTCACCTGCCACATCACAGACTCGGGCCTGTTGGGGCCAGGATCTCGGTCAGGTCTGCCCACGGCCTTTGTATCCGGAAAGGGGAGCAGCGGGTGGGAGAAAGGCAGCCAGCCCCAGGCCTCCCGGCGGGCCTGACTCAGACCCACTCCCGGCCGCCAGGCCCACATCCCGAGGATGTGGGTGTTCATGTCTCAGAGCTTCTCCCACAGCTGGACAGTCTCAAGTGGAGGCCCCCAGGGTCACGGGAGGAAGAGGTGCCACTGTCTTCCCTCAGCTCCAGGGAGCCCCTGGCCCTCCTGGCCAAGGAACCCGTCCTGCCAGGCAGCCAGGCCTCTGGCCTTTCTGCCACCCCTACCCTACTCCAGGCACCTCAGCCTCTCCCCTCAGGCCCCGCAGGCCAACCTTGGCCTGTCTCTGGCCTCAGCCTGGGCGCCAGGCCTGCTCTTGGAGCCCAGCCAAGCCCCACCCGGCACTCAGCCTCTCCCCGAGTCCCGCTGATCGGGCCGAGAGCTCACAGTTCAGTTCAGTCGCTCAGTTGTGTCCGACTCTTTGCGACCCCATGAATCACAGCACGCCAGGCCTCCCTGTCATCATCAGCTCCTGGAGTTCACTCAAACTCATGTCCATTGAGTCGGTGATGCCATCCAACCATTCTCATCCTCTATCGTCTCCTTCTCCTCCTGCCTTCAATCTTTCCCAGCATCAGGGTCTTTTCAGATGAGTCAACTCTTTGCATCAGATGGCCAAAGTGTTGGAGCTTCAGCCTCAGCATCAGTCCTTCCAATGAATACTCAGGACTGATTTCCTTTAGGATGGACTGGTTGGATCTCCTTGCAGTCCAAGGGACTCTCAAGAGTTCTTCAGCACCACAGCTCAAAAGCATCAACACTTCTGAGAAAGGGTCTCTCCTTCTCCAGCTTTCTCAGGTCAGGGGCTTCTGGCTCTGGCTCACTCCCTCGCTCTCAATCACACACCCCCTCCAACACACGTGTACACACACTGACACATGTACACACACATACACACTCACACACATACACACTCACACACATACACACACCCTCCCACACATGTGTACACACACTCACACATGTACACACATATACGCGCTCATACACACCCCCTCCCACACATGTGTACAGGCACTCACACATGTGCACACACATACGTGCTCACACACATGCTCACACACACGCATGTACATGCTCACACACACACGCTCACACACACCCTCTCACACACGTGTACACACACTGACGTACACACACACGTGCTCACACACGCGCTCACACACACGGGCTTAAGCCCTGGAGCACAACTTCTTTTCAGCAGCTGTTTCTGTCCTCCAGGTCCTCTGTCCGGCTACCCCCATTGTCCCATTTCATCCTCACTTTTCCCCAAAGGGTTTTATGAATGGAAGCCCCACCCCCAGAACCCCATTCTCAGTTCAGTTCAGTCGCTCAGTCATGTCCAACTCTTTGCAACCCCATGGACTGCAGCACAGTCCCTGTCCATCACCAACTCCCAGAGTTTACTCCAACTCATGTCCATTGAGTCGGGGATGCCATCCAACCATCTCATCTTCTGTCGTCCCTTCTCCTCCTGCCTTCAATCTTTCAAATTCTGCAGACGCATAAACTGAAGCTCAGAAGAATTAAAAGCAGTTTTGCTCCAAGTCTCAGACAGCTAGTAACTAACTGACAGAGCCTGCCTTAAATCCAGGCTTTCTGACCCCACGGCCCATGCTTCTAGACACGAAGTGGCCATGCAACCTTGTGACATCTCTTGGCCTCTTTTTCCTCATCTGTGAAACGGGGATGACAGTGACGGGCGAGGGTGAGGCTTCTGTGAACATGTGTGACCTCACTGCTGGGGGCGTCAGGGTGTGGAGCTTGCTTAGAATAGCACCTGGCCCAGGGAAACCACTAGTACGTGGTGGACAATGTTGGCGTGTGTGTCGCTGTCACTGGCCCCGGAGATAAGCCTGTCCTGCTTGGGGGTCAGGGGACACCCATGTCAGCTCTCCGGCTGGCGGCTCAGCATCTTTTGTCCTGGACGCTATCCTGGCTGTCTCACCTTATATCCACTGATGGCTTTGTTTCCCGTCTGTTCTGGTTGGCTCTAGAATTCACACTCTCAACGCTGCAAGAGATTTCTGGGCTGATCTTTATTATTTCTGGAAGGGTACATGCCAGGAGGCCAGGGTGGCAACTTGGCATCATCACCCCAAAGCTCATCCCTATGTTTCCCCCAATTAATTTAGCATCTTCCACTGGACTGGCTTGTTTTGCGACAAGACTGACCCTTCAAAGCGAGGAGCTCTGTCTCCTTCAAGTAAAATATATGAAGTGCTTTGTCAGTAGAAACTGAATTTAAACACCAGTCCTACCACTTCGGAGCTGTGTGACTCTGGGCAGCTCACTTAACCCCCACCCCCCTGCCCCCGCAGCGCATCTCCTTTTTGAATCGGGACAAAAGGATGAGAAGTGTAGAACGCCCTTCAAAGGGCTTCGGAAAGAGGTCAGTGAGAGGCTGGCAAGCAGGGCCCAGCATAGTGGGTGTTCACCAGACAGAGTCCAGTTGGGACTGAGTTCAGCAGTGCAGCTAGTCTGGGTAGCAAGAAAGGAAGGGAAAAGCCCTTGGCTTGGTAGGACCCACTGTGAAGAGGGGGCAGTGGACTCAGAGCTGAGGACCCAGCGCCACACTGTGTCCCGAGCGAGGCAGGCCCTTGGGAGACGGGAGCTGGTGAGGTCCACCGCCCCTCTGGAACTGACCTCTCAACTTCCTGGTGAAACCAGCAGGTCTCCTCGAAGGCAGGGCCGGGCCTCCTTATCGGTGGGCTCAGAGTCCACGGCACCAGGGCCTGACGCCGCGTGCAGGAGGCTGAGAGTGTTTATCAGGCCCCTCCCTGCGGCCGGCTGGTCAGACGCCAAGACTTTGGACACGGTTGCACTTGAATATGACTGCTCTTCCTTCCCCCGGGGGACACTCCAGCACATTTCCCAATGTTTATTCCCAGTTTTCAAAAAGGGTTAAAAGTTGACTGCTAGATTTTCACAGACACAATGGCCGGGCCCGAGATGCTTGCTGGGGTGTCAGGACCCCTTGCCTTTCTTCTGGCTGGGGGATCTCCGTCACACCCCATTGCAGGGGCAGTCGTGTTGGACCTACTCGCTTTGCAGCATGGTCCTGGATAAGACCCATGCCGATGGATGCTTTAACACAGGTCCCCTCTTTCATCCCTAGAGGAAACCTGCAAGGGGGTGTTATTCTACCCAATTTAGAGGTAAGAAAGCAGAGGAGCAAGTGACACACTCCCTGGGAAAGAGCCTCCCAAGAGCTCAAACTCCACCCGTGCATGTAGCAGCTTACCTAAAAGCCCAGCCCAGTGCTGGGAGCCCAATAGTTGGCTTGTTTCACTAATCCTCCTAACACTGGGACTCTCCTGACTCTACCGGATAAAAACAGAAATTGTAGGGAGAGAGGTTTAATAATCGCCATCATTTACCCAGCTAGCAAAAGCTGACCTTAGGATGTGAAACATTTAGGTTGGTCTCTGACCCTCTCACCACCTCCAAACCACAGAGGGATGCTCCTTGGCCCAGGTCTCCCAACTGTGGCACCTCCGGCATCATGGAACGAGTCATTCTTGTGGTTAGGGCTGGCAGTGCGTTGTAGGATTCTCAGCAGCATCCTTGGCCTCTACCCATTAGATATCAATAGCTGACGCCCACTCCAGTTTATGAGAACCCCGAATGTCTCTGGACATGATCAACTGCCGCCCCCGGGAGAACGACTGCTCTCGACCGAGGTCAGGTATTTTGATTACTAGCCATGATTACGGTATAATTGAGATTGTGGTTGTGATGAAGGAGTCGTTGTCAGTGTCCAGTATGCATGTGGGCAGGGGCTGACTCACGTAACCACACATAATCTAGGGTCCGAACTAGAACCCTTTAAGATGACAGTGGGGTGGTTAATAATGGTGTCAGAACACAGGACCATTGGGGTTGTTAATAATGGTGTCAGAATAAGGACCATTGCAGGCACACTGCAGCAAATGTTTGTCCTGCTTTGGCAGCCCCATCTACCTGGCTGCTAGGTAAGGTGGCCAGATGTGTGACTCTGCGGCTTCTTGTTTTCTGTTGATGCCCTCAGGCAGGGGGCATTTCCTGGCTGTTAAGGGCTCTGAGAATCTTAGGAATGGCTCATCCCACTCTCTCCTACCCCTCAAGGGACCCTGGACAAGCACAAGCTAACCAAAGCCAACTTTCTCAGATTGGTCAAAAACTGGGAAACGACCCTAAGGAGTTGGCACCAGTTTTCTTTGCTGTCTGGCTAAGCTGAGCCCATGCTATTAGGGTTATCGGAATGTTCACCTAATTTCTGGAGACCTGAGTTCCACTTGGGAACCACAGGGGGATGGCTTCCCCGTCAGCCCTGTGGAGCATCCTGTAATCTGGAGAAGGTGAGCCATGCTCCCTCCTTCCAGGGCATGTGAAGATGATGATGGTGGTGGTGATGGTGACGACTTGAGGATGACTGGGCCTTTGCTGTCTGCTTGGTCTTGTCATGGGCACTTATATGGGTTATTTCATTTCACCCTTACTGTCACCCGTGATGCTAGCTTTGTCACCATTTTATGGATATGGGACCTGAGGTTCCAGGAAGATGAGTAGCTTGAACAAGGTCATACAGTTGTACAAGGACGGAGGCAGAATTTGAGGGCAGATCGGTGGGTTCCGAAGCCCACGGAGTACCACATTCCCATGGAGTGTACGTGTGATGTTGTCAGTGGTCCTCTGTGTGTTGGGCACCTATTCCAGGCACAATGCTAAGGAAGGAAGGATGAGAAAGAGCTCTCTCCATGCACATCAGAGCCCACCGGCCAGTGCAGGAGACAGACCACCCAGCAGGCAGCGTGTCTTCTCTCAGGGGGTTGTTGGGCAGGAAGGGGGAAGAGAAGGCCAGGCAGGGGTGCCAGGTTGAGCAAGGAGGGTTGGAATATTGGAGTAGCACGGGTCAGAGTGAGGTCAGGGAGGGTCAAGTCGCCGTAGCATGCAGCACGCCCACATGTGCACTCATGCTGTCAGGCACACACTCACATAAACAGACATGTTCACACACACACACGAAATGCAGCTACAAGCTCATCCTATCAGACCCCTTCCAAGGCCAGGCTATCAGAGCGTTCCGACTCTGCCGGTTGGGAACATTGCCTCCACCTGCTTCCCATTTCTCTTCTCCTCCAGGCAGAGTGATGCCCTTCCTGTTCCGCAGATGCCCCACCCCTGGGGATGCATGACTAGGAGTTACAGGGACCTGTCCCGTCTCTGGGGTCGCACAGAGTCGGACACGACTGAAGCGACTTGGCAGCAGCAGCAGCTCCAGTGACGGGGCTTCCCTGGTGACTCAGTAAAGAGTCAGGAAGATCAGGGCTGCAGATACCTTTAAGGTTACTGGTCACTGGACCTTGAGGCGGGGCGATTAATCTGGGTTATGTGGGGGGATCTGGGGTCATCACAAGGGTCGTTAAAAGAATAAGGGTCATTAAAAGAGCGGAGCAGGAGATCAGAGTCCAGGAAGGAGATGTGAGGAGAGGCTGGGTTAGAGCCCTGTGCTTTGAAGATGAAGCAAGGGCCACAACCAGGAAGTGCGGGCACCTCCGGAAGCTGGAAAAGGCCAGGGAACAGGTTCTCCCCTGGAGCCTCCAGGAGGAGCACAGCCCTGCCCACACCTTGCTTTAAGCCCAGGGAGACCCATGTCAGACTCCGACCTCCAGAACTGAGAATAACTGTGCGGTTGTAAACCCCCGAGTTTGTGGTCATTTGCTAAAGCAGCCAGAGGGGACTCAGACACCTTCCTCTCAGAACCAGGCCTGTACTTCAAGCTCTGTCAGGTGAACCGTGGTCGCTCACAACCTCGGCAGGTGTGCACTGTGGGTACCTCTGCTTATCCTAAACCCTTGGGGTCCTGGGCTTCCCTGGTGGCTCAGCAGTAAAGAACCTTCCTGCCAGTGCAGGAGACATACGTTTGATCCCTGACCTGGAAAGATCTGGAGAAGGGCATGGCAACCTGCTCCAGTATTCTTGCCTGTGAAATCCCATGGACAGAAGAGCCTGACGGGCTACAGTCCATGGGGTTATGAAGTGTCGGACATGACTGAGCAACCGAACAGCAACTGGAGGTCCTAAAGGAAGCCTTCCCTCTATCTGGTAAAGCTTCCAGCTGGAAGTGGGACCCACCCTTGGAGCCAGGGAGGCCCTAAGGAATGAGACTACCTCTTATCAGCAGTCAGAACCGCACCCCGAGAGCTCTGATATCGCAGGACCCAGAGGGGAAGGAACAAAAAAGCCTCTTGATAAAAGTGAAAGAGGAGAGTGAAAAGGTTGGCTTAAAGCTCAACACTCAGAAAACTAAGATCATGGCATCCAGTCCCATCACTTCATGGCAAATAGATGGAGAAACAGTGGAAACAGTGACAGACTCTGTTTTCTTGGGCTCCAAAATCACTGCAGATGGTGACTGCAGCCATGAAATTAAAAGACGCTTACTCCTTGGAAGAAAAGCTATGACCAACCTAGACAGCATATTAAAAAACAGAGACATTACTTTTCCAACAAAGGTCTGTCTAGTCAAGGCTATGGTTTTTCCAGTGGTCATGTATGGATGTGAGATTGGACTGTGAAGAAAGCTGAGTGCCAAAGAGTTGATGCTTTTGAACTGTGGTGTTGGAGAAGACTCTTGAGAGTCCCTTGGACTGCAAGGAGATCCAACCAGTTCATCCTAAAAGAAATCAACCGTGAATATTTATTGGAAGAACTGATGCTGAAGCTCCAATACTTTGGCCACCTGATGTGAAGAGCCGAGACTCACTGGAAAAGACCCTGATGCTCAGTTCAGTTCAGTTCAGTTCATTTCAGTCGCTCAGTCGTGTCCGACTCTCCGCGACCCAATGAATCACAGCACGCCAGGCCTCCCTGTCCATCACCAACTCCCGGAGTACACTCAAACTCATGTCCACAGAGTCGGTGACGCCATCCAGCCATCTCATTCTCCGACGTCCCCTTCTCCTCCCGCCCCCAACCTTTCCCAGCATCAGAGTCTTTTCCAGTGAGTCAACTCGTTGCATGAGGTGGCCAAAGTATTGCAGTTTCAGCTTTAGCATCAGTCCCTCCAATGAACATCCAGGATTGATCTCCTTTAGAATGGACTGGTTGGGACCCTGATGCTGGGAAAGACTGAAAGCAGGAGGAGAATGGGACGGCAGAGGATGAGATGGTTGGATGGCATCACTGACTCAATGGACATGAGTTTGGGTGAAGTCCGGGAGATGGTGAAGGACAGGGAGTCCTGGCGTGCTGTAGTCCGTGGGGTCGTGGAGAGCTGGACATGACTGGGCAACTGAACGACAGCAATGGGGGAGAAGGGAAACTGCATGTCTCCACACGGTCTGTCAAGCCTGTGTGCCATGATCTCATCACCCCTACCACCACCTTTCTTGTTTTGTTTTTTTAAACAAAAATGACAGTATTATGTTAAGGCAGCTGAGTTTTCATTATTCATACGGCATTCTAAAAACGAACATTCTGGCTTTAATTAGAGTGAAAAATATGAGCAGCGATAGAAATAGCCAGGTATCACACAGCTTCGTTATTTACACCGTTGATTCTGACAGGCAGATAAACACAGAGGAAGACACGTGCCCAGCACTCGTCAGCTTCCGACTCTCCACCCGTTGGCAGGACCCTGCCTTCCTCTCTCCAAAGGCAAGGACACCGTGGTAGAGACTCACAGCGCGTGGCCTTGGTGTTACGGGGGAGACAGATGGCCAAACGATTCCAGTCAAAGCAGTGATGGGCTGGGACCGTCTCCTGCATACAGTCGCGTGCATCAGGGTGTTCTGTGAGTGCCTTTCACCCGTTCACTCACTTCATCCTGGCGTGTGCTTGTGTGGCATGAGACTCTTCGTCCCATTTTACAGAGGAGTAGACTGACTTCAGAGCGGGGAGGTGGCTTGAGCCGCCACAAGCCCACAGGGTAGCGCATGTGTGGACGAGACCGGCTGGCCCGGGAGCTGCTGCGTTTGGGGTGCTGGCGTGCCTCAGGCCAGTGGTGGTCACACGTGGCTGCACACTAAAGTCACCCAGGGAGCTCTCAAAACCCCGTGCTCAGGTCACACCCCCGACCTGTTAAATCAGAACGTCTGTGGGTGGGAGAGAGGCATCAGTGCCTTTTAAAGATCCCCCCAGGTGGCCCCCAACACACAGCTGAGTCAGGCAACCACTGCTTTATGTGCATTCTCTCGCCCAAACCCTCCGTGCCCCTATGGAGAAACGATCCTTGCTGACCCATGTTAAAGATGAGAGACCTGAGCCTCTGAGAGGTCAGGTCACCCCCTCATCCCACTGAATGGGATGTGAACCAGAACATGCTAGAAGCCTCACTGGAAACCACTGCACTGAAACGCCTTCCTAGTGGGAAATCGTCAGTGGGTCAAAAGAGGCTTTTCCCAGGAGAATGCATTGTGTCTTCAGTTCAATTCAGTTCAGTCACTCAGTCGTGTCTGACTCTTTGCGACTATTTGCAACCCCATGAATCACAGCACGCCAGGCCTCCCTGTCCATCACCAACTCCCGGAGTTCACTCAGACTCATGTCCATCAAGTCAGTGATGCCATCCAGTCATCTCATTCTCTGTTGCCCCCTTCTCCTCCTGCCCCCAATCCCTCCCAGCATCAGAGTCTTTTCCAGTGAGTCAACTCGTCACATGATGTGGCCAAAGTATTGGAGTTTCAGTTTTAGCATCAGTCCTTCCAATGAACACCCAGGATTGATCTCCTCTAGAATGGACTGGTTGGATTCAGTTCAGTTCAGTTCAGTCGCTCAGTCGTGTCCGACTCTTTGCAACTCTTTGCAACCCCATGAATCACAGCACACCAGGCCTCCCTGTCCATCACCAACTCCCAGAGTTCACTCAGACTCATGTCCACAGAATCGGTGATGCCATCCAGCCATCTCATTCTCTGTTGTCCCCTTCTCCTCCCGCCCCCAACCTTTCCCAGCATCAGAGTCTTTTCCAGTGAGTCAACTCGTCGCATAAGGTGGCCATAGTATTGCAGTTTCAGCTTTAGCATCAGTCCTTCCAATGAAAACCCAGGATTGATCTCCCTTAGAATGGACTGGTTAGATCTCCTTGCAGTACAAGGGACTCTCATGAGCCTTCTCCAACACCACAGTTCAAAAGCATCAATTCTTCGGTGATCAGCTTTCTTCACAGTCCAACTCTCACATCCATACATGACCACAGGAAAAACCATAGCCTTGACTAGATGGACCTTTGTTGGCAAAGTAATGTCTCTGCTTTTTAATATACTATCAAGGTTGGTCATAACTTTCCTTCCAAGGAGTAAGCGTCTTTTAATTTCATGGCTGCAATCAGCATCTGCAGTGATTTTGGAGCCCAAAAAAATAAAGTCTGACACTGTTTCCACTGTTTTTCCATCTATTTGCCATGAAGTGATGGGACCAGATGCCATGATCTTTGTTTTCTGAATGCTGAGCTTCAAGCCAACCTTTTCACTCTCCTCTTTCACTTTCATCAAGAGGCTTTTGAGTTCCTCTTCACTTTTTGCCATAAGGGTAGTGTCATCTGCATATCTGAGGTTATTGATATTTCTCCCAGCAATCTTGATTCCAGCTTGTGCTTCTTCCAGCCCAGCATTCCTCATGTTGTATTCTGCATATAAGTTAAATAAGCAAGATGACAATATACAGCCTTGATGTACTCCTTTTCCTGTTTGGAACCAGTCTGTTGTTCCATGTCCAGTTCTGACTGTTGCTTCCTGACCTGCATACAGGTTTCTCAAGAGGCAGGTCAGATGGTCTGGTATTCCCATGTCTTTCAGAATGTTCCACAGTTTATTGTGATCCACACAGTCAAAGACTTTGGCATAGTCAATGAAGCAGAAATAGATGGTTTTCTGGAACTCTCTTGCTTGCTCCATGATCCAGCGGATGTTGGCAATTTGATCTCTGGTGCCTCTGCCTTTTCTAAAACCTGCTGGAAGTTCATGGTTCACATATTGCTGAAGCCTGGCTTGGAGAATTTTGAGCATGACTTTACTAGCGTGTGAGATGAGTGCAACTGTGCGGTAGTTTGAGCATTCTTTGGCATTGCCTTTCTTTGGGATTGGACTGAAGACTCACCTTTTCCAGTCCTGTGGCCACTGCTGAGTTTTCCAAATTTGCTGGCATATTGAGTGCAGCACTTTCACAGCATTATCTTTCAATATTTGAAATAGCTCAACTGGAATTCCATCACCTCCACTAGCTTTGTTCGTAGTGATGCTTTCTAAGGCCCACTTGACTTCACATTCCAAGATGTCTGGCTCTAGGTGAGTGATCACGCCATCGTGATTATCTTGGTCGTGAAGATCTTTTTTGTACAGTTCTTCTGTGTATTCTTGCCACCTCTTCTTAATATCGTCTGCTTTTGTTAGGTCCATACCATTTCTGTCCTTTATCGAGCCCATCTTTGCATGAAATGTTCCCTTGGAATCTCTAATTTTCTTGAAGAGATCTCTTGTTTTTCCTGTTCTGTTGTTTTCCTCTATTTCTTTGCATTGATCACTGAGGAAGGCTTTCTTATCTTTCCTTGCTATTCTTTGGAACTCTGCATTCAAATGCTTATATGTTTCCTTTTCTCCTTTGCTTTTCGCTTCTCTTCTTTTCACAGCTATTTGTAAGGCCTCCTCAGACAGCCATTTTGCTTTTATGCATTGCTTTTCCATGGGGATGGTCTTGGTCCCTGTCTCCTGTACAATGTCACGAACCTCCGTCCAGAGTTCATCAGGCACTCTATCAATCAGATCTAGTCCCTTAAATCTATTTCTCACTTCCACTGTATAATCATAAGGGATTTGATTTAGGTCATATCTGAATGGTCTGGTTGGATTGCTGCTGCTGCTGCTGCTAAGTCGCTTCAGTCGTGTCCGACTCTGTGCGACCCCATAGACAGCAGCCAACCAGGCTCCGCCATCCCTGGGATTCTCCAGGCAAGAACACTGGAGTGGGTTGCCATTTCCTTCTCCAATGTGTGAAAGTGAAGTCGCTCAGTCGTGTCCGACTAACAGCGATCCCATGGACCACAGCCCACCAGGCTCCCCTGTCGGCTTGCCATTGCCTTCTCCGAGGAATCTATACTAGAGAAGGGAATATATGAAACTGTTCATTGAATAATAGTAACAGAGCAACAAGAGATTGGAATGAGTGCCCATTAATAAGGACATATTCAATTAATTGTTAACATCCACGAATTGGAATACTATGCAGCCAATAAAAAGGATAGGACAGTTCTAAATGTACTGATAGGAATTATCTCTCAGATGTACTAAAACATAAAAACTAGGTGCAAATGTCTCTACCATTCATAAGGGAATGACAAATATATATACAGGCACAGCATATCTTTAGTGGCCTCCAAGAAGGGGCACTAGTGACTAGGGGACCAAAGATGGAAGGAAATTCATTTTTCACTGCACACCCTTTCTGAACCTTTCACTTTTTTTAACTGAAAACATATAAATTATAAAGTGAAAGAAAGAATGGGCCTTGCAGGTAAGTCAGGTCTGGAGTCAAACCCCAGCTGGTTGGATTAGGCACGTGTAAAAATTGAATCAAGCTTTTTTCCCATCTTGCGGTTTCCAATTCTTGGAACAACTGTGAAAGTGAAACTCCTCATGCTGTGGGCATCCTCCCTTTCTCCTCTGGAATTCTAAACCCCAAACTGAATCTGCTTAAACCTGAATGTTTTCCTCAATAGCTGTAGGAACTCACAGCTCTGAGGTGAGTTCAGGGGACCCGGGAGAGCTTCTGTTTCCAAGCCCCCAGGAGCGTGGCCTCCTGGTGTACCCCCAGACTTGACCTATGTCTCTGGCCTCCCTGTTGTGCAGGATCAGCTCCCTCCACTGGGGTAGCCAGAGTTCTCGGAGCGTGCTCAGTGATGCTGAAATTTGGCCTCAGTGCATTGGGCCAAATTGAATCTTGGAGACAAGAGGTTGGGGTGAAGTAGAAAAGAATGGCTTTATTGCTTTGCAAGGCATAGAGGGACACAGCAGGCTAATGACCTCAAAACTGTGTGTCCCAGCCCTGAGGGAATTTGGTCTTCCAGCAGTGGTTCAAGGGGTGGGCTTGCTGATAAGGATCAGAGTGTGTACAGTGCCTGCACCGCTTTAAACCAGTCTCAGGTGGTCTTCTGTTGAGCTTCTGTGTTCTCAAGGTTATCAAACTATGACCTTCTCTCTGGAATGAAGAGTGCTTCATCGAGTAGTTAGCATCTTCAATTCGTTGGGGGTTTTTAGCTCTGCAGATGAGCTCAGAGATCCTGTGTGTGTCCCCTTAGGGGGAACCAAGCCACCGGCCCAGCGCTGCACTGTCGTTTCTGCGCTGCTCCTCTTCGGTCTCTAAACCCCCTCCTTCTCTGATTAGCAGCCATTTGAACCTGCCCTTTGGAACCCAGGGAGCTGAAGCCTGTTCCCTACAAACAAGAGATGGGTGACACGGAACCCCACAGGGGCCTGTTGGGTTCACTCGCGTCTTCCGCGCATGAGAGATTTGGGTCATTTCCTCCTTTAACTTGGAACTGTATAGGAACGTGATTCGTATAGACTCCCAGACACAGCAAAAGGACCTACCCTCAGAAGGTTGAGGCCATGACAACTGTTCAGTGTGCAAACAAGCAGGGAGCGTGTGCCTCCAGGCCCTGCTTCCTTCCCCGACTCCCTTCTCTTCATCACCTCCGCCCTCCCATCATTCCCAGGCCATGCCCTCTGACTCCCTTGCTTTCTCCTGCTGCTGTAACAGGTGGCCCCAGGCTGAGCGGCTTCACGCAACAGGAGTTCATTCCCTCACAGTCCCGGAGTCCAGAAGTCCAACATGGGTGCCTGGGTGGGGTTGGTTGGGTTTTAGACGCAGAAGGAGACTGATCTGGGTCTCTCTTCCCGTCTGAGCTTGGGGTGCTGGTTGGCTGCCCTCGATGTTCCTGGGTGTGAGGAAGCACCACCCTGTCTCCGCCCCCACCCCCACGCTGTCCTGTCTCCCCTGGGTCTCTCTGAGTCACCACCCGTCCTTCCCATCATGACACTGGTCTTTGGATCCAGGCCCACCCTAATCCAGTATGATCTCACTTAACTAATTGCCATGGCAGAGATTCTCTTTCCAGATAAGCTTGCATCTGGAGGTTCCAGTGGACCTGAACTTTGAGAGGTCACTGTTGAACCCAGGACACCCCCTTCACATCTTGCCAAGCCACTGCTGCTCAGCCGTGTGAGCATCTGAGACACGTGTCAGGTCCTGCGCCACCCTGCCTGTTGATCACCCTGTCCGTTTACCTCAGGATAGCATCTAACTCCTGAGCCCCCAGGCTCTTACATGCTCAGGCCCCTGCTGCCTCTTCATCCTCCCCCCAAAACGTATTTCCCAGCGCCCGCCCCGCCGGCCTGTGTCCTGTGCCGTGTCCACACCTCCTGCCCTTGCTCTTCTCTCTGCCTGCAGCCCCTGCCCTCCAGTCCTGCTCGTCACTGGTCCTCCTGCAGGTCTCAGCTCAAATGACGTGTCTTTGTAAACTCCTTCCCAGACTATTCCACCCAAGATAGTCACCCCTTTATCACACGCTGCGGTTTTCTGGACTTGAAAACCCCGATCACCAATGAAATGATCTTGTCCTCATCTCTGTCGTGTTTGCTGTCTCTCCCCCCGGTTTCTCTTAGGTGGATGGCTGTGTCTTCACGGCACAGTCTAGGAGCCAGGGAAACACTGGATTAAGGAGAGCGTTACCACGGCGGGACTCTGCACTGAGTTCACTCTGTCCATCCATCCATCTGCTCAAATTCTGAGTCCTCACTATGGACCAGGCATTATCGCTGATGCTGGGTGAATGAAGTCATTGTTGTCTCTTGCATCCTAGAGAAGTGGAGTGAAATACTCAACTTACTGATACACGTGCTCCACACTTTCCATGTGGCGTCAAATGTGTTGCCTCTAAACTTCCAAATTTTGTGCAGCTTGTATCTCATGGAGCCAACAGAGTCTCTGGGCTGTTTCCGTGCCACTGACACTGGGCCCCTCTGGGATGCTGGTTGAAGCTTCTCACCATCTCCGATACTTTCAGTCTCAGCCCCACCACTATTATTTTCTCTGGGTAAAATAGGGTCAGAGACAAGAGGTAACTGTAAAGTCACTGCAGGAGCTGGAGACATGTTTGGTGACTAAGCTCGTGGCATTTAGGTTGAGCTGTGAATCTGGGCAGCGCTGATAGTTTCCTTCCCTCTCCAGGTCTGGGGCTTCCCTGGTGGCTCAGTAGGTAAAGAATCTGCCTGCAATGCAGGAGACCTGAGTTTGATCCCTGGGTTGGGAAGATCCCGTGGAGAAGGAAATGGCCCCCACTCCAGTATTCTTGCCTGGAAAGCTCCATGGACAGAGGAGCCTAGCAGCTACAGACCATGAGGTTGCAAAGAGTCAGAGAGGACTGAGCGGCTAACACTTTCTGAGAATCTGAGCGCTCAGCTTCAGACTGCTCAGATCCAGGTGGCCAAGGTCTTTTCCAGCCTGAGTTTTATTCATTTATTTTTCACTGATTTGCTACCATCGCTATTTTTAATCTCTAGTTTGCTAGAACTGTGGTGTCAGTGCTTCGAATAGTGGGTCTCAAGTTTGTCTGCACGGCAGAATCACCAGCACGTCATTTATAAATCCCCAAACCTGGAGCAGAAGAACTGATTCTCAGTCCCTGCAGGTGAGACACAGCCCGTAGTTTGAAGTTTTAGAGAAGACTCAAATGTGCAGGCAAGTTTGGGAACCATTGACTTAGACCAGGAGCCTGCCAGTTTTCCTCTTAAGGCCTGAGTAAAGATTCTGATAATGAAGACTGAACACCGGAGAACTGATGCTTTTGAACGGTGGCGCTGGAGAATATTCTCAGCTTTGTGGTCCCCAAGATCTCTTTTACAGCTGTGTACCTCTGCTATTATAGCATGGAAAGCAGCCACAGAGAGCACATAAATGAATGAGCATGTCTGTGTTCCAGTAAAGCTTTATAGGAAACACACAGAGGGCCACGTTAAAGCAAAGGACCACATTTGGCCCATGGACCATAGTTTGTATCCCCATAGCCTAGAACAATTCCTGGCACAATGTCAGAAGGATATTATTATATCAGATGGATGAGTGAATACAATGGAATACATCAGAGGGATTGTTGAACACGTTCAATAAGCTTTTAATAAGCACCTACTATACATCCGGCTCTATGCTACGAGCTGGGACTCAGAGAAGACGATGTGTCCTGTCTAGTTGGGGAAACAAAACCATCAACAGATGATCAAGACGGAGTGAGACAGAGGCAGTTAAAGATGTATGAGCTGGCAGCCCTGGAGGCCCAGGGGAGGGAGGAACCGATTTGGCTTGTGGGATATGGAGGAAGTCAGGGAGAATGTCCCAGCAGAGGCTTTAAACAGAGTCGGGGAGGAAGGTTTTCAGTCTGACTCCCGGCTTCCAGGAATAGAGTTCCCATCAAGTTACCGCAAGAATGGAAGGAAGCTGTTTGCTCCCCCAAGTCGCAACCAGATGGGCCGGGGTCTGCGGCAGCTCCATCTGTGATGAGTCTCCCCTCTGGATCCTTGCTTTCTTTTCCTTTCTGTGTTGAGAGCTTCATGGGTGACTGTATAGAGAACATGATGGGGTTTTGTTTTTTTTTTAAAAAAGGTGGGCTTTAGAAGAAGACATGCTTGGTACATTAGTTAATTTCCATATCTGGGAAAACGGAGCATTGCAAACCTACTTCAGCATGTTTTGGCAAAGGTCAAATGAGGTGAAGCAGAGATGCTTGGACATGCACGTGGCACCTGTGAGCCCTCAGATGCGTTCACAGTGCCCCAGTTGTTGTTACCTCCATCCTTATCAACCCCTTCTTTTGTTTGCTGAGTGCTTTTGCATCCTTAGAAGTTCACTGGGCCCAGGATCTGCCAAGCCCCTTGAGAAGCACCCCTTTCTATTTTATATCCTGCCAACCGCTGACACAGACCTTTAATGGCCTAATTCAAATGGCCAGAAAAGAGAGTAACATGTCAACCTTTGTCCATGTCCCAAGTCACCAAGTCGCCTCTGGATAGACCGCCCTTCAGTCCACCTGGGCCTCTGGGCAGGGGCTACGTCTCTGTCCCTAAGAAAGAGCTGGGAGTGGGCCAACCCCTGAAATGGGACCAGGGCAGAGAACCAGTCGCGTGGAAGGTCCCTCAGGGAATAATGTGCAGAGATGAAGGATGAAGTTTGGTTGCTTTCCTCTGCCCTGAAAGAGCCCTTGGGGGCAAGATCCCAGCTCAGTCAGAGGAGGCAGGGGGGCCCCAATGTCCCAAAGTCTGCAGCTCTGCCTTCCGGTCCTACATGCCAGACACCCAGCCGGTCCTGGTCATCAGCCAGCCATGCAAATGAGCCCCGGCCCACCGGCCCTGCCCTGCGGGGCAGAAGAGCCAGCCCCCAGAGGAATCATTCTGGAGTCAAGTGTGAAGGTACAGCCCAAGGACTGTAGGCGCCTTTGTTTGTTCCCATCTGCGAGCACCCAGGCTGCCAAACCATATTGGGAGTATAATGAGAAATAACGGAATCAAAATAATGTAAAGGAAATAAGTGCTGAAGAGGATAATCAACATCCTTTCTGAATAGATTTCCTGCCACGGAGACGGGAGCAAAGGGAATGTTTTACCCCCGGGACCAAGGCAGACAGCGGTCCTGGAAAGGAGAGGGGGAAAAAAATCACTTCCTGGAAGAGCGTCTTTTAATTGTTCCTTTAAGAGGTGGGCAGGAGCTGCCAAGACCCAGAACAAATCCTCCATTTTGGGGTGTCTTCATTTTTGCAACCCTAGGAGAAGCCAGGCACCCCCTAACCATGAGCACGGGCCACGCGTAACAATGTTTTTCCCTGGAGCCTCAGCTAGCTTGGCACCAGGCAGGCTGTGTGCATTTAGGTATCTGACATTCTGATAGAGGGTGGACTTTGGAGGTGGCCAGACGGATGCGGGCTGGGGGTCCCAGCTGTGCCACCTGCCTAGCCTGGTGACCTGTGAGTTCCAGATTTTTCTCCAAGTGTTACTTTTTTTCCCAACAAATTCTCATCCTGCTTTGTTTGCAAAACTCTCATCAGTAAAAAAAAAAAAAAATTTAGTCTCCATTCTGGCTGGCAACAGATCCAGTGAGATAATACGAGAGCCAGAGCACGTGGTCGGAGGCTCAGGACCGGTTTATCAGCTCCCTCTTCCCTATTCACTCCTCTCTCTCCTCCTCCTCTCTCTAATCGACAAGTCTTGCCTCATTCACGGTGACGGGGTTCACGTTTGCTTCTCGCGTCAGCCCCCTGGGGAAGCGGACGTTATGCTCTTGCAATAAGGGGGGAGATCCGGAAAGTCGCTATTTTTGCATTATTCACTTCATCCTTCTGTTCATGGTCTCTGTTGGATGGTAGGTTTCCGCCTGGGAGCCGTCCACAGAGGGTGCCTGGGCCAAGAGAGTGAGGGAACCCTCATCCACGGCGCCCCCGTTTTCCTCCCTGCCCTACTTTTCTTAGCGGTCTAACCACAGACGTTTCTTTCCATCTCTTATGGAGAAGGCTGGCCCTGACTTTCACACCATTTCCTGCCAGCTTCTCATCCTCTGAACCGCCATGAGATAAAACCTGTCCACCTTAATAAAAATGGCAGGAAGGCACCCCGTGTGAGTCCCGCTGCTTCCATCGTGTCTCTGGCTGTGCTTCAGGCCCCAGACCCCTCGGCTGTGTGCTAGTACCCAAGAAGAAAGCAACAAGCAGAATAAAATAACATACTGACCTTCTTTGCATGGCGCTCGACGCTGCTCCTTTAATTCTCCATCCACCCTGAAGAAGCATGTGGCTGTTACCCATTTGGCGGATGAGGGAGATGGGCACAGAGACGTAAGCAGCTCACACGAGGTCTCAGAGTGCTGGGTCTGAACCCACGTGGTCTGTCTGTGTAGTCAGCGTGCCAACCTGTACGCCGACGGAACAGGACACTGTCCCCTGGGTACCCCGCAGGTAAAACAAGAAGGAACTGGGTGGACATCCAAGCCTGAGAGCCAGAAAGGCATCCAGACGATGCACTCTGCCCTACGATAGAGGACTATTTGAGGCCGAAACAGTAGCCCAGAAACCCCCTCTGATAAGCACCTCAGGACATGCAGGTAGCCTTTGAAAGACAGCATGAGATTGCAGGGTCTAAGCAAACCCTCCCCCAGAATTGGCGACTGTCCCCCTCACCCTGTTTCCCCCCCCGCAGCATGTTCAGACCTGGAATGGCCCCCGCAGTCCAGTTATCGAATGGTCATACCACGCAAGGACAATTCACTTCTCTGACCCATCTTATCTCCCCAATCTCTCACAACATCCCCAAGTTGAGTTGCCGGTTCCCAGTTCCCCAGCTCCGGCAGCTCCGTGGCAGGAGTTCGGAAATCTTGGATTCCCGGTGGCACAAGCCCCACTCCGGGCTGAACGCTGAGTCCGTGCCGGTTTTTCATAATTGGTTTTCAGAGCAGCCGGTTCCGTGATGTGTCATTGTTAGCAGTTGTAAAAAGATAACTCACATTTTTAAAAGCTTAAAGCTTGCTCGGTGCAGATAAAAACTGTGACAAATTATGTTCCGAAAAATCATAAAAGTGGAGAGAGACATGTTAATAACCAAAGGTGGCGTTTCATTTAGAGGTCAGCCAGAGCTATTAAAGTGGTCAGGAATTTCAAGCTTTGGCAGTAGTGATTTGACCATATCACTTATCTTCTGCAGCCCATGCCTAAGTATATCCCTGGGTTAAAAAAAATAATAATCATCCATAGACAGTAATACGGGAGGTCAGGGTGAACTGGGGAGAAAAGCAGTACTGCCAGAAGAAACCCAGCTTTCGAGGTGTTCAAATTGACCAAGACCATCACATGCTTCGGTTCCCACGCTTTCACCCCCAGTGTTCGAGAACATGCTTACACATGCGAACACCAACACACATCCGACATACCCATTCACCATGTAAAATAGCCATGTGACAATTTTTCTGCAAGAAACAAAAATGGAGAGAAAATTGATCTGAAGATTTGGATGACAAACACAACAAACAAGTGTGTGGAAATGTCATCTGGTTTGTCCAAACTTAAAAAAAACGTTGTTTTTTGTTTGTTTGTTTTGGGGCGTTTGTTTGTTCTTTGGTTTTTGTGTATATGTGTATGTATTTTCCTTTAGCTGAGATTGAAGTAAATGCAAAAGGTGAATGATCTTCAACTGGTGGGAGATGCTCCAAGGTTTATCCACACAATGGGAGGGGAAGAGTTGAATGGAGTCTGGCGTTGGTTGTTTTGAGAATGGGAGGTTGCCAAGCCATTGGTTGAACCCATACAAATGTGTGCCTTGCCAGCCTGTGCCTCCCTGCCACAACCAGACCACATGTCAGCGTTACATGTGGTCAGTTTCCGAAGGCAAACGATCGTTTCTGAAATTGACCCATATTGCATGCCCTGGAGACTCAGATTGAGTAGGTCTTCTTCAAGGACAATACTATTGATAATAAGGCAAAGTTGTAAAATCACTCGAGAACATAGCACTTGGGAAAGCGCATGAACTACAAGTTGAGCTACCTGAGTTTTGGCTTAGTGACAAGTTGGGCGCTGCTAAGCCAGTCACCTCACTTCTCTGAGCCTCGGTTTTCTCTTCTGTGAGATGGACGGGTCCCAACGCTGGTCTCACAGGGTGTCGTGAGGCTGTGCGTGGATGGTGTGTTCCACACAGAGGCTCTGTCCGCCTTTGTCTTTCTTCAAGACGCTCTACAGTTTCCAGGATGTTTCCGTGTCTGGTTCAGTTCAGTTCAGTCGCTCAGTCGTGTCCAACTCTTTGCGACCCCATGAATCACAGCATTTCTCAAAAGTCACTTTTTTCCCCGTGCCACTTTGTATCTTGGAGAGGGAAAACAAAGGCTTCTAGATGGCAAGAGGCCTCTGCTCTAAGAAGCAGATTGGCCCATAGTTGTGTATTAAAAAAAAAAAAGTTTTGATCCACATCCCCTCAAAATGACAAAATAGTCTCTACTTGCTGATGAAAAACAGAATGTTGTCTATGGTGGCAGGTACATTCACGGGGAGAATCTTCCACTCGAGGGGGAGACAGTGTGGTGAAGAACCCTTTCAAGGGCAGACAGTTGGCTTTTTAAACATCTGCCTGATTTTACCATAACGTAGAAGTCATAGCAGTCGAGAGATGGAAACTTTCTGTAAAGGTTATATGAAAGGCATGCTGTTTATCCACAGGCCAGGCTATCACATGTAACTGGGGTAGATCTAAGGTAGCTGCATTTAATGTGAACATAATTGTGCATTTATTTATTTTAATTGCACATAGATCTTCCATACCACTTAAGCACTGAGGAAGGAGAAGGAAGTGAAAACAGGGGCATGGACCCTGTCATTTAAGCTCTGGAATGGATTCCTTAATAAAATGCAATAGAAGGTTTGAGGCCAGAATCGTGTCAGTTACAAGTCCATGGTATTTGGGGCCATTCACAAAGGAATTATTACTATTTATTATTTGTTCCCCATCTGTTAGGCACTCTGCTAACTGAATAAAACTTCTTCCCTCGAGCAACTGCTTTAAAAAGAAATTACCTAAATTTCTTTGGGATCCTCACATGATGGAGGTAGTCTTCCCTAATTCTTCACCATTCTTAAAGATTCGGTTTCCTGTAAGTTACCAGAACTGTCTGTTTTTAAGCATGTATTTGAAGCAACAGAGTATGAATTGCAAATACTCTTGATAGATCATTAGAACTTCAGTTTTTTTCTCTTTATCCTACTTAAGCATACCACCCTCCTCAAAGGTCTGGGTATATACAGGTGATCAATAGTGCCCATTTTTACATTACTTATAATAAAGATGGCGTGCGTGCACACACACAGCGTCTCAGAGTGAATGCACTGGTAGCCATTGCCTTATCCGATGCTCATTGACTATTCACGACTAATGACGGACCAGACTAAGAGTAATACCAAGATGACACTAATAACGTCCCACCGGGACTCGTGCTTTGACCCGATGGTTTTTGTTTTTCTCCTTTCATAGTGGATGTTGAGACTGAAGGATGGATTTCTGTCTCGCTAGTAAGGGTATAAATAGGTATCCAAAAGACAGCCTCTCTTGGCCCTTTGTGCATTACAGTGACTTTCTATCTCGTCAACACGTTTATGGAAAGGGTTCAAAGGGCAGAGATGTGGGATGGCCCATGAATGCATCTCCTGCTGATTCATGGCGGGGCGGGCCGGGGTATCCAGTGGTTCAGAGAGAAGAGAGAGATCTCCCATTGCTGTGTGCAGCTGGTTTCCAGGGTGGTCAGAGGAGAATCTGCTTGCCATCGTGGAAGAAAATAATAACCAAGCCAAAAACAATAAATGTGGCTTTTTTGAGTGGATATTTATTCTGGGAAAACTCTGAATTTGAAGCCGTGGAATATAGCTTTGAACAGCTCAATGACTGAACTCATACCCAAGTCTAAAGCTAAGTCAGCACTTATTTAGTTAATTGTGTGACTCTGGGAAAGTTCCTCAGACCACTGAGCCCCAGTCGCCTCTTCCATACAATGGGCTTGTAATAACCAAGTGGGGTTTTTATTCATAATACTTGCTGATGATCTCTCTGATGGAAAGCTACCTTCTTTTGGCTCTTTGATGGCTGATGGCTTGTCCTGTGTGTCTCAGCTTCTGTATCACCTCAGAGAGGGGTCCATGATCCCCTGAATGAGCAGGTTGTCCTTGCTCTGGTTCCCATCCCTGCATCTTTCTGCCACCAAACTTCACAATTTGTGAGCCTGTATTTTATATACATATGTATTAGATAATGTATATAAAATTATAGACTTCTTTATCTGCTTGATGATCAGGCAGGCTCACAGTTTTCATCCTTTAGAGCCTTAAAAACTGTCAGGCTTTTAAAAAAGTAGGTACCCCAGGAAAATCTATTAAATAAATCAATGAACATTAAAAAACCAAATCGAGAAAACAGTGTGTAAGATATATGTTAAAAGGGAAGGGTTTGGACTTTTAAAATTTCATTTCATCCCTTTCCTCCATCTTTTTTTCTTCCAGAGAGAAAATATAGAACTTAAAATTGAAAAAAAAAAAAATCAGTGGAAGAATGTTATGCATAAAAATGAAATGAATTTGAAACCTTCACTTGGACAGAGACAAAACTCATATTAGAATTGACAGTCTGTTAATCACTCTTCTTGGTGTAATCCAATGAGAAACTCTGTTCCTTTTATAAGTTAAATTGATTCATACATATTGGCATGTTAGCTATTTCCGTCAAAGGGAGTTGAATTTATTTGGGCTGTATATTAATACCTTATTATCTTTCTTATGCATCGATGACATGATCATTATTTCATCTCAGTGTGTTTATTAGAGTAAGTGCTTTTGGAAGGGGAAGTTAGAGAAAACCCACCTATAACCAGAAGTCTTTTTAGGCAGGCACATATAAAATTCCCTGACCTGGGGCTGTAACTGCTCTCTGTAGATCTTTGCTGACTGTACCTCCAAGGTGTGTCATCGGCATGTCCCAGTCAGGACATACAGTTAGAGTATAACTCCAGTGTGTTCTTCAGCTGTGTCTTCTGCCCCAGTGCAAAGGGTGGCAAATTTGCTTGTGAGAACTATGATTACTGGCCAGCCTCTTGCTGGATATCTGCTCATTTAAATAGTCTTATTAGTGGGTCGTGTTTATATAAGTTGGGAGGATGGACAGTGGAAACAGGCTGATCTTAGACAATTGCAACCCAGACAGGTCTGCAAGAGTTGGACTGACCTCATTAGCAACAGAATGGTCATCAGATTCAGTTAGGCCCCTGCTACGAGACCAGTGCAAGAGAAAAATCCATCTGATCCCAAGATTCTTGAGATAATATAAAGTTTTACTGAAGCCATGTAGAGAGAACACTGAAGGAGAATCATTTTCCATACCACACAGCGAACTCCTAAAAGGCCCATTTAACCTCACTTTCCCAAAGGCCTCTTGTCGTTCCAGCTGCCCCTCATTCTTTCTCTGCTTTTCCCCAGAGCACAGTGGCTCTCAAACCTTGTCAGGCACCAGAATAACCCAGCAAGCTCAGTTACAACCCAGACGGCTAGGCTCCATCCTAGAGGGTCTGATTCCATGGGTCTGGGATCGGGGGCTGGGGGGAGGTTGGGAGAATCTGTATCTTGAACAAGTTTCCAGCGGGTGCTGATGCTGCAGGTACCAGGACCACACTCAGAACCTCTGCCTTATCAGTTCGAGATCTGATCACATCTCTGTGTGATCAAGTCCCTTCTATGTGAAAGGTGTTCATAAATTAGAAGACAGAATTAGGTTGAGTAGCAACAGATCCACTGATGATCCTCTCATCCACTTCATATCTTTCCATCTCGTCTTTAGGTATTTCTTAAGGGACAGTATCATATGCTTTCTGAGATCAAAATACATTTGTACTGTGCCATTCCCTTGAGATACTAGGTTTCCAGTTTGCTTTTTCAAAATCAACTTGTTAATAATCCATTCTTAAGTTGTGCCAACACAAACTTGACCATCATATAGTTTTCTGAAATGTCCTTTCCTCGTTTTTCTCTTCTGAGACCAAGACATTGTAGTGATTCTCTTCCTTTCTCCCTGTCTTCTTGAGCTGTTGCACTTCCCACTGTGAATCTTTTCATTATCTCAGGATATTAATTATCCAGATGCATGGATTTGAACTATCTAGAATAATCATCCGAGGTGGCTGGGTTGTTTCTTTATCCTTTGTGCCCACTCTGGAGTTACATTTGCAATTTAAGTACCCCTTCCAGTTTGAATATCTCTTCGGTTGAGAAGGCTAAAGAAAATACCAATCTGGGTCAAATTTCCCTGGTGACTTACAGTTCACCAAGTGTATTACATGCAATATCTATTTAGGTATTATTTATTAATTCTCCTTCTTTTATAGATAAAGCAACTGAAATGTTGTACATGGTTTGTAGAAGAGATTTAGTAAGTATTAACCAATGAATGAATGACTGAATATCCAATACCTAACCCAGGCACCAGGCCAGTTCTCCTCTTGTTCTTTGTTTTGCCCCAAACCTCAAGAGAAAGGCATCATTTTCTTAATATGAATGCAACATTATTCTTCTTTTGCTTTTTCTGAGATATGTTCAGGTCAACAAAAGTAAGGTCATATGCAACCTGCAGACATGTTACCAGTGAATAGCTAACTGGAATTTTTAAAATAAATCTTAACCCTTCTCCATCCGTAGCACACTTCACGGTCTGAACATTTCTACCAGTGTCTACTGGGCATTATTTTCATTTCTCAATTTTAATTTTAAATTGATTAAAGTGAGTTCAGTTACGGTGGCCACATTTCAGTTGCTCAGTAGCCCCATGTGGCTACTGCCTACCATCTCGGACAGCCCGGAAATGGAACATTTCTATTCTTGCAGAAAGTTCTACTGGCCAAATTCAGTGGGAAAAAAAATCTATGCTTATGCATTTTCTATTAAATCAATTAAATGGGGAAGTGGAAGTGGATTTTAGTGTTTCCTAGTGGTTGTTTTGAATTTTCCTGGTGGGAATAGACCCTTATTTAGCAAACAAAATTCCCAGATGAGCTGGAAGAAACATGATTGAGTTGTGCATAAAACAATGAAAGCCCTGTGACATGTTGATATTCTAGGCCGGCAACTTTGCTTGTGGCATTTTGGAACAAGATTCAGCATCAGGAAAGTGTCACCCAAGTTGAAAGCTCCCCTGTAAGAAATGTCTCAGTTTGACCTAAAGTAAGTGGAAGAGACAGGGTACAGGAAAAGGAAGCAGTGGAGGATGTCTCAGTGATAAATGGTACCCTGTCATACCACATTTGACGTCTTAACAGGAAAAGGGGGCTGTTGAGCCAGATGTGGGTTAAGGGAAGAAGTTCAAACCTCTCTCTCATCTTCATTTTGTTTTCTAAGGCGCGGGTTGAGTTCACAAGTGCTGAGCTCAATCACGGCATATCTCTTCCGCCAAACAACAAGCCAGTCAGGGCAAAACATGTTCCCCCGAGGCGGCCTCTGCCTTCCCAAGAACAGAACGGTTACAGGGCCTCTGAACTGTGGAGAGAGTGCAGCCACTCCAAGTCCGCTGACTCTCCTTGGGACAAGAACGGTCAGACCCACATCTGTCCGGGTCTAGAGGCTCTGGTCTTCATGAATTGCTTTTCTTAAACACCAAGCAAAAAGCCAGTGCTCCATCTTTGAGGACTCCAAATTTGCCTGCAATGCAGGAGAACTGGCTTCAATCCCTGGGTCAGGAAGATCCCCTGGAGAAGGGAATGGAAACCCACTCCAGGATTCTTGCCTGGAGAATCCCGTGGACAGAGGAGCTTGGTGGACTACAGTCCATAGGGTCACAAAGAGTCGGACACCACTGAGCAACTAACGCTTTCTTTACCCAAGCAGAGTTCATTTCCCTCCTGTCCAATTCTCCCAAGATAACTTGCACATCACCAGCACACTTATCTGGATTTTCTATCAGTCTGAAAGGTTCGGAGTATGGATCTGTTTTCCAGACTGCCCGTCTGGCTGTCTGACCTACGGTTGTTCCCTCTCACAGAAATGCATGATGTTACCCTTGTTAAAACCACAATTAGTCTAAAGCCTTGACAGGAAACATCGGTTTGGTAAGACCAGCGGTGCTGTTAATAGGAAGTCACATGATTTGTAGGGAGAGTGGGTGCGCGCAGTTGAATTTACACGATGTCTACTTATCGCTGATCTCTGGCTGCGGCTGCTGGCTACAGAACACAAAGGCTCGCGTGCACACAGGGGCCTCCATCATCTAGCCAGGAGGCCAGAGCAGGGCCGATCTGCCAGGCCTCGGGCCAGAGGATGTCAAGGGGCAGCTGGTCCCCAGTATGGGAGGCTTTTGGAAACGTGGATTCTTCCCATCACATTTCACCTAAAATGAAAGACCAGACTGATGGCCACTGTTAAGGCTTGCTCCTAGCCAGCTCAAACTTGGCAGGCGGTTTCCATTATGACAAAAGGAAGTTGCCTCAGAGATGGTTAAAGAATCCGCGTCCCGTAAGGACAGCAGGCCCAGTGACTGGAAGGGGTGTGGTTTGGAATTGAACTGATGTGTGGTTCTGCCATATCCTAGCTTTGAGGCTTTGGCCTCAGTCTCCACATCCGTACAATGGGGTTGATGCTACTCATAGGGAGTCAGTGTAACTATTGGTCTGTAGCAGCCTTGCTGCTATCCTTACCAGAGGCCATTGATTATGTATTTTGTTCCAGGCGTACTATCAAAGCCATATAATATGTCCATGGGAAAAGTGCATCATTACAGTTAATTCAAGGAGAAGAAACAGTCTAATTAGCCAGGTAGTCACAACAACACATCTTAATCCTTCTGAGTTTCCATTTCCTCTTCTATAAAATATAGGCTTCCCAGGTGGCACTAGTGGTAAAGAACCAACCTGCCAATGTAGGTAGACATTAAGAGACATGTGTTCAATCCCTGGATCAGGAAGATCCCCTGGAGGAGGGCATGGTAAGCCACTGCAGTATTCTTGCCTGGAGAATCCCATGGACAGAGGAGCCTGGTGGGCTACAGTCCATTGGGTCACAAAGAGTCGGACATGACTGAAGCAACTTGGCACAAACACACACCTCTATAAAATGTAGATAATACCTCTCACACATCACCATGGGAAGAATTAAATGAGATCGTGGTTAGCACAATTCTTGGTGCTAAGGAACGTGGATAGACGCTAAGGAATGGGGATAGAAGTTAATAATACTATTATTAACATTATTACTACTGTAACTCTCATCCACCTGGTTCTGCGTCAACTACCGTTGAGGTAGCTGGTGCTATTTTGTCCTGAAGACAAAAAAAGTGCAGATTCTCAGTCGATGAGTAGCTGTTGTGATTACTATGCTCAGCGTGTCCAGTGGAGTGCTACTGGAAATGCCCAAGTTGCATTTAGCCACTGCTGAACAGATCTATGGGAGATGTGAGCCATACCAGAGCACACCGACGGAGAAGAGAGAGAATTAAACGTTTGATTGGCCCAAGAAACGTTTGCCTTGAAAGGAGTCTGCACATTTAGGTTTCATTGCAAACCCGACTGCTAGAAAGAGTGTGTGTGTTCTCTAGAGCCAGGAGCAAAGGAAGGACAGTCAGGTGTTTTATTTTCCTTTTGGCTTTTCTTACAACCCTGATGAGTCCATGAGTTGCTCCATCCTGGACTCGCACCATGCTCTGGTGGGTCTCAAGCCCATTCCCCGAGGGGCCTCAGTGAGTCACCTCCGGGCTGATAAGACAGAGGTCAGCTCTAGCCCAGGGGTCCTCAGCTGGGAGCCATTGGTCTTTAGTTGGAGTTATAGCTGTTATATACTTTCAGAGCCAGGTTGGATTGTCCCTCCTTGCATCTCCCTCCTTCTCCCCAAAAGCAGAGCAGAAAGACAAGGGCAAGACTCTCAGTCCCTGCGGTTAGCAAGTTTCACTTATTCAAAGGAATCTGTTCCTCCCATCCAGGGTAAGTCATTATGGAATCAATATAAAGAAAAGTCAGAATAACACTAAAGGAAAGAAGCAAACATATCTATATATGTATATTTTTTAAAAAAGAAAACAACAAAGAACCCACAGCCAGCTAAATTCAACCTAAAAGTGAAATCCTAATACATGTGAAAGGGTAACCCTTCTGGTTGTTTGCTATTATTTTTCGCTCCAATAAAACGTGGAGTGCTTGCTCCTTTGCTGTTCTCCCAGGCAGCCTCAGTATTTGGAAAGAGGTGCCTGACCAGTTTCCCAGGACACAGAAACTGGCCTCCAGTCTGCCTTCTCTTGCATCTGAAGGAGGCACCGTCTTCCAGTGCGCCTGTCTGCCATGGCATTTCATATATCCTGACACCACCTGTGTTTCCATCATCACTTACACAGTCCTTCATCCTCTGTTATTATTTTGTGCTTCCCGGAATGTGTTAGATTCAGAGGCTAGAAGCCATGTGGGAGTGAACTGGGACTTGCCAATATGTAAGAGGGCAGAGAAGGGAGTGGTTCTTTGCTCAGGTGTCAGTTACAGTAAATTGTCTGTGTCTCATCACACACAAAGCTTCAGAGTCCCCATTTGTGATGAGGCGCTAAGAATTGTCCCTCTTGCTGGGTTGCTGCCTAGGGCAGCGCCTGGCCGCTAGTAAGTGTGCAGTAGGTGGCGGCCGACGCGTGACACCATCACTGTCATCATCATCATCCCCTCTGGGAAGGACATCAAGTCAGTGTGGGATCACTGAGTCCAGACGCCCTGTCTTCTGCAGACAGCCAGGCCCCTGCAGACTCGTTGGGCACCTGGGGTGTCCGTGATGAGGGGCAAGCGTGTGGACGTTCAGAGGGGGATGAGGGGTCGTCTCTTCTGAACTGAACGGGCTCCACACCTCGAACCCCCTTGTGCAGGCACGACTCTAGAGGTTCCTGCCTTTGGGTCACCGGGCATCTTCTACTCAACTCCAGTCAAATTCTAATCAAAACTCTCCTGCCGACAGAGGTTGAGTCCTGTGAGTATACTCAGGACTTTCCACACGAGGTCAGTTATTCCTTCATGTATCCATTCAT
The DNA here is from genome assembly GCF_049115385.1 of Moschus berezovskii. Taxonomy (NCBI): domain Eukaryota; kingdom Metazoa; phylum Chordata; class Mammalia; order Artiodactyla; family Moschidae; genus Moschus; species Moschus berezovskii. The sequence goes on from NC_142481.1 coordinate 57,681,269, forward strand.
TCATCCGCCCGTGCATCTGTAAATGCATCCAGCCCCATCTTAAGAGCTGAACGGCTGAGGACATCGAGGTTTCTGGAACTCAGCACCCTGCACCCAGTGTGTAAATGGGTGAGTTTGTGTGTACACGTGTATGTGCACGCATGTGCACCAACAAGTCAGTCCTTTAAGGGGTGATGCCACGTCCTGTTCACTTCCATATACCCACCCCCCACTGTCTTAACGTATCTTGATTATCTGGTTTGTCACCGGATAGTGTTTTCTGAATGAATGAATAAGCCAGACAAAGCCAGAGTGGAAAGAAGGCAAAGAGGGAAGACTGCTCACCCCTCTGATAGCAGCCACTCCCTCCCACCCCACCCCACCCCACCCCCGGATCCTGCTGTTGGTCACACACCTGTCTCTTCTGGAAGGTCACAGGCGGCCTTCTATCCCCAGGGCCTTCACAGCAGCAGTCCTCCAATAGCATCATCAATAAGCGCTTGCTGAATGGATGCTTTGTAGCTGAGAAATATTACCAGGTGTCACTGGGAAACGGATTCCAGCAGGGGTTACCCTCAGAAGGAAGGAAGAAGGCTGGGGTGGTGATTGTAGCCATTCAGAAGCAGAGTGGGCGAGTGAGCTGAAGTCGGGGCAGAGGCTCGAGAGGAAAGAGCAAGTGGTGGAGATGGCGGGAAGAAAGCTCAGCAAAGGCCGTCGACCAGTTGGTGGCAGAGGGGAGAGAACAGGCAGGAGCCGAGGAGGAAGCCGGGATCCTGAGCTTCGGCAGCCGGGAGAAAAACGGCCCCATTCATTTCAGTGGGCTTGGGAGGAAAGTCAAGGAGGATGATCGACAGGTAAGGAGCTCTCAAAGGGCCAGATGGGAGTGTGAGAAAATAAGGACCTAAAGTCACCTTTAGGTCACAAGTCCTCATGCAACTTGTTATACTTTAAAAAAAAAAAAAAAATTTTTTTTATTGAAGTTTAGTTTAGTTACAATGTTAATTTCTGCTGTACAGCAAAGTGATTTGGTTATACATATATGTATATATATATATACAAATTATTTTTAAAAATTCTTTTCCGTTACAGTTTATCACAGAATATAGTTCCCTGTGCTATGCAGTGGGCCCTTATTGCTTACAGAACAGCTTACCTCTGCTCATGCCAACCCCCGCACTTCCCTCCACCACCCCACTCCCCCTTGGCAAGCACAAGTCTGCTCTCCACACGAGTCTGCTTCTGTTTTGTAGATATGCTCCTTTGTGTCATATTTTAGGTTCCACCTGTGAGTGGTGTCATCTAGTATTTCTTTCTCATTCCGACTTCCTTCACTTAGTGTGATCATCTCTAGTTGCCTCCGTGTTGCTGCAAATGGCATGATTTCGTTCTTTCTCGTGGCTGAGTAGTATTCTGTTGTATATGGAATACCCACCCATCGACTGTCCATTCATCTACCAGTGGACATTTAGGTTGTCCCCATGTCTTGGTTATTGTGAAGAGCACTGCCCAGAACATAGGGGTGCATGTATGTCTTTTCCCTTCCTTGATGTGTTTCCACTGGCAAACCAGTGAAGCAAAGGGATTATTTCTTTGGCAGATCAAACCAGTAAGGTTAATCAACCATTGCAATGAATCCCTCCACCCAGCCCCAGAGTCACGAGGTTGGACATGGTGCTCTTGGCGCTCAAGGCCGTTGTTCTGGATTTGTTCACCTGTTTCACAGTTACTCACTGGTCCCCTTGTCTACTAGAGGCTGTGGATTCTATGATGAGTGAGAAGAGATGCAACCCCTGCCGTTACAGGCTTCATGAGAGAGGCTGGAGGGATCCACATAGAGAGGCTAATGTGAAGTGCAGGGGAGAGGTGACGGAGGTCCTTGGTGGGACTTGTGGTGTCTGGGGGTGCTCCAGAGCAGGGGTCCACACCCTCCGCGATCCAATGCCTGATGGTCTGAGGTGGAGCTGATGTAATAACAATAGAAATAAAGTGCACACTAAGTGTCTTGCACTTGAATCGTCCCAAACCATCTCCTTCCTCCCTGGTCCATGGAAAAATTGTCTTCCACGAGAGGGGTCCCTGCTGCCACAAAAAGGTTGGGGACTACTGCTCTAGGAGAAGGAGCTCCTGCAGAGACCCAGGGGAGGAGGAGGCGACTAAAGGAGTTAAGAGTGGGGAGAAGAATTTTCTAGAAGGAGCCAAGAGAGGACTGGAGGTCCTGCACCAGGAGGGACCCAGATAGGTATGAGGCTCTGAAAAGCCACCTATGGGGCTGAGAAGGGAGCCTGGTGGGAGAAAAGGCCAGAGGGAGGGTCACAGCTAAACCAAAGGAGCCTTGGTGTGGGGGCGTTGGCATGCCAGGGGTTGGGGCAGTAAATCACATCTCCTGAGGTCGAATGTGAGAATTCTCAGTAATTCTGATTCACGTGAACGGAGCCTGGCGGGGGTTGCCTGCCACACCGCAGCGGGCCCCACCGGAGCGGATGGTAAGGTTGCCCCTGTAGGTCGCCGCCGCTAAGACATAACAGCGTCTCCCCTCGTTCTCCCCAGTCTGATGTAATCTTTCCGAAGGCTGGCAGCACTTGCAGGAGAACTGTTTCAGCTATCTATTAATATTTTAACATGCTTTTAAGAAAATCTGGCCTTTCGTGGAGCTGGTCTCAGAGCAGATATATATCACAGTTCATGATAGACGTTACACTTATCCCTGTGCTGTGGGTCTATTTCTCTTGTTTGGATTCATTTTTAAACATCTATTATTAAAAAAAAAAATCTTTCTTGCCAGTTATGTGTTTGCTCCCACAGTTCCTCAGCTTGTTTACTGTGAGCCAGCCACCCCCTACACACCTCACCCTCCCCACAAGGATGGCGTGCGGCGGATTTTCTGACCTGGAAGAGCAGAGATGACTACTCTCAAATTAAGCGGGGGAAAGAAATCCGGCACTCCAAGGCTAAACCAGAATGTCTAGTAACAAGGAAATTACAGCCTGCAACTGGCCTTGTACCTGAAAAATAAAAAAACAAAAAGAAAACAACTGTTCTCTTTTAACAAATATTTATTGAAACTTTGCTATGTCTGTGGATTCCATATGATGCTCACACGTGGCAAACTCATTCTTTTTTCGTGTGACAGTTCTCGGAGGTAAATGTTGCTTATCCATGTTTAGCAGGTGAAAAAAGTGAAGCGGGTATATTTTGGGGCTGCTGCTGCTGCTGCTGCTAAGTCACTTCAGTCGTGTCCGACTCTGTGTGACCCCATAGACGGAAGCCCACCAGGCTCCCCCATCCCTGGGATTCTCCAGGCAAGAACACTGGAGTGGGTTGCCATTTCCTTCTCCAATGTGTGAAAGTGGAAAGTGAAAAGTGAAAGTGAAGTCGCTCAGTCGTGTCCGACCCTTAGCGACCCCACGGACTGCAGCCTACCAGGCTCCTCCATCCATGGGATTTTCTAGGCAATAGTACTGGAGTGGCTTGCCATTGCCTTCTCTGATATTTTGGGGCAGAGGGCGGTAAAAACCTTACCAGTAGGCAGAATGGAAACTCACTTTTGTCCCAGATCTCTTCTGCCCACCTGAAGCCACTCACTCAATCCTTTCTTTCCATCTCTAAAAGGAAGCTGTCGAGCGACTAAAACATTCTGGTCTGGATGTCTTCCATGGTGGGGGGCTGAGCTCAGGGGCTCTGTCTAGAGAGGACACATGAGTTGAGACCTCTCCAGCAAGGAGGAGCCTGTGTGGGGAGCGTTTGAGAAAGGGCGTTCCAGACGAGTGAGGTTTTGAGGTGACAAGGAAGAGCTGATGTGTTTGTGGATCAGGGAGGAGTCCCATGTGGCCGGAGGGTGAAGTGGGAGGAAGGACATGGTACGAGGCAGTCGAGGGCCAGGTCACTAGGTCCTGGTTGGCAGCCAAGAAAGCGGGCATCTCTCTGATCGTGGGTGTGTGGCCAGTTAAAGATGGCGGCACGTGCCTGGACACTCCTACCCCCAGAGCTGGCATCTTCATCCATCCCCTTCCTGTGAGTCCAGGAGGCACCCTGCCTCCTTTGGGCAATGCAGTATGGCGGAAGCGCTGCTATGCCAGCTTCTACTCCCTGGCCTCAGGGAGGGCACGTTCTACTTCTTGTTTTCAAACCCTCTTTTGGAATCCTAGGGCTTCCCTGGTGGCTCAGATGGTAAATGATCCGCTTGCAATGTAGGAGACCTGGGTTCCATCCCTGGATTGGGAAGATCCCCTGGAGAAGAGAATGGCAACCCACTCTAGTGTTCTTGCCTGGAGAATCCCATGGACTCCAAGGAGCCTGGCGGGCTACAGTCCATGGGGTCACAAAGAGTCAGACACGACTGAATGACTAACACTTTGATTCTCACTGGGAGTCCTAAGCCACTGTGTAAGCCCAGACGACCCAAAGACTTGGTGTGTGGGGTGATGACACATGGACACTCCAGTCAACAGCCCCATCCGAACCCCTCTAACCACCCCCACGAAAGCACCAAAACACGTGAGTGACGTCCTTCTGAAAAGTCCAAGCCAGGCCATCCACCAACTGCATACCCTCAAGTGACCTGACTCAACACGGTATAAAGTTGAAAACCCATCCAGCCAAGCCCTGTCTGGCATTGAGAGCTACGATAAAATTGTGGTTGTTTTCAACCACTGCATTTGGAGGTACCTAGTGATACAGTGGGATTGGGGGCGGGAGGAGAAGGGGACGACAGAGAATGAGATTTCTGGATGGCATCACCAACTCGGTGGACATGAGTTTGAGTGAACTCTGGGAGTTGGTGATGGACAGGGAGGCCTGGCATCCTGTGATTCATGGGGTCACAAAGACTCGGACATGACTGAGTGACTGAACTGAACTGAGTGATACAGTGGGTACCCGGAACAGATGAGGAGTCTTCGAAGAGGTGTCAGGGAGCCATGACTTTGTGACTACATCATGGAAAGATAACTGTGGCCACTGTGTAGAGACTGAATCGTGGGGAAGAGTGAGGGCAGGCGTGGAGTTGGCGAGATGGATTCTGGGGTTGATTTCCACTGTTCACACACGACAGTGAGGAGTAACAGTAGAAAAGTAGTTTGAATCTGACACATACTTTGGAAAAACAGAAAACGGAACTCACTGTTGGATGAACATGAGATTGATAAAGTGACCCCCTCCCTGGTACCCTAAGATCCTGGAGAGGTGGCCCTGCCTTTCTGTGACACAGGTAAGACTGACCCTGCTCATGTCTTGCTCTGTAAAGATCCCCCTGTCTCTAGAGAGGCCAGGTGTGAACCCTGGCAAGGGGCACAAGGACAGTTAGCTGCCACCGATCGAGCTTCACTGAGGGCAGGACGAGATCCAGGTGGGACCTCTGCATTTCCAGAAGTGTCATTTCCAGTGGGCCACCCTGCATCCTGAATGCCCCAGAACTGGGGTGTTGGAAGGGGTGCTGGCCTCAGCTCACTACCCATCAGCCCTTGCCCACCGTGACGATTAGCGGATTACCTCCAGTCTCTGTCCAAAGAGGCAGGACTCCTAACCAACCAGCTTTCAACATCACTTTCTTCACCTGCTCCCAGCCCTGAGCATCGGTCTCAGTACCACTCCCCTTTCCATGTAGAAATCTGCTGAGTAAGCTTTTGCTGGGCAATCCCCCCAGGGGAGGAAACTTTGGGAGGAGAGAGACTTCCCAGTCTCCTTGGGTTGAGCCAGCAACTAGTTGTGCGGGTGAGTCAGGCTCCTGATAGCAGCATTTTATTTTGGGTCCTCAGCTGAGTCACCCCCGTGCCATTTCCAAGGAGTTCCAACGAGAGAACAGCTTCCAGAGGTCGGGAGAGGTCGCCAGTGGAGGAGACCATCTCTGAGGATCCAGAGGGCCAGCATTTGCTGAATTTCACTTCCCTTTCAAGTTATTGCTTCACTCCAGCTGGGGCGCAGGTCACAGCAACCCGCTGGCGTCCAACGCTCTCATGCTTTGAGATTAGCTGGGTGCCCCTGTACGCTCAGCCTCGAATCCATCGTGGAGGACGGGTGCGTCTGTGGTAGCTAAGGTCTGTCAGCTTACCCCCTGGCCTTAGGTTTGAGGCTGCATTCGGAATGACTGCTTTTCCAAATGTCAGCGAGAGGTTGGGCGACAGTGTCTCCAAAGTCACCTCCATCTACATATACTCTCAAAGTTTCGGGTGTCCGCCTCCTTGAGGCCATCGCAGGAAAAAGAAGAAAATTGCTCGCAGACACACCAGTGAGCTAAACATTCTGGAAGTGGGCCTCCTCCCTTTTTTCAGCCTTAGTGCTTTCACAGCATCCCCCTGTCTTCAGGAAGATTCAGAACTAGTCCTCCGGGACGCGATCAGACTGGCCTTGGGGATGAGGCAGCCATGAACTTGACTCCTGAGCATCACTAGCGTCACTAGAATCTGAGTTCCACACAGACAGGGAGCTCGTGAGTCTTGCTCATTCCTGTAGCCCAGCAGCCAGTACTGAGCCGATGCTCCAAAATTACCTGTCGGAGGACATCATTCATGAAGTCCTCCTCTTTCTTAGCTTTGAAGTTTTAATCCATCACCTGCTCGCAGCTCGAGTGGCCTCATTAACAAAGCCGTGAAGAATTGATAATGAGGCTTCAGTATGAGAGGATTCGTACATTTCACAATCATGTCTTGAGCTCCTGCTGTGTGCCCAGCCTTGTTGTGGGTGCTGATGACAAAGTAGAAAACAAGGTAAACACCAGGCTTTGTCGATTCGGTTTTCCAGCAAGGGAGACAGACAGTCAATAAGCCCACCCCAAAAGCTACGGTGCGTTAGAAAGTGAGACATTCAATGCAGAAATGTAAGCAGGGTATGGGGTAGGAAGTGAGAGGTGAGGGGTTCCTGTTTTAAACTGGGAGAGAAGGTCAAAAGAGGCTTGTTCGTTGGGACCTGGGAAGCACAGACTAAAGATGTAAGTCATCAAACAAGTGGATGTGAGAGACAAGAGTGTGTGCAAAGGCCCTGAGGTAGGCGCCTGAACGGCCTGTGTCAGAAGCGTAAGCTAGCCCTCATGACCAGGGTGAGCAAAGGGAAGGAGAAGAGTGAAGCAGAGGGTAGCAGGGGCCATACTGGTGGAAGCCTCAACGCCATTTCAAAAAGGCCTTTAGTATCTACTCTGAGAAGCAGTGTAATGTTTCCAGTAACCATACCTCAGTGTCTCCCTTGGGATAATGGACCAAGATGGCTTTCTTCACAGGCATATGCTAAAAACCACTGCTCTCAGATGGCTCAGTCTGTAAAATGCACTGTCCTAGACACGTGAGCTCTTAAAAAACAGCACAAGCTCTAGGAAAGGCCTGGAGACCTTGTCTCGTTTGTTCCAAATTAGATACCATCACGGTTTCTACTTCTAAAGCAAGCTATTCTCTTCTCTTATGGATGCTTTTAAACAGAGAAAACCTGGAGCCTCGAGAGCTGGGTTTGTTCAGGAATTGTTGTAAAATGAGCTTCGGTGAAATAATCAAGTTAGCTCCCAGACAAGAAAGAAACCGGCCCAGCCCAGCCCTCCAAATGGCTCCCAGCCCAAACAATTCCCATTCTCTATCATGGAGCCAAAGCTCCCCTCCCTCCGTGGCCTTAGAGCAGGGATCAGTCTGCAGCCTGAGAAGCCCCCAGCCTCAGAGCAGGCCTGCATGTAGCCAGGATCTTTCTGCACTTGCTGGTCATCAGACAGATGGAGGGTGTGATGACTCACAGCGTCACGGTTTGGCCTGGGCTCGTGTCTGGTCAGATTTCATCCTTTTCCGAAAGCCCTATGCTTCCAGTAGGGCCCATGAGAGCTGAAGAACCCTATGCTGAATCTGGTTTTACGAAGGCCTTGCAGTCACACCGTGGAAGAAGGAACAGTGCGCTGGGTTCTTGAATGCCTGTGATCTACCTGGCTTTTGTGTTTGCTAGGTCTGTGCTGTCCCAGATGGTCACCATCGGGCCAGGTGGCTATTTCCACGTGAATTTAAATTCACCAGAATTAAATGAATCCAAAGTCCAGTTCCTGGGTCGCCCCGGCCCCTCTTCAAGGGCTCAGGAGCCGCGTGCAGCTGCCTTCATGGCCAGCACAGTTGCACAACTTTTCCATCACCATGGGAATTAGGTCGGACAGCGCTGGTCTCTGTGCTTGAGTCCCCCCCAGCTTCCCTGGAGGCCGGGCTCAACACCGCTTGGCCGATCAGAAAGATGACCACAGAGGCTGGACTCATAGTGGCAGGGCCTCGAAGAGGTGGCGTCGCCAAGGTCCTTGCCTCCCAGTGAGCTCCTGCCTCTGGACGGTGGGAAAGCCCTTGAGTCCTCAAGGTGTCTCAGAGCCGGTGGCAACTCTGATTGTGAGGCAGGGTGGTGGTGGCGGCAGCGTTTCTGGGGATACTCGCTTCCACAAAGCTGCCTGTTCCATTTTAAACATTTTGCCCTCTCCCTTCCTCCTCCCTCCCTCCTTCCTTCCTTCCTTCCTCTGTCTCTCCCTCCCGGCCTTTTTCCTTTTAGATTATTAGCATGATTTTTAAGTTTACCTTTATATCATGCAATCCCATTTTAAAGTGCAAATGTAAAAGCATTTCACCCATGTGAAATAGCCAAAATTATACCATCTGTATCTCAGAGCTCACCCAGGCATGTGGACTTCTTCTCGGCTTATATTTCATCTGGGCTTCTATCAAAGTAAGTCCTGTGGTTGCACCTAACTTTCGGGCACAGGAAGGGACAATCTCACCGCATGTCTAAAAGTTCAGAAATACTCTAAATGTGTTAATTGCACGTTAATATTAATATTATTAACTATCCACTTTCACAGCTAAAGGAACTAGGACTTAGAAAGTTTCTGAGACTTACCCAAGGTCACAGAAGCCAATAAAAGCTCGACTTGAGATCTGAACATGTGCAACCTCGCCTTGCCCTGCCTGTACTCTCAACTCCTAATTTCCACCTAAGTTTCTGAAAGACATTTGGTACCATGAAGTTACTTTTTAAAGGCTGACTCTCTTCCAGCTGAATTAAGTCCACCTTCCTGGAGGTTACTAATGTCCTGACACTATTCTCAGGCTCTGGAAAAACTTGTCACCAGGAGAGTGACGGCTTGTCAACCAGGGGTGTTCTTGGCAACAGTAAACAAATGTTTATTTTTGCTAAAGGAAAACATAATAGCACCTTCAGTCAATTTACAGAGAAACCAGGGTGAAAGGAGATCTCAAAATTAATCATTTGTTGGTGGAAGTATGTGCATCATTAAAAAAAAAATTGACTTGAGTAAAACAGGTCAAATCGCAGTTATTGAAAGAGTCATTTGTTCCCAGCAGGTCAAGTCTGCACAGACTAACCAGTCCTTAACCCAGTCCATACGTTGTCCTGAAACACATGGGTTTAGAAACAATCTTGCTTGGAAATAGTGGCTGCTGAGTAACTTTAAAGGGATATGAACTTCATCCAAAGTTGCATGGTTGTAAGAAACTTCTCCTCTGTGAGATAACTGGTCCCTGGGTTAGAATGGTGTCTTTGTGAAGATGGGGAAATAGAGACACTTGGCACCTCCATCAGCCAGCTCCCAAACAACCCACAGACAAACCAGTGAGCCCAGCTGTGATTGTCACCCTCCCCCCACCAATAAAAAAAAAAGAAAATTGCAGTAGACTCAAAGCCTGCAGCATTTCTAAAAGGAAAGCCAGGCCTCCTGATCTCAAAGTGTCATGAAGAGCCCACTCAACTAGGCTTTTCCCTCTAATAGGTCTTTGCTGAGGTGCCTGTTCATCCTGAATACCATGATAGGCTCTGGAAGTCCAGCTGTCAGCAGGAGAGGTGATCCAGGGAACCAGACTGGACGGCCTGCCACCCCCCAGAACCTTAGACTCGGCTTCCAGCCTTTCTGTTCCCCAGTTCAGATGCCTTTCCATCTAGTGAGTGTCTCATCACCCTGGACAGCTTGTCTCAAACCTCCCCTCGGTTTTGAAGTCTCGCCCCCACCTCTCCAGGCAGAGCTAGCCCTTCCTTCGTGCTCCCACATACGTTACCAGACCTCCATTCAAACCTCCATTCCATACCAATCTCACTGTATTATAATTATTGTCGTACGTCTCCTGTTGAGCTAAGGCATCCTTGAGGGTAGGCCCCCACCCTTTCATGTCCTCTTGTTGATCTTGGCTTCCCTAATGTCTTCTCTGGAGTCAGGAACTTTCTAAGTGACTTTTAATAGGGACTTGGATAAGCTCAACTTGGCTGCTCTTCTGCCCTGAATGTTCCCCTCCCTTTGAGGGACCCAAATTGGGCAGTAATGGAAGATACGGGGGCAGTTCTTGAAGATGGTTTGCAATGAAGGCAAGGTCCCCCTGCACGACTTAACAGGGTTCCTCGTTGGATGATTCTCGCACATGATGGTTAAAGCCAGCAGTCATAAAAGCTGATACATGAGTATATAAGAAATCCTGTGCTTTCACGTAAAGCATTCACAGGTAGAACACCTCTTTTGTCAGAGCAAGTTTGTGATGGAGACCTGCGTGGTCCTTGGTGGATGCCACACGCCGTACTGTGTCACCTGGCACTTGCAGTTTCACTTTCTCTTTCTTTAAGCTATTTTTTTTTTCTTTACTGGAGTATAGTTGCTTTATAGTGTTGTATTAGTTACTGCCATGCTGCAAAGTGAATCAGTTATACATAAATATGCATTTCTTTTTTTGGTATTCTTTAAACCCCATAAAGGTTTAAACACTTATGGAAAAGGAGGGTTGAACATAGCTCCCTGTACTATGGAGGACCTTGTTGTTTATCTATTCTATATTTAAAAGCTTACGTCTGTTAATCCCAACCTCTCACTCCATCTCTCCCCTAAACCTGTCTCCTGTGGCAACCTCAAGCCTGTACTCTTGTAGGTGAGTCTGTTTCTGTTCATAGACAGGCTCATTTGTATCATATTTTAGATTCCACACATGAGTGATACCGTGTAGTATTTGCCTTTCTCTTTCTGACTGACTTCACTTAGAATGATAACCCCTGGGTCCATCCATGTTCTGCAAATAGCATTAGTTTGTTCTTTTCTATGGCTGAATAGTGTTTCTTTGTTTCTGCATACCACATCTCCTTGTCCACTCATCTGTCGATGGGCATTTAGGTTGTTTCTGAGTCTTGGCTGTTGTGAACAGAGCTGCTATAAACACAGGGGCACATGGGTCTTTTTGAATGACGGTTTCACTTTTTCTTGAAGGAGGAGAACTTAAGGGCACACAGTCCAGAACCTTATCAATGGTGTTTCCAGTCTTACTCATTGCATCTAACTTGACCATCTCATCTGCCTTTGACAAGTCTTCCGGGAACATTGTGTTTCCACTCAGATATGTACAGAGTTCACCCAAAAGTTTTCTAAATCCCAATTTCCTCATGATAAGACTGTCTTAAGGATGACTCATAAATAGCTAAGGTGTGCTGAGGACTTCCCACGTGCTGGGTGCCAAGCCAGACACTTGAGGGATCTTAATTTAACCCTCCTAACAAAAAAAATTTTTAAATCCTTTGAGTCAAGCATAGTCATCTTCCTCTGGAAAGTGAAAATCCTCACGTGGTAAGGTTTCTGTGAGAATTCATAGGAGCAAGTGTTTTAGTAAAAAAAAAAAAAAGCCTAAAAAGTAGTCAGTAGACCCTCTGAAACAAGCCCCAAATGTATGGGCCGCTCACTGTGATCAAAGCACTCAGCTAAATACTCAGCTTGGATTAACTCACTGAATTCTCTCAGTCACTTGACAATGACTTTAAGCACTGTTAGCATCACCATTTAGAAGAGGAGAAAACTGAAGCATAGGGTCACAGCCAGAAAGTCATCTCCAAGTCCAGCCAGGATTATAAACCCAGGGGATGCTACTCCAGGGTCCACCATTTTCATTGGACTGGTCTGCCTTATCTTGCAGAATTTCAGACAGGACGAAACAAACAGTAATTATTTGGTTTAATCCTACCAAACTCTTGCCACCCCATAGTTCAAGGACAAATGTCCCTTCTATATCATTCCTTCCCTGTCCACAGACAACACAGACATTTGGCCATGATTTTCTTTTGCTTGCTTCTTCCATAGTTTCCCTGAAATTAAAACTCTAAATAATGTCTACTCATGAAGGATTCAAAAAAAAAAATTCATTAAATAAAAAGTCAGTCTTCCGAGCTGACACAATTTCTCTTGAAAGGTGACACAGTCCTTTAAAAATAGCTGTGGGCTCCATTGTGCAAAGGTGGTGACAGAGTCAGACGGCTTTTAGAGAGGTGTAATGTTCCCAGGCAGCCACTAGCGAGGCTAGCCCAGATGGACATCAGTAATTCGATCGGGGGAGAGTGTTAAATGTTAGAGGTTAAGCTGCTATGTTCTTATTGCTAATCAAACTTCAACACCATGCCCGGACGCATCCAGTCCCTACAAGGAAATGGTAAATTATGGAAAGACTCCAGCCCGGGCTCCTGGCTTCAGAGATGCTCCCTGTTCCTGGTCACGGGCACGTCCCGCCTCCATCCTGGGTACACCCCGAGGAGAGGTTGGTTCCAAGTACACTCCCAGGATGCTAGCGATTTAAGGTTAAGTAACTCCCAGGGAAGGCATCATGTGCTTCTCAAATGAACAGATGACAGAGACCCAGGTCCTTGGTGCAAATTCAGCCAGAAAGCTCTTTCTTTGTAGCCACACGAGACAAAAGCCGCTCTAGAGCCTGATTAATCATGAGCATCACTGATTTCTTTTTCCTTAAGAACACAGACGTTTTTGAAGGCGGAGCATGCGATCTGGGCCTTTGTTTTCCTACTGTTGACGGCAGGGCCGGGCTGGACGGTGTTTCCTCACAAGGCCTCGGTGGGTTCAGGGGCCCTCGTGGGGAGCTTTGGCCGGTTTCTGTGGTGTGAATACTCCCAGCGTGACTAATTTCAAGCTCACCCTGTGAAGTCACTGAACGTGGACACGGAAAGAGATTCGCACAGTCAGGTCTCAGCCTGAGCCCTCTGGTTAGAGGGCAGGTGGATGATCCAGACCCCGCCATGCTGGGTTGGCTACGATCCCCTCTCCGGGGGAATCCAAACCCTCCTCCATCCATGTTCCTTAAAGCTGGCTTTGCCCCTTTTCTGCTATTTGATAGAAACACCCACAGCACCCATAGAACAAGCAGAAAAGGCAAAACGTGTCCTGCTCTGATCATCCAGTGGTGGGTCAGCTCGGCCCCCAAGCTCCTGGCTGCAAAAGACAAAGAATCTGGTCAAATCAGTTCATTGCTTTTTCAGAGAGAAAAAAAAAAAATGAAAGTAGATCATTTCCCCAGAGCCTGTGGGTGTCCACCATGATCTCATCTCCTGCCTCACAAAGTCCCAGCAGGGGGTGTCAGTCGCTTCCTGCCCCCGCTTTTTGCGGAGGAGAAAACAGACTCAGGTAAGCCATTCGTTCAAGGCCCTGGGCCTTACCAGTGCTGAGGCCGAGGTTTGATCTCATGTTCGTCTTCCTCCAGAGCCCACGCTTTTCGCCATTTCCATGTCCCAACCCATTTGGGAGTCACGGTTAGGTGGGATTCCCAGGAAATTTGACGGAGGGACATTGACACGTGAAAGATGCAAAGACGATCCAAAGGATGGGATGAGCAGTCTAAATACGTGGACCGTCCTGCTCATCACTAGCATGGGGCCAGGGGGCCGACAGAGGCAGAAGAGACCCCAGACCGGTCTTCAGGGGTGACTCTCCCTGTCCCAGGCAGCCGTTCCGGGAGTCAGGAGTCAGAAGATCCTCATGTGAACTCGGAGGCCCCCCGCCCCCTTCCACGTGCCACCCCGTCTTCTCCTTCTGCTCCCACTCGGACCAGCACTCCCATTCCCTCTCCCCTCAGATGGCAGCCCGGCATCCGGGGCTTCCCCAGGCCACGGTCCTCCTACCCTCCAGCTGCCCCCGGTGTAGACTGCTCTTAGATCCACCAGCATCCAGCCACCTATTTCTGGAGTCATTCTTGAGTGTCTCACTGGACACCAGGGATAATGGTGTGGTCTAGCTCTGGAGCTCTCACCCAGGAACCATTCAGGGTTGGTCTGGGTGGTTTTTTTCAGTTGCTGTCTGAATCCCGCCTCCCTGTATACATCTTAAGGCCAAGGATTGGGGCTGGTTTTGTCTCCCCAGATCTCCCCTCCTGTGAACTCAGGAGGCTTGAGCCCCTGGTAGTCAAGTGGAGGGTCTAATGAATTTAGAAGGTGGTGAACCAGACTGTCCTCTCTTCTGTAAGATTCTGCAGCCAAGGATGACTTCAAAACACTGGCGTCGTATCAAGGACACTTCTTGGTGGGCCTCAGAACTTCCTGTTAAGTCACTAGTAGCAAACCCCTCTGTCTGCCAGCTACTCGGGTTGATGCCGCCAACTTCCTGCACTCTCACGCAGAGATTCATCAGTGTCCTCTTTGGGGTTGAGGGCAGCAAGATGACCTGGTTTAGGAAAGAAAGTGCACACGATCTCCTGACTGTTACTAGGGCAGTGGGGGCAGCGTGTGGGCGGAATGATGTGTGTGCAGGACGAGGTATGGAGGGAGAAGGATCGGGGAACTGGGGGCTTGCTCCTAGTTCCAGACTCTGAACGCGCCTGGCTCCCTCTCCCTGCCAGCCTCCGGGGCCCCGTGTGGGCCCAGAGCACTGTCCCGCTCCTGCCTCGATTCTGCTTTATTCAGTCTTCCCTCGATAAGGGCGTGTTATCAGAGCCTTCAGCAGCTGAGGTGGGCTGTCCTGGTGTTCATGGGCAGTGACCAGTACTGCTGAGAAAATCCACCCCGCCTTGCCGCAGTGTAGCTTCTGAGTGGTCCTGGCAACAGCCAGGCTGGTGACTGCTTCCTGGGCTTCCTAGGTCTTAGAACCCCCCAGAATTGGGTTCCAGAGCAAAACTCTGAGACTCGAGGAGCTGACCTGGGCTTTGTTGCTGGCGAGGCATTCTTGTTTCACGGCAGAGTTAAGTAGCATTTACTGCTGCTATGCGCCAGGCTTGCACACACCCTCCAGCCACATTGTCTCCATTCATTTTTGCCAAAAGGTTAAGTGAGCCATCCAGGTTTTACGCGCTCTGGTCGAGCTGGGGATCGTGTGACCCCAACACCCCTCTCTCTGGCTTGCCTTCTGAGATACCCAGGCCCCAGCCAGGAGCCTCAGCGTGGCATGGGATCATGTGGCTCTGTTGGGCCGCCTTCTCCCCAATGAACGTCATCACAATTAAAAATAATCCCAGCTTGGAAGCAGTGAGCGGCAGGGGTCGAGGGTCAGCTCCTGTAATGTTCTTGAAGCTTGACCTTGAAGACACTTGAAGCTCCAGTCGATGAGCCCGGCACCCTAGCCTACGGGAACAGGGGCCGATCCTGATGAGTGTCCCCCGGCAGCCTGCCAGGAGAGGGGCCACCCCGAAAGCACCCCCCCACCTCCCCGAGCACCTGGGGTTCAAGCAGGCAGGCAGGCTCCTCCTCCAGAAGCCCGGCTCTCATCACATGGCGGGTGGAAAGGCAGGCAGTTAAGCTGCAGGTGGATGGGGCTCCTGGGCCCAGGTCCTGCGGCCCCTTCCCCGTGGGCGGAGGCCGTGCCCTGGAATGGCCCCCTCGGGTTCCTGCCACACTCCCAAAAGGTGTTGTTGGTGCAGAGGTGACACTGCCCACAAATTGGCCATTTGAATCCCTGCATGGCGTCCAGGAGCAGGGCCAGTTTTTCTGTCCTCAAACCACCACATGTCCTGCTCAGAAGCCCTAGCCCAGAGAGCGCTGGCTGTGCAGCAGCTGGGGGTGCTGACCCCACCGTGGCCAGAAGAGCTCCTCGGGGCGGGGAGAGGCCTCCGTCCCCCTATAGGTGGCACTTGTCAGACCCAAGAAGAGAGACCGTTCCCCTGCCTGCTTGCTGCTCAGAGTCTGGGAGAAGGACCCAGCCCATCCTTCACCAATTTAGCAGGTATTTCCTGAATTCACACCTATGGACCCCTCGCTGCTGGGGAGCCAGTGCAGATGACAGATGTGGCCCCTGTCCTTCTGGAGCTCAGAGACAGAGATTGCTGTCCATTAGAAGACCATGCCCCTTACTGTAAATGTTAATCTACATCGAGCACCGTGAAGGGTGACCTGGCAGGGCTGATGTGTCTATCAGAGACCAGAGGGGCCCATGCCCGTGAGACTTGTAGAGGCCCATGAAAATGCTTGTGGTGTTGTTTTTTGTTTCTGTTTTAACTATTTAAAAATAATAATAATTTTTTATTTTTTGGCTGGGCTGGGTCTTGGTTGCTATATGCAGGCTTTCTCTAGTTGTGTTGAATCAGGGTTCAACCTATGACCCCCACAAAGGCAGGCAGATTCCTAACCACTGGACCATCAGGGAAGTCCCCATGAAAATGTTTTGATTTTAGTTTCTTTTTAAAAACAAGAAGAAATATGAGTCTGATGAGTATGTAATCATGAACCCAGTCTGGATGGCATTTACCTGGACACCAATTTTAAATCTATTTTTAAGTATTTCTCGGTGAAGAAAGGGACTCACAGATACTGGGGTGCCCAGGGCCCAGGAACACTGGGATGTGGCCTTGGGAAGAAGTTCTGCAGTCAGGACTTTTATGAGGGCAGGATGATCAAGTCCTGAGGTTCAGGAAGTCTTCCCTACAAGGTAATCATTAAACTGAGCAGGGTTAGAAAGCAGGGGTTATCCGCAGGGGAAAGGGCGTGTTCCAAGCAGAGGGAACAGCATGAGCAAAGGCTCTGCAAGGAGTGAGAGGGCACGCGACGCGGGTCAAGGCCGAGGCAGAAAGCAGTCTTGGTATTTAGCATCGGCGCCACGGGAAGCCAGGAGTGTGGCTGGCAGAAGTGGGGGCAGGAGAAGTAATTAAGGGCAGGTGGACCAATCTATCACACTCATAATTTTATTTATTTTAAATATCACATTAAAAATTCAAAAAATTGCCCTGGCTGACTGAGAAGCTTGGACCACAGAAGACCGGGGTGAATGATCGAGTCTACTGCAACAGTCCAGGCAGGAGATGATGGTGGCTCAGACTAGGATAACGGCGATGGAGAGAAGCGTGGATATGATAGAAACTTAGGAGGTGACAAGCGTAGGGCTGGTGGTGATTGGAAGTAATAAAGGAGGGAGAGGGAGGGATCAAGAGTGTCCCCCAGGGGTCGCCTTGTGCACTTGGCTAGTGGAGCTGCCTTTGACATGCAGGGAACACTGGAGAAGCACCAGGGTCAGGGCTGAAAAGCATGAGCTGGTTTGTAGTTGTAGAGATAATAAGAATCCTTAAGAAGATGTGACCGCCTTTTACTTGGGCAGGGAGAGAAGCCATCATGGGGGGCTTCTGAGAAGAAGCGATGTTTGAAGCTAAGCCACAAAGAGATGTGAGTCTCAGGACAGGGGGAGTTGTGCATCAGCTCTCCCCGCGTCCCGTGCCGCACACCCACACACAGCACAGCATCTCCCACAGCGTGGGAGGCGCTCAGGGGCCGATTGTCCAGCCAGTGGTGCAGGAATGAGATGTATCCTGCCAGGTGGACAAGGAAGAGGCAGAAACACAAACCTGGAGACACGGAGGAGTGAGGCCGCGGGGATGTGGCCCCGGCTGCAGAAATGTGAGGCTCAGGGCAGAGGGGCGGGGAGGCAGCGAGCAAGCCTCAGGTACCCTTAATACGAAGTTACAAAGGTTCCACGGCCGAAGAGCGAGTGAAAGACGTCCTCCCAGAAAGGCCAGGCGCATCGGCTTCAGCAAAACCAGGCAAGCGGTCGGGCTGGGTCAGGCGTCTGGATAGATAAGGTCTGAGGATTTCTTCCTGTTCGGGTGAAATGGGGAGCCTGCACGAAGAATGGGGTTCTGGAGACACACCGTGAGTGTGGCATTGGCTGTGCATGCGTGTGTGAAGGTATGTGAGCTAGCGTGCATGGCTGAGTGTGTGGTGCGTAACTGTGGATTCCAGCAGGGGTGCATACAGCAACCATATGTGTGTGTATATACGTGTGAGTTTGTAGGTGAGCCCACGTGTTGAAGTTGAAAGTCGCTCAGTCGTGTCCGACTCTTGGTGACCCCATGGACCATAGCCCACCAGTTTCCCCTGTCCATGGGGATTCTCCAGGCAAGAATACTGGAGTGGGTTGCCACGCCCTCCTCCAGGGCATCTTCCCAACCCAGGTCTCCTGCACTGCAGGCAGATTCTTTACCGTCTGAGCGACCAGGGAAGCCCACATGCAGGCACGTGCAGTGGTATGCGTGTGCATGCCTGCCTGTGTGTGTAAGTATTTCTGTTCTGTACGTATGTGCTTGTATATAAACGTGTATGTGTGGGGAGATGAATCTTCAAGGAGAAGGAAGCAGAGTGTGGAGGAGTCCCTCGAAACAGGAGTTGTGGAAAAGAACATTAAGAAGCTAGTTTCCTGGGGTCCTTCTTTGAAGCCCATGTCATTTCAATCCGAAACCTCCGTCTCTTTGGGAGTATGAACAGAGGACTGGCTGCTCAGGACTGAGGGCCCACTCCCATTCCCATCTCCCCCCACCGCCGTCCCAAGCTCCCCACTGCCACTTTGACGGAGGCAGGGTGCTTGAGTCCCCTGAACTGTGGCTCTCCCCTCCACATGCCAGAGTTCAGCGTGGACGACCACAGGGGTGATAATGAAAATTTGGGGCATGATTTTTCCAACTGCTTCCTCTTGGAAACTAGAAACAGCTTCAGTTTGGATTAAGACAAATCATATTTGCATCCCCTACTGGGTGTTTTTCTCCTTTAACCATCGAAATGACAAGGAGATCAGACTTAGTTCATGGAGGAGGCGGCAGACGGGATGGTGGATCTGTGGCTCCAACGCAGGTCCTCCAGCAGCAAACGTCAGGCACTCTTCTCTCCCCTGTGGTGTCAGAGTCCCCCAGCCCTGGAAGGATCCAGAACTACCCCTCTCTGTCCCCTGGGGTTCTCACTGGACTCCACCGCATTCTGCTTGTCCCACTGGAACAAGGCTCCCTTAAATGTGGAGGCTTCGGAGCATTTGAAAGAACTGAGAGGCCAAAGGAAAGTGATGGTTGGGCTTGTCCCCTCCTGTCACCCCTTTGCTTCATCTCTGGGGATACCCGATCCCAGCCCTAGCGGGGCCTCGGCTAGGTCTCCCCCACCTCCTTCGTGCCCACGATTCAGCGCCCTGCCCATCAGCTACTCCAGCCAGAGATCAGATTCTATTTTCAGAACGCGGGATGCATGTTCCAGGAGGAAAGCTTGTGAAATATTGGGGAGACAGCTCCAAGCACCGCCAGCGCCTGCAGGAGTTTTAATAAGAATCCTTCAAGAAGACAGACTTTGGATTAACTGTCCTAAAGTCAAGATTATTTTAGCGCTGTCGAAATGGTTGAGGGGGGAAAGGTAATCTTATCAACAGAGGAGAAATCTTTTATATTTGAGCCAGTTTTGGTTTTAAAATGTTTTGAAACCGTTTCTGACGGTATCCCAAACAGGATTTCCCCCCCGTTTCCCCGGACCTCTGTCAGCGCCTGGGTTCTCTCTCCCAGTGTTCGTTCAGCCTTTTTTTGCCTTCATTGTCTTCTTTTCTCTGATCTGGCACTTCCTGAATTTCTTATGCACGCAGCTTATTTTGTAGGGTTTCCCCCTCCCTTTTCTTGTCTCTTGCCCCTTTGAAGAAACTTAACTCCTCTTACTTTTGAGGCACCTTTGTCTTTCCGTGGGCCTAGGCACTGGAATGGCATAGAAACCCCACTAGAAAGTGGACAAGACCTGACTGATGGAAACACACCAGCGAGACCTTGGCTGTTTCCAAGGACCATCTTTGCTTGGACAGATGGGCGCAGGCTGGGGCGATGCTTCCTCCCACCGCGCTTCCCAGCCCCTTTCACTCCTGCGAGAGAGGTCAGCGGCCAGGGTGCTCATCAGTCCCGCCTCTGTCCCCAAACCTGCCCTTGCTGGTCGCTGGTTGGTGTGCCGGCTACACCTTCTCTGCTCCTCTCTTTGGAATCTCAGGGTTTTTTCTCCTTCAAAACTCAGTTGGCAATTCCCTCTCCTGGGAAATATCCCTGACTCGCTCCCACCCCCCACCTTGGCCAAAAAGATGCCATTTTGCACCTGTGACTGTCACTCTGCACACATTGCCAACAAACACGTGTGTCCCGGGACCCATGCCCTATCTCTTTTGCCCCCACGCTGCTCTTGCACGCCTACCCTGCACCCTCTACCTTGCCCTTAGATGATCTGTGTGCATCTCCACGCCTGCATACCTCTCTGGGCTTCTTGAAGGCCACGGCACCCTACGAGGTGTACAAGGATCCTCCAGCTTTCCCAGACCTTGTGGGTCTAGAAAACTGAAGGGTGACCAAGAACGTGGATGAATGGTCATTCCCATCCACGAGATGTGAGAAATAGAGTTGGGGGCCAACTTCTCTTTCCCTTTGGGAGTCCAGGGCTCTAGGACCTTCCTCTGAAATATTTTCATTTCCACCCTGGCTCCACCACAGACTGGATGATCTCAGCTGAGATCCTTGCCTCCCAGAACCTCAGTGCCCCCTCCAGAACGGGAAAGAAATGGGGACCCAGATTATGGGGCCCTTGGGGGGAGGGGGGCACTCGACAGAGAGACTGCAGGGCTCCTGGGAGGAGCTGATACATCCCAGTCGGTCTGGTCCCTGAGCAGACGACCCCAGCCTGCCACCATCTCTCACCTCCAGCTCCATGAGTGGGGGTCACTTTCTGTAGTAAGAGTCGTGCCATAGAGTGTCTGGGTAGCAGTTATGCACACAACACGGCCAGGCTCATAAGCTCAACACACTTTGAAAAATGTCTCTGTGAATTTGCGTATCTTACTGTTTCCACTCAGAGCCTGCTGTCGGATCCTTGGATTTGTTGCGTGGAGTCAGAGAAGCCTGGTATACGCTTCCTGTTCTCTCTCTGTCCCTTGCCCTTGACTTTAGTCACAGGGCAAGCATTCCATATATTGAATTACAGTAACGACATGTCTTCACAGCCCGTGTTTCAGACGCGGCATCTTTCTCCTGGCATCCCATCTTGCTCTCTTTCCCAGTGGTCTCCAACCTCACTGTACCCTACACCCCAGCAAATGGCAGTGCTGGAAAATACTTGGGGTACCACCCCTGGATGGGAGGGGCACGCTGCCGGCGTCGGGCCCAACACCCTACAGGGTGGGCGGCGCAGAGTAAATCAGAGACTACGGGCCTCGTGCGAGGATGGAGCGCGTCAGGAGACTGACGGCCTCGGGCCCCTCTTAGCAGCCTGGTCTGGGCGTGATGAGGGCGGAAGAGTGTGCGTTTCAGATTCAGGCAGACCTGGCTCGGACTCTATGGACAAGATGCACGACCTCTCTGAGCCTCCTTTTCCTGGTCTGTGAGCTGGGGTTACTAACCTTGCCACTGAGAGTATCTTGAGCACTAAGGGAGACTAGCTGATGTGCGGGAGGAGCTCAGTGTTGTTCAGTAGCCTCCATCATGTCTGACTCTTTGGGACCCCCTGAACTGTAGCTCCTCTCCCAGGCAAGAACACTGGCGTGGGTTACCATTTCCTTCTCCAGGGGATCGTCCCAACCCAGGGATCGAACCTGCGGCTCCTGCGTTGGCAGGCGGGTTCTTTACTGGTGAGCCACCAGGGAAGCCCCCTCAGTGCAGCTCAGGTGTCCTGATTTGCATGGAAAGGAACTGATGATGGCGCCAGAAGCGAGAGCGAAGGTTTATCTACACCGGGGGGACATACAGGGGCGTCCCCAGAACTGACTGCCCTGAATCTGGGGCTCGAGGCGAACCAGCTGGCACTCTCCTCATCTCTCGAGAGGCGGGTCTTTGCCCTTTGGGCCAGCGGCTGCGGATCAGAATATCTGACCTGACTCATTTGGGGTCAGCATGAGCATCATCAGAACGTCCCATCAGAACCGTCAGACTCGCTTTTAAAACAACAGTCATTTCCTGGCGGAGGTGAATCAGTTGTCCCCGAAACCCGCCGCAGTCATCCAATTCCGCCGATGACTGTCCCCAGCCCCAGCGGGCGCTTTTGTTTCTCCGTCGTTCAAGTTTGGCCCGATAATATCGGGACACTTTGAATTCTTCAAAGAGTAATTCCCGCTTACCTTTTTTTTGCCTTTTTTCCCCTTCAGGTTCAACCCCTTTTATCACACTAAAGTGCCAATCAATATTGTGAGATAGATGTTACATCTTAGCTTTTTATAACACGGCTTGTCCCAGAAGGGATACTGTATCTTTAAGGCAATGGACCCGGTATCCTGTTTCTGAAGGATTAAAACCCTTTAAAGAGACAGAAGAGGCTGTAAAGCCCAATCATATTCTTATTCTCTCTTCATTATCCTGTCCACTATCTATCCCTGCTGAGTAAATCTGCTTGTGTGTTTCTCCAAAGTGGTCATAAGAAGAAATTTATTTACTCCGCTTTGCACTGGAGGGGCATTACCGAGCTTCAGGGCTCTCCGAAGTCATAAAGATTTTGCAGTGTGTGCAAAAGGAACAGGAATTCAGAACTTCTTTCCCCCTCTGAGGTCGTTTGGCCATCCAGAGGGGGAGTCACTTCTCATTTTCTGACAGGGTTTATTTCCGTAAGATTTTTCCAATTAGCAGGAAAAGGTCACGCTAATGTTGGTGCCATGGAGAGGAAGAGGCTCGAACTATGCAAATAGAGACATCCTTGAAAGGACAATATGAAAAGGAAAGAAAGAGTGGATTTACCTTCATTTCCTAACTCAAAAATTACACATCTCTACAGATGGCTTCTTGCTCCAGCGTAAAAGAAAAGGGTGATTATGTTTGACCTGCAGTTCTTGGCCGGGATACGGGAACTGTTGTTCACCGGTGGATGATGGTGACCCGCTTGGGAACGGGAGACAGGAAGTTAAGAGAGGAGATCCCCAAGCTCCTGGCCGGGGAGCTTCAGGGACACGGGACGCAGGCAAGCAGAGCCAGAATTTTGCCTGCTAATGCAACCTCCCTAGACCTTCCTAATGGCCAGCCTGTCCCCAGCCCCGCAGAGCTGACTGCCAGCATATCATTTTTAAACCCAGCTCAGATGTCTCTCTGACACTTCCCCTGCCGCTTTTGTTCCCTTCTCGGTGCGTGTGAAGTGCCAGAACTTTTCTCGATAATAGGGAGGGCTGGGAGCAGTGTCAGGGAAGATGTACTCCAGGCGTGCAAGGACAAAAGTCATCGATGCCCATTAAAAGGGATCCAGGGGACCGCTTCACTCCGGGCTTGGAGCTGATGCTCTCTGTCAACTCTCACGTGCTATGCAAATGTGATGAGCAGCATCTCCTACTCCGCAGCTCACATCAGCTGTTAGTGCCCCTTTGGGTGGGACGGGGGTGAGCTCGTTGGAAGGCAGAGCCCTGGCAGAGGGAGCCCCCGGGGCTCTGTACACCCCTCACACTCATTCCTGCACACCCAGATGCTCATCTGTGCAGCTGTGGTCAAAACGGAAGGGAAGCGTCCTCTCGCAAGGACCCGTCTTCCACACTGAGGTTCCACGTTGTGGCAGGTAGCTCAGCCAATGATGTCACCTGGCCAGTTTGGGACAATAGCAGGGACTGTCTGTCAAGACCCCACTTGAGCCAGATCCACACTGGATGCTGGGTTTAGAGCTTGCTCGAGGTCACACAGGGGCTACGGTGGCAAAGTCTGGATTCATCCAGGAGTATGTGCCTCTAAGAACTCCACCGATTCTGCTATTGGTGTTAATACATTTGTGAGTTTAAAATAAAAAAATACCAGATTATTTATTTTTTTATTTTTTTTATATCTAAAAAAGAATTTTATTAAAAAAGCACAAATGCAAAGAAATGAACAGAGGAAAATTTATGCGTCGAACCTGGGCTGGTCACTTATGATAATATACATGCTACAATTCCATTCTCTCCAATCATTCCACCTTCACCCTCTCCCACAGAGTCCCAAAGACTGTTCTAAATGCCTATGTCTCTTTTGCAGTCTCTTATACAGGGTTCAGGTTGACAGCAGGTTAAATCTTGTCAAATACGAAGAGCATCATTTGTCAAATCTCCCTAGGATGCAAACCATGCAAAAGTATGAGGTTTGGGTGTTTAAACATCAGAAATGTACAGCATTGTTTTCAGGCTCTGTCTGTCATAAATCTGTAGTATTATAAGTAGATACTATTCCTGTGGGGGTATTAGGATACACGTAGGCAGGAAGCAGACACATGTCTTCTTTAGTGTAGTTTAGATCTGCTGTGACAATTTTTTTTTTTGACTGTACAGTATAAGACAGAAACAGTCCATCCTCAGCTTAAAAAATCTTTCTTTCTTCCTTGAAGTTGAAGACTAAAGCCTCAGATGGAATTACTTGGATTTCAACATGAAAGAGAAAGCCTTTTTGTAGCTCTTTGCCATGAAACAAAGAGTGACCCATTTTTTTGTTTTCAGAGTATTATTATTATTTTTTATCATTGAGCAAGTATTCATTTTAGCCAATTCTTGGCCCTGTTTTTCCTTAGAGCCGATTGGGGTGCAAAAGAGAGTTACAAAGGGTGAGTCCTGAGTCAGAGCAACGTGGGGGGACGTGTTACTTACGCTTCAGGCTCCAATCCAAACTGAAATAAATTTACCAAATTCAAAGTCATTCTCTTGACTTTATTTTGAGAAAATTATCATATCTAATTAAAGCAAATCAATGAATAATAATAGTATCCAAACAGTAAGGCTACCTAAATACCCAGTAGCACACAATCGGAAAACTAAAGTATTCCAATGGCATATTATACAGCCATTATAAAGTGTGTTGAAGAAATCTTTTTAGTGACATCTTTTTCTGTTTCATAATCCAGTTATTACTCTTTTTCAGCACATCATAATTTTATCAAGTTCTTATCCCTTTTACATTTTAGGACAAAGTTAGAGGGAATAAGAAAAATTGCACAAAATTGGTTTTGAGCAGAGTGACCATAGGTAGCCAAGTGTCAGGTGGCCATATCATGGTTTAAGAGTTGGAAAACATATTATATTGTAATCAGATAAAATACTATCTATGTGGGCTTCTGAACATTTGGCTCAGTGGTGAAGAATCCACCTGCAATACAGGAGACGTGGGTTCCATCCCTGGGTCAGGAAGATCCCCTGGAGAAGGAAATGGCAACCCACTCCAGTACTCTTGCCTGGGAGATTCCATGGACAGAGGAGCCTGGTGGGCTACAGCACATGGGGGTCACAAAACAGTCAGACAGGACTGAGCAACTAAACAATAACATCCATCTATGTAATGAGAAAAAAAGACTGAAAATTGCAAAGCAGGTTGGGAAAAACCAAGTACAGCTAAGAATCATGGTGGTTCTGTTCAGTGAGCTCTGTCTACAGACTTAGCATGATTCTAAGTAAGTTATATGTTAGTCAGTTAAACTGGGACATTCTTGTTGCTATTCCTGTTGTAAACATGAGTAAGATAGGGCACAGACAAGCAAAGAATCTGCCCCAAAGTCACATAATAGCCAGGGAGGGGCAGAGGGTGTTCCTTCTTTTTGATTCTGTTCTTCACCAAAAAACGTAGCACCTTATTTTAAAAAGAGGTAAGATAAAGGTTTCCCTTCCTCCCCATATATAACAAAGCGGGAGGCTGCCTTCCAAAATCAGTCTGCTACTTGTTGATAATAATGACTGTTTCATTTAGCAAGAATATTAGAAACTCTTGTTATGAAGGCAAAACTCTGTGCCCCAGATCAGACACTCCACAGGGGCAACAGACCCCCAGATAGTATTTTAATAAGCTCCCTAGCTGATTCTGAAGTAGCCAGCCCAGGGTTCAGGCTCCACTCAGCAACGGTGAGTATCGTCTGGGAGGCTTACTAAATGGGCGGTGTCCAACTCCCTCTGTTAGGCATCTCATGCCTGACAGCCTGGGATGGGACACAGAATTCTACCGTTTGAACTGCAGTCACCTCCTGTCCTGGTCGTGTGGGGTGAATGATGTTAATAATGAGCATAACTTTGAAGAGCACTCCTTTTCTCGATCAAACCTATCAAACGTAGTCTGGACAGTACATGATATGTCTAACCTTGACCCAGGGAGATTCGTATCAAAAGGGCACTTCGGGGAGCACGGCCCTGAAAGATATCCGTGACACGGGTTCGGACTCCCTGAGCCAAGTTCGGACTGTTCCCGTAGCCTTGAGTGAGTTATTTAACTGCCCTGCGGCTTCAGTTTTCTCACCTGCAAAATAGGTATGAGGATTCCTACCTCCTGGGTTGTTGAAAGTGAGAACGCATGCTTCATCCCTCCTGAAGAAGCTGAGTGGTTAAGGCATTGAGCAAACACGAGCTTCTTTCTAACAGGAGTGTCAGGGATTTTCTCCCATCAGTCCTCAGAAGCATCCTCAAGGTCACGGGTACCATTCCCCTGTGATGGGCAGGGGACACTGGGCCGGGGTCTAGTGAGCACATATGAATATTGTAAAGTGTTCAGGGGACCTGTAAATGCAAGCCTCAGATTGATTTCACCAAGGAAGTAGTTTTCTTTTTTTTTTCCTGGCAGAACCACACCCTGAGGTTGTCTTACATGTCACTATACCAACCTAGTAAGGAAGGAAAAAAAAAAGCATGTGCTGGGGGAGGTGGTGGTAGGAAGGCCAAGTCAATAAGCCATTTAGAAACTTGCAGACCTGTTGCCAAAGACAGGCGAATCTGCCATCCTGTTTGTAGCAGAAAGAATTCTCATAAATAATCCAAAGAGAGACATAATCCAGATGGCGTTTGAAAGATTATTGATTGAAAAGTCAAGAGTTTGCTAATATAAATGGCCTCAACCACAAAATTTGCATTCACGACAGCCCCTTTACGCATGTCTCTAAGCCCAGGGAAAGTATCGATGCAACTGACACAAATAATGATGCAGACCAAGCCATCTGTTTTCAAGCATAATGAAAAAAAAAATGTTTCCACTTACGGTTATGGTCGGCGTGGTGGTGTGTGTACTTTTTCGAGGCTCTGGGGAACATCTGAAGGGTAACCTACATGTATGTGGGTTTCAACAACGTGACACAATTGCTGGGTCCCAGATTTGTTTGTTCCATCCCTCCTGGAGAGACCATTCAGCCAAGCTGATGGAGTCAAGGTGCTGTGTGTAGAGCTCTGAAAGGTGTCCGCTTCTGTGAACCACTGACAGCAAATAATGAGATGAGGGGCAGGAGCACACATACGGGGTCGCTGTCATTTTCCCCAGCGGATCGGAGCTCGTCACACTCCTGGACGTGTGGCCCCGGGACCTGTTGCCCTGATGGCTGGCATGTGTCACCCAGAGGGACCTGAGCGTGTCTCCGTTCCTGTACCACTTACTCTGATAAACCTTGGCTGGATGTCTTCTTTTTCTAACGCCAACTCAGTTTTCACCTGGCGGCCGTGGCTGTGTGTAACAGAGGACACTTGGTGTCTTGAGACGTTTTTGGCTGTCACGGCTCGAGGGAGGGTACTGCTGACATCTCATGGGTTCCCAGGCCAACCCCCACCACAGGGAATGACCCGGTCCCAAGAGCCGGTCGAGTCAAGGTTGACAAATCCTGCTGTTCCTCTCCCCATTAGGATGCCAATTCCAGAAGGGCTGCCTCAGCCGCTGTGCCCTCTGCGTACTGGCAGCTCCAAGCACCGTGCCTGGTGCAGAGTAGGTGCCTTAGCAGTAGGTGTCAACTGATTAAAGGAAACCTAGCATTAGTACTGATGATGAGGGTGACTGAGACAGCCTTACAAACAAGAATGAAACAGTCATTTGCAGCAATGTGGATGGGCCTAGAGTTATCCTACGAAGGGAAGCAAGTCAGACAGAAGAAGACAAATGTCACACGATATCACTTATATGTGGAATCTTAAAAAAAAAAAAAAAGATCCAAATGAACTATTTACAAAACAGAAATCAACCCAAAGACGTAGAAAAGAAACTTACAGTTATCAAAGGGAGAAGGAGGCTGGGTGGGTGGGAATAAATTAGACTTTGGGATTAGCATGTACACATGCTGTATGTGAAATGGACAAGGATCTACTATATAGCCCAGAAAAGTATAATCAGTGTCTTGTAATAATCTACAAGGGAAAAGCATTTGAAACAGAATAGCTGTATGTAGAATGCAGAGATATATCTATCTCTAACTAAATCACTTTGCTGTATACTTAAGACTAACACTGTTAGTCAACTATACTTCAGTTAAAAACAAAAAGCGACAACAAAAACAAAAAACCCACCGAGACACCCTTGTAAAAAGTCAGACGGACGTGTCCATGCCAGGCAGGAACGGGGGCGGGTGGGTCTGATCCTCTGGCTCTCCCTGGCCTGTGGACAGGGAAGGAGCTGCAGGCATTTGGTTCAGTCCCCTCCCTGACCTCCCCAGCAGCCGTTCACTGGTGCTGCCCTCGGCCAGGGCTCCCCGTAGTAATTTGGTTAATTGGATGAATAGGCACTTCACTGACAGAGACTGCATTTCCACACCGCAGTCCATCAAAACTGATCAGTTGGCCATGTTCCACTCCTGAGCGACTGACAGCTTCACCAGGACGGTGAGTCGATGGTAGCTTTTTTAAACGGAAGAACTTGCAAAACGATGGCAGCTAGAACTTGGCAGGATGCTTTTAAGGAGGTGGGGGGACAGGGAAGAGAGAAACCTGGCCTTGGCTTTATTCCCCCAACACCTCAAAGAGGTGATCTTGTTAGGGGCTGCTCGATGGAAGTGGTTCTTCCAAACACATTGGTGGAAAAACAGTCTTCTGGAAACTGAACTTTGTCTCTTTTCCTTAAAAAGAAAATGCTAAAAGCAGGTGTGCTGCATTGCCCCTTTGTCTGGTGCCTTTTAAATATGTGTTATTTATTATAATGTATGCATGCCTGCTGTTTGCGCCAGGAGAGTGTCAGCTGCTCTAACAAACAAGCTCTACAGTCTCAGAGGCTCAGCACGGGATTGCTCCCTCCTGGAGGAGTCCGCTCAGAGTCCCCCGTGGAGAGTGGCTCTCTTCCACGCAGTGACTCAGGGACTCCGGCTCCTCTTGTCTTGTGGTTCCATCATACACTGGGGCCTCAGTGGCATCTGCCCCCAACCAGTAGGAGGGGAAGGAGAGCATGGAGCAGACATGCTCAGCTGAAGCATCTTGACCTGGGCGTGGCCCAGAATACATCCACCCACATCCTTTTGGGCGGGGGTGGGGGCTAGTCCTGTGGCCATACCTAGCTGGAAGAGAGGGGGTTAGCATGTGTTTTCCTGGCGGTTGCTCCGTATTGTGGAAGGGAGAGCATGGGTCTGGATGGACAGCTTTGCCACTCTGAGCATCCAGTCCATGCCAACCCTATGAGAAGTCATTAGGATTTTTCCTTTTCTAAAATAAAGTAGTCTAGACTCAGATGGAGGCAAGTGACCCAGGTGTACGTGGTTGGCCCAGGCAGTTCACGACTCACACCCATAGAGGTGGTGCGCCTGTGTCTCCCCGTTCTTTCTCCCTCTCTCCTCCACCCTCCTTCATCCTTCCTCTCCTTCTTTCTTTTGCTTCTTCCTTGCTTCGCTTCTAAACCTCGACAATTCCTAGGGTACAAAGACTGTGCTCCTGTCTCTGTTTTCTATGAGATTGCTCTGTGAGGCTCGAAAATAACCCCTGTTGAATAACCTCTCAGCTAGAGGAGGTTTGTGTGAAGCAGACCCATTTGGTTTGAACTCGTAAAGGGAGTTGGCCATACTCTGAGCCATAGGAAGCAGCTTTGTGTCTGCGTAGAAGGGTTTGCTGGGAAGGAGGCGGGGTGGCCCCAGTGTTTGTGTGTATGGGCACCTGTGCGTGGGCACCTGTAGCTCTCCAGCGTCATTGCTGACAGCCGTTTTCTCAACACCTTTAAAGATATGGTACAGAGCTTGTTTCCGCATTCGGTCAACTAAATTGCAGATTGTAAGCTGTCCATGCTTTACGATTCCATTTCTTTTTATTACTGGTTTGAAGAAGATGTTCATCTGAGTAGGGAGATTGAAACAGAGGCCACATTATTCCCAAATCCAAAACACAGCTGACTACAGGACCTCTGACCCACTCACTCACGTTAACAAATGTTCCCAGTGCCTCGTGGAGACCTAGCCCTCCTTCCAGGTTGCACAGTTTGGGGGTTTTGTATGACAATTTGCAGGGAGCATGCCAGAGCCTGTTTCTAAACAGTCCGATGATTTATTTGATGCTGTTGGATATTTAAGTAGTCTGCAGTATACACCAAGTGTCTGTAATGTTTATTTCTTCCTTGCCTTAATGTTTGGGACTGCTCCCAATGCCTTGTACACCCCAGGCACTCAATAAATATGATTTATGGAAGATGTAAATAAATCCAAACCAAGATTAGATCCACATTCATTAATTTGCAGCTCTAAAAGCAGCCCTGATCATCAAGCTTGAGAAAGAGAAAAGTCCTCACCAAATTACAGAAGAAAAGGGAATTCAAAATTAAGTGACATGTAGGCCCCAGTAGAAAGTCATGAATCTCTCTGGGGTAAAATATGAAATGCTTGATTATGTTCTCAGCCTCAGTATACACAGGCTGTGTGACCTTGGGCTAATTACTTAACCTTTCTGGGCTGTCCCTTCTTAATTAAATTCTGAGCTGGAGTGGTTAAATGAATTCACAGCACCATCGAATTTCAGAGAAAAGGAAGAAAATAGGTCATTGTTAAATTTGAGTTCCAGCCACATTGCAGGTCATTTTACTTAGGATTTCACACTGTTTCCCTCCGTATATCCCCTAAAGAGAACAGTGGAGTGGTTAGGAACTCAGATTCCGCAGCCAAGATCAGTTCAGTTCTGTTCAGTTGTTCAGTTGTGTCCGACTCTTTGCGACCCCACAGACTGCATCATGCCAGGCCTCCCTGTCCATCACCAACTCCCAGAGCTTGCTCAAACTCATGTCCATCGAGTCGGTGATGCCATCCAACCATCTCATCCTCTGTCGTCCCCTTCTCCTCCCGCCTTCAATCTTTCCCAGCATCAGGGTCTTTTCCAGTGAGTCAGTTCTTCATATCAGGTGGCCAAAGTATTGAAGTTTCAGCATCAGTCCTTCCAATGAATATTCAGGACTCATCTCCTTTAGGATGGACTGGTTGGATCTCCTTGCAGTCCAAGGGACTCTCCAGAGTCTTCTCCAACACCACAGTTCAAAGGCATCAATTCTTGGGGACTCAGATTTCTTTATAGCCAAGAAACCTAGGTTTAAACCTCTGCCCAGCTCTTCGCCAGCTGTGTGACCTTGTTCCTTAACCGCCCTGTGCCTCAGTTCACATATTTGCCAAACGAAGATGACCTCTCAGTACCCTCTGATGAGTTGGTTGTGAAGCTCACACGAGGTCATGTGTATAACGCATTTATGTAATGCCGCTCCATGACAAGGAATGGTTTTCATTGATGTGATTCTGGTTTTGGGATGAGACAACCAAAGCTTAGAGACTTACGCACTGTGCCCTGAGATTAAGCTACTCATGACCTAGGGCGGGGGTAAGGGGTGGGATAACTGATGGGGGAGGAGTGTGAAGTTTGGCCCTGATTCTCCAAAGCCCTAGGAGCTTCTGCTGCCGTGTCCCGGGCACCCCTGCAGTGAGGGGGGCTGTCATTCTTTCCTCTGCACCCCTGAAGGCCGGGTTGTGTCCCTGTCTGCGCTCTGGGAGTTCTCCCTCTCTCTAAACGTGCTCAGGGCAGGAATCCTGGTCACATCAGGAAAGGGTCCCGTCCTTCCTGGCCGCCTCGCTCCTTCTGAAGCCCACCTGAGTTAAATACAAATATAAATTTCTCATGTACATTTCAACTTGATTTAGCACTTCTTCAAGTAAGCCTTTCTAACAAGTTTTGGAAGGCTGTCCTGGCAAGGACACCAGGAAATGAACCCTGTCAAGTCAAACAGAAAAGACATAAAGGAAAGATTTGGGGTGAGGTCTTTTTTTAAAAAAATCAGTCCCTTCTCCAATAGCCTCCCAAATCAAGATTTCTTTCCTTCTGATTCTGTATGTGTCTGTTTTTGCTTTTTCATTAAACTAAAGCACATAAAATGTACTCCCAAGAGACCCGCATTTTCATTTTGCACTAGATCTTGCAAATGATGTCGCCCGTCCTAAGATCAATGAATCGTCTGTCCACACCCGGGTGACTACCTCCTTGATCAAAACAGACCATTGCCCGGCCTGGAATTGCCTCCTGCCCCTTCCCAGGCAGCGCCCTCTAGTGGACAGTGCCGTTCTGACTCTCGCCCCTGAGTCCTGGAACCGCTTGCAGTCAGAGGGAGTCGGTTTGGCGTGCCTGTGCCTTTGCTTCTGGCTCCCATGGGGCTGCGGTGTCTGGATTTTTCACCCACGTCATTGCGTGACCCAGCAGCTCTTGCTTTGCTTTGCTCTGTAGTCATTCACTCATGACTCTTCCCCAGCGCGTGATCTGTTCTCCTGATGGGGGTTTTCTGATCTCTTGTTTATGAATAAAGCTGCTGCAACTATTCACACACATGTCTTAGGACAGGCACTCACACGCTGATTTCTCCTGGGTCCTTTGCTGTGTCAGGGAGAAATCTCCTGTTCAGCATCAGTCCTGTCTGTGTTCGTTTCCTGGGGATTAGGCATGTCGCGTATGGACGGTGTGATCACTGGTGGAAGCAGCAGGCTGGGTTCTGGTTGTGGTGATGTCACCAGCTCTCAGAGACACTGGGATCCAGCCTTAGACCACGTATTGTCTCGTTCTGGTGTCTCATGGAGAAAGACTTTCATTTCTAGAAGCTTTACTGGAAATTGAGATAAATTTTCTCCACTCTGACTTACCCTATGGAAATAAGAGTGACATCAGTGCCTCCTGGGGTCTTGGGTGGTCTTGGTGGCACCCTGTTCATCTCAGGACCAGTGGCAGCATCTGCTGCGTCACTTCCACTTGTCGGCACGCTCTTTTTGGTTTGCCCTCTGTTGCTTTTATGGACCTGCCACTGGCTGAGTCCTGGCTAGTCTGTTGATCCTTCTGGACGGCAGGGCGTGTAGGTACTGACTTAGAAATAAGGCCATCAGGCGCGTTTGGTTTAAACAGACCCTGAGGTCTGAGATCACGTGGGGTCAGATCAGCAAAGAATAACAGGCCTGGTCCCAGAGGGACTCGACGCTGCACCCCAAGTGATGCATGAATGTTCCCCTGCTCCACGGAACCACAGGGACCACACAGACCAGGGCCCTGGAGCACCATCCACGCCCTGACGCTCTGCAGGTCATCCCCAACTCACCTGCCCAACAGCGGGGAACACCTGCTGTGGGTCAGGCCACTTGCTGGGGTGGAGGTGGTGGGCAGGGGATGTCCTGGGCGGTGCAGTGCAGAGAGCACCTTGGACTTGGAAACCAGCAGCACCCACATGTGAACCTTGGCTTAGAAAACTCTGACCTTCGGCCAGGCGTTTCCCCTCTAGCTGGTCAAGCGGGGTTCAGTTCAGTTCAGTTGCTCAGTCGTGTCAGACTCCTCACAACCCCATGTACTACATACTACAGCACCCCAGGCCTCCCTGTCCATCACCAACTCCCAGAGCTTACTCAAACTCATGTCCATTGAGTTGGTGATGCCATCCAACCATCTCATCTTCTGTCCTTCTCCTCCTGCCTTCAATCTTTCCCAGCATCAGGATCTTTTCAAATGAGTCAGCTCTTCACATCAAGTGGCCAAAGCATTGGAGTTTCAGCTTCAGCATCAGTCCTTCCAATGAATATTCAGGACTGCTTTCCTTTAGGATGGACTGGTTAGATCTCCTTGCAGTCCAGGGAACTCTCAAGAGTTTTCTCTAACACTGCACTTCAAAACCATCAATTCTTCAGCGTTCAGCTTTCTTTATAGTCCAACTCTCACATCCATACATGACCACTGGAAAAACCATAGCTTTGACTAGATGGACCTTTGTTGGCAAAGTAATGTCTCTGCTTTTTAATATGCTGTCTAGGTTGGTCATAACTTTTCTTCCAAGGAGTAAGCATCTTTTAATTTCATATCTGCAATCAACATCTGCAGTGATTTTGGAGCCCCCAAAAATAAAGTCAGTCACTGTTTCCACTGTTTCCCCATCTATTTGCCATGAAGTGATGGGACCGGATGCCACGATCTTAGTTTTCTGAATGTTGAGCCTTAAGCCAACTTTTTCACTCTCCTCTTTGACTTTCATCAAGAGGCTCTTCAGTTCTTCTTTGCTTTCTGCTATAAAGGTGGTATCATCTGCATATCTGAGGTTATTGATGTTTCTCCCGTTAATCTTGATTCCAGCTTGTGCTTCCTGCAGCCCAGCATTTCTCATGATGTACCCTGCATATAAGTTAAATAAGCAGCGTGACAATATACATCCTTGATGTACTCCTTTCCCAGTTTGGAACCAGTTCTATATCCAGTTCTAATGGTTGCTTCCTGACCTGCATACAGTGTTGGCTTTGGACATCTGCTGAGTTGCCTTGAAGCCTGACTTCACTGGTTTCCTGATTGTGTGGGCTGCTTTTTCCATCAGTAACCTCAGTTTACTCATCTGTAAAATGGGACTTACAATAGTACAGGCTTCCTGGAGTTGCTGTCTGGCATGAAGCAGTTGCTTGATGAATATTATCTGTTGTAATTATTACTGTAGTCATTCTTCACTGTCTTATCTGAGAGTTGTTGTAAGTATTTAATGAGGTGATAGGTACGGACAAATGAATACATAACGGGGTCAGTTCTGTGCCAAGTAAACCACATACATTTGATAAGTAGCAGAATTGGAGCAAGGGTATTTTAGTTATTATTTTTATTGTTATCTAATCATTCATTTGATAAATATTTATTCAGTACCTGGCATGTGCTAAGCACTCCTTCTGGTGTTGGAAATATCACAATGAGAAAAATGAAGTTTCTGCCCTCATGTTTAAAAGACAGGCGATAAACAAATTAACACTGACATCTATCATAAGTCAAAATGTGACACCGTTTTAAGAAACATAAAGCCGGTGAGGCCGGAACAGAGGAAATTAGGTGAAGAGTGAAGAGATGGCGGAAGTAAGGAAGCCAGGCAGACACTGGGGCTCGGGCGATCTGGATTCTGTTCCAAGAGAGATGGCGAGCCGTGATGAGACTTAGATGTTTAAAGGATATTTCTGGCTTCTGTGTAGAGCAGAGAGGACAGGATGCCCTGAGAAGAAACAGGGATGCAGTCAGGAGATTGTCATTGTAGTCCCAGCCAGAGATGACGTTGACTCACAGCAGGCTGCGTGGTGAGCGTCTCAGAAACATTCTACACTGTAGTGGCCTGGAGTGTTAAACAGACACTCTTTCCAGCAACAATAAACTGTCATAGCCCAATCTCTGTTCGTTCCTTCTAGTCTTTGAGGACTTAGTGCTGGATGTTAAAGGCACAATGAAGAATAAGGTTGGACCCTGCTCTCATAAGATACAGCCCTGCTCTAATAAGATATGGCCCTGCTCTGTATCCATGCAATGTTGAAAAGCAGAATTCCCTTTAAGATCAATGGCACATGGCAGGGACAGTGTTCTTGGTACCCATGGCCACTGGGTTCAGAAAGCTCAGAGGAAATGAACACCCACCCATGGTACCAGCTGGAGACCTTAGGAGATTAAGAAGAATGATGGAGGAAGACCCAGAAGTGAAGGTAACGACAGGATGCTCATCCAAAATGTGAAAAGTGGTGCTTGGGCCGTGAAAAATTAACTTGGGTTGCTACTGATCAGGGACAAAGTCACCTGATGACTTGATGCTCATGAAGCCGAATGTGGAAGGCAGAGAGACCGCTGCTGCTGCTGCTGCTGCTGCTAAGTCACTTCAGTCGTGTCCGACTCTGTGTGACCCCATAGACGGAAGCCCACCAGGCTCCCCCGTCCCTGGGATTCTCCAGGCAAGAACACTGGAGTGGGTTGCCATTTCCTTCTCCAATGTGTGAAAGTGAAAAGTGAAAGTGAAGTCGCTCAGTCACGTCTGACTCTTCGCGACCCCATGGACTGCAGCCTACCAGGCTCCTCCATCCATGGGATTTTCTAGGCAAGAGTACTGGAGTGGCTTGCCATTGCCTTCTCTGAGAGAGACCACAGGTCTACATTTTCTTGGTGCAGGAGAGATTGCAACTCATTTCTCACCGTAACAGAAAATACCCTGATACACGGAATAAAGGGCGTGTCTGAATTCTTACTTCGCAGCAGTGAGTAGTAGTAGAACTGTGAAATAGTGAAGTCGTGAGCAGCATGATGTTTTTAAAATAGTCCGTGAAGGGGGACTTCCCTGGCAATCCAGGGGTTAAGACTTCGCTTTTCTTGTGCAGGGGGTATGAGTTTGATGCTTGGTCAGGAAGCTAAGATCCACATGCCTCACAGCCAAAAAAAAAAAAAAAAAAAAAAAACATAATAACAAATTCAATAAAGACTTTAAGACCAGTCCACATTAAAAAAAACAAACCTAAAACTCCATGAAGATCTCAAGAGTGCAGGGGAAGCAGCTGGTGTGCATAGGGGTTCTGCCATGGGCTCAGTTCTCACAACATCCCTACAGTGCACGTGTGCTTATTGTCCCATTTTACACATGAGGAAACTGAGTTCACAGCATCATGAAAGGAAACTACATTTCAGAGCTAGTAGATGAAGAGCAGAACCATGAATGGTAGGGGAGACTATTCAGATCCTTCCTTCAGGTCATCTAGAGCTACAATCGATTGAGCCCTGAGTGGAATCAGCTAACATTTAAATTTTAATGGAAGTCACTTTATCCAACACCACCCCTTCCCCAACAGAGAAAGTCTCCTTGACCTATACATTGGCCTACTGGAGCGACAGCCAAGCTCTGGTGTTTCAGGCCAGGGAAAATATTCAGATACATTTTTCATCTTCTGCATGGGATTAGGCTTGCATTAGCTCTTTATTTGTTAAGGGACTTGATCTCATCATGGGTCAATTTGCCGAGTATCAAGTAAATGGGAAACTGAGGCGCTCCATTCCTCAAACGACCCAACTTTATTTCTTGAAAAATCTGAAGCAATTTCCCATGTGAGCCCAGAGGATTAGTTTTAGCTCTTGTTTTACAGCTTTACATGGTTACATGCCCTTGTCCGTTGCTCACAGGATCGACCTTCATAGCCAAGGGTTTACGATGTTTTGCAAGATAAGAAAGGTGGTTTTGCATAGGGGAAGGGAACTTTGCGGAGTCAGGCAGGCCTGGCTGGGATTAACTTTAACCAGCTGCTTACTGACTCCGTGACCATGAACATGTTCCCTGGAGACCCACGTTCTTTCTACACCAAGGAGGACAGCGCCTGCGTGGAAGAGCTGGAGGAGGAGTCTGGGCCCCAGCTCGGGTTAGCCAGCCCTGAGTCTCCCCGCTTGCTGCTGCATGAACGGGAGCTGTTTCCTCTGAGCGTCTCCTCCCTGAATCACTCACAGGGCATCCTCCCCACTGCTTGCTCAGGCTTCAGCCTCCGATCATGCCCCAGGGGCACTTCTTCCCATCCTGTGGGTGACCCGAGTCCCCGTCTCTCGGCTTCCTCTGAGCCCAGTTGACCCAAAGCACGAGTCTTGCCCACAACCAGTGCTGTTTCCCTGACAGCGCTCACATTATAAATACAAAGTTGTTGGGATCTTTCCTGGCATCTTGGGAGGAAGTCTGTGTAATTTTAAGACCCTGGAACTTGAGTTTCCTTAGCCGATCCACCTCTTAGAGGACTTTATTCTGAAAAATTAAATGCGTGCTAGCGTCCAATTATGTTTGGAATGATCCAGTCACAAAAGGGGTTGAACCATAAAATTGGATTGCCATGCTGCATTTATAGGTGACCTTTGCCCTCCTGGAATACAACAGCAGAGTGATAGCCTTTATAACCCATACTTTTGCCTGCCTCAAGTCAATCAATGACAAGACAGATTTGCTTAATTTGATCAGTGAAAATGATGCAAGTGTATTTTAATTGAGATGGCTTTACTAGGAAGATGAAGCTTCTGTTGGTTGGTTTCTTGACTGTATCCTAGTCTAGTCTTTGTGCTTTTTCCATGGTGACTTACTCTCTGTCTTAGCTGTGTACTGGTTCTTTATCTTACAAGGATAATAACCATGTTACCTGATATTTCCGCATCAGAAGGAATCAGGAAAGACGATCCAGTGGGGAAAGGACAATTTCAAGTTTGTTTTGAAGTGTTTTTACTTACGTATTATAGGTCAATAAGATAGTACAGTTTCCTAAAGTTACTTTTATTTTCATAAAGGTGGCTCAGACAGTAAAGACTCTGCCTGCAATGCAGGAGACTGGGGTTCTATCACTGGTTCGGGAAGATTCCCTGGATAAGGGAATGGCAATCCTCTCCAGTATTCTTTTTGTTTCTAATTTATTTTTTCATTGAAGGATAATTGCTTTACAGAATTGTGTTGTTTTCTGTCAAACCGCAACGTGAATCAGCCACACTCCAGTATTCTTGTCTGGAGAATCCCATGGGCAGAGGAGCCTGGCAGGCCACAGTCCACAGGGTTGCAGAGTTGAACATGACTGAGACTGAGCAAGTATAAGCATAAAGTTTTCAAAAAGACTGAACAAATATCTGTGTTCATATCACAACAGAGGGATGCAGTGTTGAAGCGGTTATTCATTTGGAGAGAGGCTCCATCACTGATAGGAACCATTTCTATCATATTTGGGGGCTTCCATATTTCCATGTTTTTGCTTGCTGTATAGGTTTGGAATTTTAAGACACTAAACGGAGATTTTGGAAAGCAAATTTTGGACTGCAATAATGTAGTTTTCCCACTTTTCTTTATGAATTCCACTGTACACCCAGAAAGAATGGCAGTGTTCACCAGATACCCAAGATGTGAAATTTTATTTGTGTGGCATTTTCTTCCTATATATATATTTTGTTTCTTTTGGAAGCATGAGACTGATACAAACTCTCGCTTCTCTAAAGATAAGCTTGGTCAGACCGGAGTCAGACTATTTCCATGCGTTTCTCAGACTCACTTGCAGCCCCATGTTATGAGGAACTAGGTTTGGAACATCAGTCAACTCTGATACCACTGACTTTTCCAGCAGAGAGGGGGAAATAAGGTTTCCTTTAACCTAATGTGCCCTGATGTTTTTTGCCTGGTTGGGGTCTCCAGGAAGAACAAGAAGCAGAATGTAGAAGTGAAACATGAGTTAAAAAAAAAATTAGAGCAGAAAGGGGCAGGTTGGGGTGAAAGGGAGAGAAACAGAGCTTGCGAAACCGCCTCTTGGTGTTCAGCACTGTGGCTATTGGGGAGAGCTGGAGACGGATGCCGCCAAGGATGTGCTTCATTCTGCACCAGGTACCACCGTCTCTCAGCGTCTGCCAGGGATTTTTTCCAAGACGCCAGGGGTGCCTGCATCCATAGATGCTCCTTCTCGTATCCAGTGGCTCAGCATTTGCCTGGAACCCACTCCTATCATTGTGATATGATACAGTTTAAATCATCTCTAGATTACTTTAATATTGCATACAATGTAAACTCTATGTATATGCAATGTAAATGCTATCTAAACAGTTGCCTGCTGCTGCTGCTTAGTCGCTCAGTCCTGTCCAACTCTTTGCTACCCCATGAACTATAACCCTCTAGACTCCTCAAGTCCATGGAATCCTCCAGGCGAGAACGTTTGAATGGGTAGCCATTCCGTTCTCCCTGGGATCTTCCTGACCCAGGGATGGAACCTATGTCTTCTGTGTTGCAGGAAGATTTTTCTTTACCAACTGAGCCACCAGGGAAACCCAGCTTACAGCAAATTCAAGTTTTGCTTTTTGGAACATTCTGGAATTATTTTCCCAGAATATTTTCTATCTGCGGTTGGTCAGAGCCACAGATGTGAAGCCCTTGGATGCCGAGGACTGGCTGTGTGTCCTTAATGCTTAGGATACAGGCAACGCAGAACCGATAGTTAAACAGTTTGGCAGAAAGCTAGCAGAACTGGAGGCAGCAGCCTCCTCTCATTCAATCAGATGGAGGGTGTCTGGCGCAGCTGAGAGAGGAGAGATTCCTCTAAGGGTTCCATTTTAATTACATACTGGTCGGCGAGTATGACTTTCACATCCACTCCCCTGCCCCCGTGCTACCTGGGTTCAGTCCCAAAACCTAATGGAGTTATATCAGCCCAAGGAAAGCCTTCAAGTCACAGTGACAATAGCCCCCACCCACCGCACCACGCTTTGTCTTCACACAAGCGCCGGCTCAGCTCGAGGGGTTTTAGATTCTGCAGAGAATTCGCTCCCTCTTGCCTCCTATTTCATTAAGAAATTGGCAAGAGATCAAAAAAAAAAAAAAAAGACCATGTTCTCATACAAGGCTCTACATTCCTGATTTCCACTGCACCGCAAGAACCCACAAGGACTTGAAATTCTCCATTTGCCTGTTCTTCTCTTGAAATTCTCCATTTCTCTGTTCTCCTCTTCAGCACGAGTAAGTGGTCCTGAAAAGCAGAGTTGTCCTAAATGTCCCAGATTGCTAGTCTGGAAGCTGTTCCAGGAAAAAAAAAAAAATCTGTTTTTTTTTTTTAACGGAGTTTCTGACTTAACAACCCCTGGAGGCCATGCATCAGGAAGATGCTCTTGGCCAAGCAGTGGCCTCTGAAAATCAGTGAGGAAAAAAAGGAGAGATGCTTAGGGAGGCAATATGTATTAGGCATCTATCGCAGGCCAGGTGCAATCACCTCCAGAGGCACTTACTTAATGCATGCCCGCAGAAAGACTGGCTGCAGGGATGAAAGAACACAGGCATCTGGCAACGTCTGCCATTTCACTTAATCCCTGCAACTCAGACTTAGACGTTCTTATTCCCATTGCACCAAGAAGAAGCTGAGGCTCGGGGAATGTCTTGGGTGTGCTCAGATCCTCCGATCTTAGGGAAACAGCGAGTGAAGCTTGGCTCCTCAGTCCGGTTATGTAACAGGCTTCATGATGTGGAAACCACGGTGGAGAACGGAGGGCCCCACGAGGCGACTCAGAGACACTCGGTGCTCTTGCGAGCACTTGAATTCTTGCGACTGAGCTTCCATTGCCTCCTCTGTCGGGTGGGATTCTAAGACTATTCTCCTCGTGGGCTTGTTGTAAAACACAAGAGATCAACCAGTCAAGACTCTTGCCACGGACCCTGTGATGATGCAAGGCTTGCTAAGCCACTGGATGACAATGAAGGTGAGCGGATATCATTTGAGAAGAAAGAGAGAACTCTTCATCTCGGCTCGGCAAACTCCGGGGCTGCCCTGGGTGAAGTCTCCTTACCTGCAGCAGGCTTCTCCGAAAGCTCGCTCTGCGCCGGGTCTCATCAATCCCTCTCACCACGTTATTTCATGTCAAACAATAACGCAGGGCTCTATCTGTACAGGATACAGCCGTCCTCAGCCCATCTGCCTCCAAGAGAGCCTGTCACTGAGAAATCGATCCACAAGTGGGTAAAAAGTGCTTGAAGAATATCAAACTCAGTCTCAATCATAAGTGGCATAAGAAAGTAAATGTCATTGTAAAGAACTGCGTGAGGGCTGGTTTTGTAACATTTTCACCTGAGGGTGCACTCAAATGACCATCTGCCGTCCCCAGAATTCCCACTCCAACCCCCTCCAGAAAACAGGGTTTAAAAAGCCTTTTAAAATGTAGAAATCCCATCATCTTCCAATGGACAGCCTCAGTGGTTTCCATGGCGCTACAGAGAAGGTGAGAACAGACACGACAGAGCCAGAACGCCTGAGTTCAAACCCCACAGCTGCCACGTTCAGTAGGAATTGCCGTGGGCAAGTTATTCTGACCCTCAGGACCGAAATCAAGCTTATCCCTTTTGGTATTAGAAAAGGCAGAGGAACTGGAAATGAAATTGCCAATATCCTTTGGATTATAGGAAAAGTAAGAGTTCCAGAAAAACATCTACTTCTGCTTTATTGAGTATGCCAAAGCCTTTGACTGTGTGGATCACAACAAACTGTGGAAAATTCTTCAAGAGATGGGAATACCAGACCACCTGACCTGCCTCCTAAGAAACCTGTATGCAGGTCAAGAAGCAACAGTTAGAACCTGACATGAAACAACAGACTGGTTCCAAATTGGGAAAGGAATTAATCAAGGCTATATATTGTCACCCTGCTTATTTAACTTATATGGAGAGTACATCATGAGAAATGCTGGACTGGATGAAGCACAAGCTGGAATCAAGATTGCCAGGAGAAATATCAATAACCTCAGATACGCAGATGACACCACCCTTGTGGCAGTAAGTGAAGAGGAACTAAAGAGCCTCTTGCTGAAAGTGAAAGAGGAGAGTGAAAAAGCTGGTTTAAAACTCAACATTCAAAAAACTAAGATCATGGTATCCAGTCCCACCACTTCATGGCAAACAGATGGGGAAACAATGGAAACAGTGAGAGACTTTATTTTGGGGGGCTCCAAAATCACTGCAGTTGGTGACTGCAGCCATGAAATTGAAAGATGCTTACTTCTTGGAAGAAAAGCTTTGACCAATGTAAACAGTATATTAAAAAGCAGAGACATTACTTTGCTGACAAAGGTCCATCTGGTCAGAGCTATGATTTTTCTAGTAGTCGTGTGTGGATGTGAGAGTTGGACTATAAAGAAAGCTGATTGCCAAAGAATTGATGCTTTTGAAGTGTAGTGTTGGAGAAGACTCTTGAGAGTCCCTTGAACTGTAAGGAGAGCCAACCAGTCCATCCTAAAGGAAAGCAGTCCTGAATATTCATTGGAAGGACTGATGCTAACGCTGAAACTCCAATACTTTGGCCACCTGATGTGAAGAACTGACTCATTTGAAAAGATACTGGGAAAGATTGAAGGCAGAAAGAGAAGGGGACGACAGAGGATGAGATGGTTGGATGGCATCACCGACTCGATGGGCATGAGTTTGAGCAAGCTCTGGGAGTTGGTGATGGACAGGGAGGCCTGGCGTGCTGCAGTCCGTTTAGTTGCGAAGAGTCAGACATGACTGAGCAACTGATTTGAACTGATCCTTCATCTGCTTTTCTCTCTTCTCTGAATCTTCTCGTTTCCTGTCCAGAGGCTCCGGGACATGACCTTGTTTCTCTGGATGCCTCAGAAATCACTGTTTACGTCTGCAGAATTTTGGCATGCTCTAGTTTAGCGGTCAGCAAACTCTGGCCAAATCCTGGCTCCACCTGTTTTTGTAAATAAAGTTTTAATTGAAACAGCCACCCTCCATTGTTTGCATATTCCCT
This sequence comes from Moschus berezovskii, assembly GCF_049115385.1. NCBI lineage: Eukaryota > Metazoa > Chordata > Mammalia > Artiodactyla > Moschidae > Moschus > Moschus berezovskii. The sequence goes on from NC_142481.1 coordinate 57,724,370, forward strand.
GGGACTGCTCTCACTGGAGAGTTGAACTATAGTGCCAGAGACCGTATGATCCTCAAAGCCTGACCTATTTACTCTCTAGATGACCCTTCACTGGAAAAGCTTGCCAACGCTTGCCCTGATTCGGTGTCTCTGTAACTCATTTCGGGTGTTGAAAATCTAATGTCACGATCATTTCTGTTGAAACATATAACTGTCACTACATCCAACAGAAATTCATTAAATTTAGATGTTGTGCTAAATTGGATGTCGTTTACAGTGCAAATTCTTAAAAGCTGCAGTTTGGGATGGAAACATTTTAAATTGGGAAAGAAAAATACCTTGTTCATCAACTTTTCTGGATAGTGGATCGGGCAAAACGTCTTAAATCAAACGTGTTGAATACCTAGTATGCCAGCCACCCCGATAAGTAATTCTACAGGTATTAATGCATTTAACTGTCATGACAGCCCTATGAGGTTGAGAAAGTTATTATTTTCACAGGAGAGCATAAATTCTGGAAACAGGGGAAATATACATAATGTCGCCAAAGAAATCTTCAGTCTATTAAAAAAATAGACTCTGTGTCTTCAGGCTTTATGGATGGAGCTGTTCTGTGGGGATTCAACATTGAGACGAACCTGAGAAAGTGGTGGCCAGAGTGGCACAGGAGGTTGAGTGAGGGAGCGAGGGGTCAGACTGGATGTCAGAGGCAAGTTCTTGCAGCTTTTGCCCCGTGGTGCCTTCGTGACTCCTAGTCCAGCATCTTGGAGCATCTGTGTTCAGTAGAACCCGCGTGTGAGGATCCTGGTTAGATACCAGCTTCACGTATCTCGGGCTTCCCAGCCGTGCTGGTTCTGCTCTTCCTGCTCTAAGCTCACTCACTTTGACGGATGAGACAAAAGCACATGAAAGGTCGACTCAGTGTCATCTTTGACCTTCACATGCTGGTCTCCTGCAGGTGCTTGTATATCGCTTTGTTCTGATTCGTGTTTTCAGTCACTCAGTCGTGTCCAACTCCTTGCAACCCCATGAACTGCAGCACACCAGTCTCCTCTGCCCTTCACTGTCTCTGAGAGCTTGCTCAAACTCATGTCCATTGAGTCGGGGATGCCATCCAACCGTCTCATCCTCTGTCGTCCCCTTCTCCTCCCGCCTTCAATCTTTCCCAGCATCAGGGTCTTTGCGTCAGGTACCCAAAGCATTGGAGTTTGAGCTTCAGCATCAGTCCCTCCAGTGAGTATTCAGGGCTGATTCTGATTCTTCCCAGGCCTCAAAAGGCCTGTGTAAGGTGCACACCTTACCAGTGCCAGGGCTCTGGAGACAGCCTGTCTCTATTCAAACCCGGTTCCCACGGACTAGTGGCGGGGCCTGGGCTCGTTCCTTCCTGTCTCTGCTTCTTGCGCCTCCGCTGTAAAGGCAGGACTGTGATCGTAGCTGAGTCAACATGACCGCATCTGAAGGCTGCGACCTGAGGGAGGAGCCGGCCGCGCCTGAAGCACGCAGTCATGCCAGTCACACTGGTGGTTGTTACTTAGAGGTGATTCCAGGCTTCTGTCTTCCCCCAAATCAGGTTTCCTGTCCGATTCACCTTTGATCCACATTACGACTTCTGTAGTGAGTGGAATAGTGCCCCCCCCCAAAAAAAAAAAACAAGAGAAGTGTCCCCGGAAGCTGTAAATGCAACTTTATTGGGAAAAAGGCTCCTTGCAGATTTTGGAATTAAGAATCTTGAGGTGAGATTAACCTGCATTAAGGTGAGCCCTAAATCCGATGACAAGCATCCACGGAAGTCTAGTTAAGGGGAGAAGACAGAGAAGAGAAGGTGGTGTAAAGCTGGAGGCAGGTTTTGCACAAAGACTCTACAAACCTGAGAGGGAGCCAGGCCCTGCTGACACCTGGGTTTTGGACTTCTGGCCCCCAGGGCTGTGGGAGGATAAATTTCTGTGGTTTACAATTTGGAGTTTTGGGTTTTCTTTTGATTGTATGACATGTGGGAGCTTAGTTCTGTGATCAGGGAGGGAACCCATGCCCCCTGAACCGGAAGCACAGAGTCTTAACCCCGGGACCACTGGGGAAATCCCTAAATTTCTGTAGTTTAAAGCTACCTGGTTAGTGGTCACTTGTCGCAGCAGCCACAGGAGACCAGCACAGCCTCCCTGCCTCTTCCCTAATCACCTACAGCCTCAGCCTCCAACTCTGCCCTCTGCGCACCCCACCCCATTCCTCTGGATGTGGCTGGGGGTCCTACACAGAGCTTCGCATCTATTCTGCCCTGTGTTTCTGGTCCAATTCCTTTGCCTCCCTGCGCCTCCGTTTCTTAAAGTATAGCATGAACAATAATGCTTGCTGGTAAGGTCATCATCGTCATCATCATAGTAACAGGAACAGCGATATCGACAGCTGCCGTCCACCGAGCTCTGGCAATGACCAGAGCATCATCTTATTTAATCTCCACAGTAGCCGCATGAGCGGGCGCTGCTGTGACCTGTGTGCTAGAGACAAGGAAACCAGAGCAGACAGAGTAACCCATCCGCCGTCGTGTACGTGCGTTTTCCGAGCGTTCACGGTTTGGGCAAGTCCTTACTGAGGCTGAACTCCACTGTGAGCACAGAGGACCAAGAGGCGAAGAAATCGCTGTCCCTCCCATAGCAGAGCTTCTGAGCTAACTGGCGGGACATAAACTGTGCAGAGTTCCAAGCATCCTGCCGGCCTGCAGCAGTCATTCCATGAATGTGTCTGCCCACTGCTCTCTGGCCCAGCTGTGGGAAAGAAAGGAGAGAAACTGAAGAGCTCCCAGTTCACGGTCACTTTCTTCCAAGGCCATGCCACTTCTGCTTCACCAGCGGTTCCTTCTCCTGGGCCAGCAGCAGCCTGCCCCGCCCCATCCTGTTACTTCCTTCACCTTCTGGGAAACCCCGCGACAGCATCTGAGCTCCTGCTGCAATCAGATGCCCTGAGTGGGGGGCCGGGGCCGGGGAATGAATGTCCAGGAAGAGTGGGCCACAGCGAAGGCCCCGAGGGTCCTTCTTGCTCCACGCAGGCTTCTTGCTCCAAGAGGCCAGGGGCCCTTAGGCATGCCGAGCCCCCGGAGCATGGGAGTTTACACGGTCGGGTGGCTTCTATTTCTCCCTCCTTTCATCTGTACTCATATTGCCTCTGTGGGTTTTGCACCCTCACGTTTATTCCTTTCCTTTCCTTGTATTAATTTTTAAATTAGTTTTTAATTGCATAAGTGATATAGTTTTGTGTAAAAAAAAAAAAGGCACAGAGAGCTATTTAAAAAAGCCAAAACACAATTCCAGACTTAGAAAACAAACTTATGTTTACCAAAGGGATAAGCTGGGGGTTTGAGATTCAAATGTACACGATACTATATATAAAACAGGTAACTGACAAGGACCAACTGCTATATGGCACAGGGAACTATACTCAATGTCTTGTAATAACCTATAATGGAAAAGAACATGAGAAGTGTATATATAATATATATGTTTAAAAGATCATCAACAGACAGATTGTAAGGAAATAAGAACTCTTTCTGCTAAAGTATCAGTCAAAGGAGACACTGTGTCTTATGATTTGGAATGAATGTCATATCGGGGCGGGGTTCTTTGTTTATATGCGTAACGGTGTTGTTGCATGTGTCTAAGGAGGCCCTGGCAGCAGTGGCCCTTCGGCAGGCCCCCCGGGACCCCTACTTAAGTCAGAACTTGAGCTCCTTTGTGACCGTGAGACCGAGTTCCCCTCCCCTCCACCGGCCTCTCGCTGCCATGACCTTGAACTTGGCCAGATCAACCTTTTGACCTGAGCACCCTGCAATCTGCCATCTGTTTGTGTGACCCTTCACCCATCTCCTCCAGAAAACAGGAAGGCCTCTTGCTGCTCATCCTGTTGTTCCTGGCACCCTGTGCAGTGCCTGGCTCTTGGGAGGCCCTTCATGCATTTCTGCTCGCTTTCTTTTTATCTTCTGCGGAGAGCTCCCGGCACCTCTCTCCTGCCTTCCTCTGCAGCAGAACTATTGTTCTCATTGGGTCACAAGCACGATCCAGAAAAATTAATTGTCATCCTTGACCTACTTTATGGAGCCACTCACTCATTCATTAGTCACCTGGTCCCCTGGGGAACTTCAAAGTGACCACTTAAGCCAGAACCTCCTTAGAGACACTCAATAATAATACCCCTATGCATATAAACAAAGAACCCCCATCCTTAACGTGACATTCGTGCTGTATCAAGAGACCCAGTGTCTCCTTTAGTTGATGTTTTAGCAGCAAAAGAGCAGCTCTTGTCTTTATTCTTACTTCCCTATAATCTGTCCATGGATGATCCTTTAAGAAATACATATTAGACCATAGCAAAGCCCTTTCATTGGCTTCCATTGAGCCTGAATAAAAACCACAGTCTATGAGGGTCTCCTGGACTGGCTCCTGCCTCTCCGGCACCTTCACTTGGTAGGTACCTGTCTCCCTCTGAACCTTGACACTGGGCTTCCTTCCATTCGTCCCACAATCCATGCTTGGTTAGCCTCCTGCCCTTGTACCAAGCCTTGGGTGTCCCCCTTGGCTCTACCATAGAAGCTCCTGGCAGCAGCGTCTTTTAAGGATCTTCTTAATATTCAAGCCTCAGCTGCAGTGCTGTCTCTGCAGAGAGCCCCTCTCCAACCATTCTGCTGAAGCATGGTCCACGACACCCTCAGCCCCTCAACATTCCTCCCTGCAGCCGCGCCGAGTGCCTTCTGCATTTCTTCCCATTGTTTCCACCCCTCACTGGGCTCTAAACTCTAGGAGGGCAGATAGGTACCTGGATGCTTTCTCTCCATACCCAATGTGCCCCAGATGGCCCCAGCTTGTCCTTGTCACTCAATAAGTATTTACTGGAGGAATGACCATGTGAATGCATCAATTCATGGATAAATCGGTGAATTACCATTTTTTAAGTAGCAAAATATGACATGAATCCCACCTACTTTAAGGGGCGCTCTTGTGGTCTCAGACCCCTTCCACCTCTCCCATGTCTGGTAGAGCCATAATTTTCTAATTATTAGTATATCTGAGCATTTTCTCAAGCAGTTGGACTTGGTTGGGGAGGGGGGCTGAAGGTCACTGTTAATTTAATACCCAAGCTAACATCCGGTCTTTCAACCTTCCGTTTTATAAAGAAGCACTGTGCACAGTTTCACGAATCATCTGAAGCATTGATCCATAGAACTTCTAAAGTTTACTTCAATTAGAAAGAGTTTCAGAGAAAGAGCAAATTAATTAAGTTCTTCCCCCACCCCCCCCCATAAAGTTCACCTTAATTAGCCATTGTTTCTTCCTTGATGGCTCAGTAATTGACTAGGCTTCAACCTGGAGGTGGAAGAGTTAGAGGGGGAGCCCCGTTAAAGTAGGCGTCCACTCCTGGTTTTCTGCTGGACTTTGAGCGTATGTAGGACCTCCCCGGTGGCTCAGTGGTAAAAAAAAAAATCCACCTGCAGTGCAGGAGACACAGATTTGATTCCTGGGTCAGGAAGATCTACTGGAGGAGGAGATGGCAACCCATGCCAGTATTCTTGCCTGGGAAATCCCATGAACAGAGGAGCCTGGTGGGTTACAGTCCATGGGGCTGCAGAGTTGGACCCAACTTAGCAACTAAACAAGAAGGACACTTAGGGAAAAACAGGCGGCTAAAAGGACAAATCTGAGGGAGTGAAAACCTGGGTCTCCTCACATTAGTGAATTCTACCTTTCCTTGCTTAATCAAACAGTTGCACAGGAAGTGCTATTTGATGGTTTTTTTTGCCCCTTAAGCATTTTTTCCCTGTGAGTTGCGCTGATGTTTGAGGGTTCTGATTGGTGACCACGTCTGTTAATTGCTAGCCTGGCTGTGGAGGTTCAGACAAGTTTGTTTGCTGAAAGAATGACTCTAAAGCTTTTCTCTTCCACACGACAGCAGCCTTGGACTTGGTAAAATAGGGGCATCTTGGAACAGAGGCTGTGTTTTCAGTATCCTAGAAGGCCTTTTGCCCTGTGCTTGTTTAGCCTTAGGAGTACTTTATAGCATCGTCTCTGATACTTAGGGAACAGGTGCAGAAACTGTTAAGTGATCCAGTGTGTCACACAGATGATATTAGAAGGAGTCATAAAATGGGTGTAGCCAACAAAAATACAGTGTTTAATGTGTTCTTCCCAGAATCAGTGGTGCTGCGCCAGGAGCTGTCAGCAATAAATCATCCCGTGATTAAATCACACCCCTGCCTGCTATGGGGTTTCTGTTGGTTGCGGGTCTGGGCTGACGAATCCACCTGTCCAGTAGTAGGGTGGGTTTGGGGCTGCTGTCTTCACATCTTTGCATCCTTGGGGAATGTAAAGGATGGCAATGGTAGATGCTCTAGAAATGGCTTGGGCACTGGGTCAGGGGGATCACGTTCCCCTCCTCCAGGAAGCCCTTCCCGATTCGCATGGTGGGAGCCCTACTCCAGTTTGTTCCTTTCTGTTCAGCATTCCACAGGGCAGTGCTCCCAACCAGAGCACCCCATCATGGGCGCTGAGTCATCGCATAATGGACATCCTCTTTCTCGATGGTCTGAGGCCCCCAGGGGCAGAGGCCATACTGTCCTGCTCACTCCTGAGCCTCAGTGCCTATGCAGGCTGATTTCTGGCATGTTGTAACTGCTCCGGGCACTTCTGGAGAATGAATGAATGAGTTATAGGGCATGCTCAGCTTAGGCCCTAAAAGAAGGGCTCCGTGACACTATGGTGACACTACTGTGTTACAGAATGTGCTTGTTACACAATGATGGGAGTGCATGAGTTCTGCTTCGCAGTTTACGTGCGTGTGCTTAGTCGATCAGTCGTGTCTGCCTCTGTGCGACCCCACGGACTGTAGCCCACCAGGTTCCTCCATCCATGGGATTCTCCAGGGGATTTTTCTAACCCCAGGGATTGAACCCAGGCTTCCCACACTGCAGGCGGATTCTTTACCAGCTGAGCCACCAGGCAAGTCTTCACAGATTGTAAGTTCCCGCTAAACAGAGCAGCTGAGCTAGAAAGTACAGTCAGCTTGCCGTACAGAGAAAGGTTCAGACAGTGTTACCTGCCCCATGAGCTCCAAGTCAGTGGGAACCCAGAGTGAAGCCAGCAGCCAGGTGGGAGGATGTGGGTTGATGGTGGATGAGAAATGTGAAAACAGTTACTGCCTCCATCCCTGGGCTGGACCTCTGGGAGGTCAGGAATCCAGTGGGTTTACTCACAGTGCCTGGGAGTTAGGAAAAAAGATACAAATGAACTTGTTCATGAAACAGAAACAGACTCAGATTTAGAGAAGAAATATACCAGGAGGGGAAGGGTGAGGGAGAGGAATAGATCGGGAGTTTGGGATTGACATGTGCATACTGCTATACATAAAATAGATAACCAACAAGGACCTATTGGACAGCAGAGGGAACTCTGCTCATATTCAGCAATAGCCTAAATGGGAAAAGAGTAGATACGTGTATATGTATAACTGAATCTCTTTGCGGGACACCTGAAAAGAACACAACACGGCTAACCAACTATCAGTTCAGTTGAGTGCAGTTCACGCGCTCGGTCGTGTCCGACTCTTTGCGACCCCATGAATCACAGCACGCCAGGCCTCCCTGTCCATCACCGACTCCCAGAGTTTACTCAAACTCATGTCCATCGAGTCGGTGATGCCATCCAACCATCTCATCCTCTGTCGTCCCCTTCTCCTCCTGCCCCCAATCCCTCCCAGCATCAGGGTCTTCTCAAATCAGTCAGCTCTTCGCATCAGGTGGCCAAAGTATTGGAGTTTCAGCTTCAACATCAGTCCTTCCAATGAACTTTCAGGACTGATTTCCTTTAGGATGTTCTAGCTGGATGTTCTTGCAGTCCAAGGGACTCTCAAGAGTCTTCAACACCACAGTTCAAAAGCATCAATTCTTCACCACTCAGCTTTCTTTATAGTCCAACTCTCACATCCATACATGACCACTGGAAAAACCATAGCCTTGACTAGACAGACCTTTGTTGGCAAAGTAATGTCTCTGCTTTTTAATATGCTGTCTAGTTTGGTCATAACTTTCCTTCCAAGGAGTAAGCATCTTTTAATTTCATGGCCGAAATCACCATCTGCAGTGATTTTGGAGACCAAAAAAATAAAGTCTGTCACTGTTTCCACTGTTGCTTCATCTATTCACCATGAAGTGATGGGACCGGATGTCATGATCTTCGTTTTCTGAATGTTGAGCTTTAAGCCAACTTTTTCACTCTCCTCTTTCACTTTCATCAAGAGGCTCTTTAGTTCCTCTTCACTTTCTGCCATAAGGGTGGTGTCATCTGCATATCTGAGGTTATTGATATTTCTCCCGGCAATCTTGATTCCAGCTTGTGCTTCTTCTAGCCCAGCATTTCTCTTGATGTACTCTGCATATAAGTTAAATAATCAGGGTGGCACTATACAACCTTGACGTACTCCTTTTCCTATTTGCAACCAGTCTGTTGTTCCATGTTCAGTTTTAACTGTTGCTTCCTGACCTGCATACAGATTTCTGAAGAGGCAGGTCAGGTGGTCTGGTATTCCCATCTCTTTCAGAATTTTCCAGTTTGTTGTGATCCACACAGTCAAAGGCTTTGGCATAGTCAATAAAGGAGAAGTAGATGTTTTTCTGGAACTCTTGTGCTTTTTCAATGATCCAATGAATGTTGGCAATTTGATCGCTGGTTCCTCTACCTTTTCTAAAGCCAGCTTGAACATCTGGAAGTTCACAGTTCACGTACCGTTGAAGACCAGCTTGGAGAATTTTGAGCATGACTTTGCTAGCGTATGAGATGAGTGCAATTGTGCAGTAGTTTGAGCATTCTTTGGCATTCCCTTTCTTTGGGATTGGAATGAAAACTGACCTTTTCCAGTCCTGTGGCCGCTATTGAGTTTGTAAAATTTTCTGGCGTATTGAGTGAATGCAGCACGTTCACAGCATCAACTTTTAGGATTTGAAATAGCTCAACTGGAATTCCATCACCTCCACTAGCTTTGTTCATAGTGATGCTTCCTAAGGCCCACTTGACTTCACATTCTAGGATGTCTGGCTCTAGGTGAGTGATCACACCATCGTGATTATCTTGGTCATAAAGATCTTTTTTGTACAGTTCTTCTATGTATTCTTGACACCTCTTCTTAATATCTTCTGCTTCTATTAGGTCCATACCATTTCTGTCCTTTATTGAGCCCATCTTTGCATGAAATATTCCCTTGGTGTCTCTAATTTTCTTGAGGAGGTTGTTAGTCTTTCCCATTCTATTGTTTTCCTCTATTTCTTTGCACTGATCACTGAGGAAGGCTTTCTTATCTCTCCTTGCTGTTCTTTGGAACTCTGCATTCAAATGTATATATCTTTCCTTTTCTCCTTTGCTTTTCGCTTCTCTTCTTTTCACAGCTATTTGTAAGGCCTCCTCAGACAGCCATTTTTCTTTTTTGCATTTGCTTTTTTGCATATAGTATAACCAACTATACTCCAACATAAAATAAAAATGTCAAAAAAAGAAAGAAGAGAAAAAGAATTTATGGAAGAGAGGGAGGAAGGAAGTAAAAGGAGAGAAGGCAGGAATCTAGGACGTACTGAAAGGCTCGGTAACCCCTGACTATCACTCTCCTGCTGTGATATATGCATTTTTATTTCTCAGAGCCCTGCTTTCCACCCTCGCTGAAGAGGGGTGGAGAAGCTTCCCTAGGGGATGAGAATGCGGGTTTAGGAGGGGGCTCATTTCAAGCAGCCTCCAGGGTGATCAGTCAGTGTTGGGTCTCCAGCCTCACCCTCTCCCTACAGCCTCTAGTCTGGGTATTAGCAGCAGCCAGCTCAGAGTGAAGGAGAAGGTGAGTGGCATCTCTTTGTTCTGAGTTCTCCCATCTTCCCCTCCGCCTCCAGTGGAGGAGCTCTGTAATGCCCCCTAAATATTCTTGGAGGTCCCCCAAGGCCACATTTTTCACCCTTCCTCTTGCAACATCTCTGTCTCCTCTGATGAAGTTCCTGACAAGCTGTGAGAGGTGGAAAGTGGCCTGACACTCGGGTGTGGAGTGGCTGACAACCATTTCTAGGGATCCTTGGGTCAAGGACCACCTGAGAGAAGATGCTTCAGTGACTCAGAGATGGTTCGTTTATCTCATTTAGCAGAAAAGGAAACTGAGGCTCTGAGAAATGAAAATTGGATCATGATGCACTTGGGGGCACCACAGCAGGTGTGTGTGTGTGTGTGTGTGTGTGTGTGTGTGTGTGTGTTGGGGAGGAGGCAGCCTGGGTTTGCAGAGAGTTCTAACCAGTGTCCTGCAGACCACACTGTGTGGGCAGCCGCCTTCTCCATTTATGGTGAACCTGGCTCTGGGGAGAGATGCATCGGGAAATGGAATGCGGTAAGCTTGTCGGTACAATCTTCACTGTTTGGCTCATCTGCTAAGTCAGGTCCCCAGCAACTTCAAAGCCATCTCCAACATCAGATCGGGAGTGGAAAAAGCTCGCACAGGGGTGAGTCACGTTCTGACACTCGCCCACAACCTGAGGTGCAGTTGGACTCTGTTTTCACCAAAATAAAGCCCGTGCTTTGCATGAAGGGTTTCACACGTTAGTGACAACAACAGCTGGTCCTCGGTCATGAGTATGATGCCCTCCACCTTGCAAGGACCGGGACTCACCTGAGATGGTCAGAGCATGAGGTGCTGTTCTCAGGGCCTCCATGGACCCCACAGAACAGCAGGGACCAGGAGGAGATGATCAGAGCACCTGGTGCTGTTCTCAGGGCCTCCATGGACCCCACAGGACAGCAGGGACCAGGAGGAATCAGATGGCCGGGGACTGGGACCACTGGGCATGTGCTTGCGGCCCTACTGGGAAGTTCAGTCACAGCCCCTTCTTGGTCACTAAGGTTCCCATAATGAATGAGAATGGCTGTGGTAGAGAGGAATGAACTTGGGCTTTGGAGTACAACAGCTCTGGATTTTAATTCTGTCCTTGCTAGCTTCACCTCTCTGACCCTCAGCTTCTTCATGTTTATGAGTCAAAATACCACCCACCTAGGGGTGTTGTAACAGCACAGTTAAAACACAACTTTCTGTAGACAGAGCAGATTGTGAAACCCAGATTCACTGCTCAGTACCATGAACTTAACCAAGCCTGGACTCAGTTTCCTCCTCTGTAAAATGGGTCGATTCGATAACGGTGTACATTCCAGTGTTTAATTATTGTGTGGCACCTATTCACGGCTCAGAGATGCTTCCACTGTAAGAGTAGAAGCCTTTGATAATTAACTTTAACGATGACAACGTTTATAATCTCTAGATGTTGGCTTCTCTTAGTAGTAGCAGAGTCTGAATAGTTTCAGAATTAAAACAGTAGTCATTTCAGCTCTCTCCCACCCACCAATCCAATTGCACATTTCTCCAACTGGCTTCGTTTTTCATTATTTATGAGTTATTGCCTGGTTCCTCCCACTGGGATGTAAGCTCCGTGAGGGCAAGGGCTTCATTTAGGGCATTGCTACATCCCTGATCTGAGAACCGTGTCTGGCACATAGTAGCTGCTCAGTAAACACTTGCGTGAATTAATAAATGATGCAGAGGGGCCAGCATGGTGTGTAGCTCAGAGCAACTCCTCCTACCTATATCAGGGACCCGTGTCTCCATCCTGCAGAGGAATAAGGGAAGAAGCAAAAGCTTTCTTCCCTTGCCATTCATTCCAAAAGTCAGTTCCTGCACAGGGCAACTAGGGAAACCCGCGTTTCCCACTGAACTTGCAGCTCGAAGCCTGAATCAGCTCCTTCTTAATTTAGCAAACAGGAGCCGCCTCCTCCCCCACCCCCGGTTGTAAAACTTTGGGGGGTTGCCTCTTAAAGGAGCCCATCCTCCTATCTCCCCTCTTCTGTCACCGTCTCCCTGGCGGAGGGTGGAGCCTTATGTTGGATGAGAGGCCTGGCTAGGGTGTGGCCCATCACATCCCCGTGCTCCCACCTCATCTACAGTCTGGGTCTTGAGCCATTTTACTCTGCCTCAGAAAGAGCCCTGGGTGCCCGTGAAAGTGGCCCGAACCAGCCTTACTCATGGGTAGAGTGGCAGTCATCATAAGGAGACTCTCCCGGCATGCTGCTCCTCCAGGAACGTGGGACACCTTGCAGGTACTTGACCAGATGGTTTCACATCTCCTTAACTCAGGCACGTCATGAGATGGGACCATGGATTTAACAACAGCTTTGCAGAGGCAAACATGAACAAGGGGCTCCACTGTGTGAAATGTGCACAGCAAGTTTAAGAGTTTTAGAAACGTTACCACGTGTATCGGCCACATCTCCTAAGCAAAGAAGTCTGGGGAGACTCACCACTGCTTACCAAAGGCTCCGGTATTCCATCTGCAAGACTCTCCCTGGCCATTTGCCCAGGTTTTTGAGCCATCACAGGAGCCCTGAGCATGTCGGTGCCATTATGCTAAATGCCCCTATGGGCAAGTGGGCTCAGAGAGGCTCTGGGACTTTCCCAGACTAGGTGAGGGTGATCTGAGGCTTACACACCGTGTGAGTGTCTGCCTGACTCCAGGCCTGGGCCGTTGGTGTCCGTGGCCAGAAACCTGGCCTTCCCCCCCTGGGGAGCTGAATGAGATCCGGGGAGCTTCCCAGGAAGGAGCTTCAGGTTCTGCAGAAGCAGGACTAACACTGGGATGCCTCAACCAAAGCACTAGGAGATGCTCAAAGCAAAGGAACAGGAGAAATAGAAAATCAAGATGGCCCGACATGTGGCCCCAAACAGGGAAGAGGGAGACGGGCGTCTGGTTCCTGGGATTCCGAGGAAAGGCGAGGCAGATGAAGACAGCTTAGGTTGAGGGACTGGCAAGCAAAGTTCTGATCCAAGCCCCTGAACGGCCACTGAAATTTGGCATCAGTTTTTACAGGTTCTTTTTTCAGTCTTTTTTCAGCAGGTGGTGTTGCCTGGGGCCTCCAGCTACGAGGCTGTTTGTGTCCTGAGGGCCCTGGTTTTCTGTCTTGACCCCTACTCCCTTCCACTCTGCCTTTCTCATCAGACAAGCTCGGAAAAACCAGTAGTGCTTCTGCTTTCCATTCTGCAAGACTCTTTCCTTCCCCTTCCCGCTGTTCAAGGACAATTACTCATGGTAGTTGAATGAAAATGTCGCCATCCTATCTCCTGTTATTTTTTAAACATTTTTTAAAATTGTATGTATTGATTTATTTTGACTAGAGGATAGCTGCTTTACAGTGTTGTCGTTTTTGCCATACGTCAACATAGATCGGTCATAGTTACACATATGTCCCCTCCCTCGTGAGTCCCCCCACCTCCCTCCCCATCCCACCCCTCTCAGTTGTCACAGAGCACCAGCTTTGGGTTCCCTGCGTCATGCAGCAGACTCGTGCTGGCTGTCTGTTTTACATATGGTAGTGTGTATGTTTCAGTGTTACTCTTTCAAATCATCCCATCCCCTCCTTCCCCCACTGTGTCTTAAAGTCTGTTCTTTATGTCTCCGTCTCCTTTGCTGCCTTGCAAGTAGGATCACTTCTTTATTGAACTCTTACCACATGCCCATGTGCCAGGGAGGAGGTTAACCACTTCCTAAGTATTTCTATATTCAATCTTCATGACAGGACATGAAATGGGTACTATCACTCCCTGTTACAGATGAAGAAACTGAGGCCCAGATAGTCCATCTTTGTCCAGGGTGTGGCTGGTCCACCTCTCTCAGACTCTAAGCCCCTGGGTTTTGTTTATTTGCTTTTACTCACATAGCATTGATTTGTAACATGACATAAGCTCCATGTGTGTTACATTGTGTTTCTATTTCTGAACACCCTGCAGGCATGCCCACCACCAGCTTCTATCTATCACCATAGGGTTGATCTCCTTGATGCACTGGACCCTCTGCTGCCTGCCCCCCTCCTTGGATGGAAGGAACAAAGTAACAATGACTCTCTTCTCTGTATCTTCCTTCTTGTTTGGTTTGGCTTGTTCATTTATCTTGTTTGTTTATATTTCACATGTAAGTGAAATCATGCAGTATTTGTCTCTCTCCATATAACTTATTTAACTGAGCATATCCTCAAAATCCGTCCGTGTTGTCAGTAATGATAAGATTTCATCCTTTTTATGGCTGAGTAGTGTTCTATTCAGTCGTGTCCGACCCTTTGTGACCCCATGGACTTCTCTAGGGGAAGTCATTCCATGGAATTCTCTAGGCCAGAATACTGGAGTGGGTAGCCTTTCCCTTCTCCAGGGGATCTTCCCAACCCAGGGATCGAACCCAGGTCTCCCACATTGCAGGCGGATTCTTTACCAGCTGAGCCACTTATATGCAGAGTACATCATGAGGAATGCTGGGCTGGAAGAAGCACAAGCTGGAATCAAGATTGCTGGGAGAAATATCAATAACCTCAGATATGCAGATGACACCACCCTTATGGCAGAAAGTGAAGAGGAACTAAAAAGCCTTTTGATAAAAGTGAAAGAGGAGAGTGAAAAGGTTGGCTTGAAGCTCAAGATTCAGAAAACGAAGATCATGGCATCTGGTCCCATCACTTCATGGGAAATAGATGGGGAAACAGTGTCAGACTTTATTTTTTTGGTCTCCAAAATCACTGCAGATGCTGATTGCAGCCATGAAATTAAAAGACGCTTACTCCTTGGAAGGAAAGTTATGACCAACCTAGATAGCATATTAAAAAGCAGAGACATTACTTTGCCAACCGAGGTCCGTCTAGTCAAGGCTATGGTTTTTCCCGTGGTCATGTATGGATGTGAGAGTTGGACTGTGAAGAAAGCTGATCGCCGAAGAATTGATGCTTTTGAACTGTGGTGTTGGAGAAGACTCTTGAGAGTCCCTTGTACCGCAAGGAGATCCAACCAGTCCATTCTAAGGGAGATCCATCCTGGGTGTTCATTGGAAGGACTGATGCTAAAGCTGAAACTGCAATACTTTGGCCACCTCATGCGAAGAGTTGACTCACTGGAAAAGACTCTGATGCTGGGAAAGGTTGGGGGCAGGAGGAGAAGGGGACGACCGAGAATGAGATGGCTGGATGGCATCACCAACTCTGTAGACATGAGTTTGAGTGAACTCTGGGAGTTGGTGATGGACAGGGAGGCCTGGCGTGCTGTGATTCGTGGGGTCCCTGAACTGAACTGAACTGAGTGTTCCATTGTGTGTATGTGGATATATGTATATTTCACATCTTCTTTATCCGTTGGTTGCATTTAGATTGTTTCTGTGTTTCGGGTATTGTAAATAATGCTCATGTCTTGAAATACATGCAGTTCCTTCTGCCTCCCCCGTCCTGGCCGCACCAGCCCCCTCCCATCCCACACCGGGCGGATGGTGCCATAAGAAACGTAATCTCAGGACTCTCTTTTGGGTGCCAAACACAAACATAAAACAGACCCTGGTTTCAGAATATATAAGCTCGCAAAGGGAACTGTCTTAGTGTAGCCCAGAGGATCTGACTCATCAAATCCCCTTATCACAGATGCAGCCGGAGATAAGGGAAGGTCTGCTTTCTTCCCAGGGAGACAGGCATGAAGACAGGCCCTGTGATTAGATAGGAAGGTAGCGGCTCATTGGGTTACAGAATAATTGCCATGTTCTTCTGACCTTGATAACTGAGATGTTTGCTTTCAAGACTGACCTGTGTGTCTTGAACAGGCCCGGGACTGTAGGCTCTGGAAGGAAGGGGTTTCTCACTCTCTGCTATGTCTTGTGGAAATTCCAGCAAAATAGCAGAGGGACATTTTGGAGTTGGGGCTGGGCCCTGGCGGAGAAGCCGATGAGAGAAGCGTGTATGTTGGACATCTGCCCTCAGCCGGCTCCCATTGTTGATTTATCTGTTTCACAGCCATTTTTATTTCAGGCTCGCAAATGGCTCTTGAATGTGGGTGCGATTCGCTTGCAAATGTGTGGCTTTGTGGTTGCACATGAGAAAAGTCTGGAAGGGTGTGTGCGAAGCTATTAATAGGGGTTACCCATCAGGATGGTTGGAGTGGATGATGGTGAATGTCAGGTTTTGCTTTACGTCCTTATTTTCCTTTGGAGGAGAAGCCGTGCTCCTTTTGTAATAATAACAGGCATGGAGAAGTGGGGAGGGAGAGGAGCAGAGGGAGGGAGGGAGGAAGAAAAAGAAATGGAAGGAGAAAAACCAAGTTTCAGAGGAGTTTTCTCAGCTGCTCAAGGTGAGGAGGGCCGCGGGGAAGTGGGCTTTTATCATCAGCTTCACGGGAGACTTTCCCTTCCTTTCTTGGCCGTCCTGCCTTCTCCCCTGGGGGCGCACAGCACTAAGTGACAGCTCGGGACACCGCCAAGATCCAGGGGTCTGTCTGGGCAGAAGGGATGTGTTTCTGTCTCCTTCACGCCCACAGAGACACGGGCCACGTTCTGGATGTCAGTTCAGTGATCCCGGACATGCCCGGGTAGTCACAGGCCAAGCCAGGAGACATGGACTGAAGGGCTTAGGGGACAGAGATCATCTAGGCTGTGAAATCTGAGTCTCTTGAGTGGAGTGGCAGGAGTCTCTGGACTGCTGAAGGAGGTTCACCCTGGCGGATCCCTTCTCTTTCCAGCCAGTGCCCCTCTCACACACAGCACCCGGCCCCACCCGCAGGGGGCCAGAAAGTAAACAAGGGCTTCCCCAGTGGCTCAGATGGTAAACAATCTGCAATGCGGGAGACCCGGTTTCGATCCCTAGGTCAAGAAGATCCCCTGGAGAAGGGAATAGCAACCCTTCTCCAGTAGTCTTGCCTGGAGAATCCCATGGACAGAGGAGCCTGGCGGGCTACAGTCCATGGGGTCGCAAAGAGTCGGACACAACTGAGCGACTAACACTTTTGACTTTCAAAATTTAAACAGAACACAACACCTCCAAGCCAAGATTTGGTAAAATCATATACTAAACCCTGGACATTCCTTACAGTTCCAGAAGAACTCAGGTTACTGCCAAAGCATCACAGAGAAGGCTGCTTGATACAGGCTTTCCATGTCAAGAAAGACATGAAAGAAATAAAGGCCAGTGACTGCGTGCCATTCTTGGAACCAAATGGTACAAACTCAAGCTAGTTTGGAGGGAAAAAAAACAGGCAAGAAAAAAATGAAGTGGAAGTGGGATGCTCCTTGGCCAGGGACACCCTTCCTCAGTCTTGTGCGTGGTTAAGGCAGCTCAGAGCCAGGAGAGAGGACCTCTCGGGGCAGGCAGCCTGGCATGGGGCAGGAGCCGAGGGAGAGAGCCGGCTTAAGGAGCCCACGAGGCACCACTTGGGGAGCAATCTGTGCTGAAGCACTGAGCATTTGGCTTCTGTGCCTTTTGCAGGAAAATAAAATAAAAAGCAGCAGCCGCCTGGGTCTTGGCTGGCGTTCCGGGGACCAGCGGAGCCAGAGCAGTGAGCCGAAGCCTCGCGGCTCTGACTCCCAGCACCTGCCAGCCCCGAAGACTCTGCCAGAGCCACTTGGTACCAGCTTCAACCATATCGCAATTCAGTATTTAAACAATGCAACAAGACACCTTTGGAACCTGACCAGGGGCTGCTCAGGGCGGTAATTTTCCTTTTAGCAGCAGGAGCTGAGAATCTACAGTTTCCCGAAAATAATACCGCTCTGCCGTTCTCTGGAGAAGCCCAACAAACGGGCAGTGGAGGGAGAGAAATCCACCCAGGCTAGCAGATGACAATGAAAGGGATCTCAGATCCTGACCAGAGACGTGCCTTTGCCTCTGTGGTGGAATGGACCACTCTTCAGGACTGCAGTCCCCATCTCCAGACTCCAAGTGTGAGGAAAATAAATTAGTGAGGGTGGTCAGCCTAGGTGCAGAGAGCCGGCGTGCGCAGCTGGCTTAGTTCTTCTGTTCTGTTCTGTTCCGTCGCTCAGTCGTGTCCGACTCTTTGCGACCCCGTGGACTGTAGCCTACCAGGCTGTTCCGTCCATGGGATTCTCCAGGCAAGAATACTGGAGTGGGTTACCATTTCCTTCTCCAGGGGATCTTCCCGACCCAGGGATCGAACCTGGGTCTCCCGCATTGGAGGCAGACGCTTTAACCTCTGAGCCACCAGGGAACCACATTTATTCGGGGCCCTTTCTAGCTGATTTCTAGCTAGCTTCCTTCTGTCCAAAACAGCGACAGCCAAAGGCATTGCATGGACTCTCTTTGGCCTGTCTTTGACTTCTCCCTTGATTGCGGCTCACTGACCTTCCTCCTTCCCACAAATGCAGAATGAGAATGCAGAGGGCAGGGATTGGACTCGTGTGCAAAATAGGTGTCTGGACCTCGTGCACGTCAGATGGAGACTGCACGTTGCCCAGTTCTGTGAAAGAAATGGGGTCAGAGGGAGGAAGTTCCAGGTTTTCTTAATTCCCTGTTCTGGGCGTTCATTCCTCTTCTGATATTTTTCCATACATTCTGCTAACTGACCACTGATGGCCGGGTGATGGATAATGCCCTTCAAGCTACCATATAAGTTGCAGTAATGTCACCAGGCTATTAACCTCTGGATATTTGCATTATTAGTCAATTTCCTAAGTCGGTTGGTATTAAAGCTGCCACAGAGATTTTTCCATTTTGCAGGAGCCGGGAGTCTCATGGCATGAATTTCCCCCAGCATGGAGACAAGGATGAAATAAATATTTCTCAATTTGCCCCGAAGGTTTTTTCGGAAGGGAGCAGATGATCTGTACCACGTGCCTAGCCAGGAAGGAAGTACTCCAACAGCAGCCCTGTCATTCATGGTCAAAGTTGAGTGCAGGGGACATATTTGTAAACAAACCCAGCATCCATTCCTTCTGCAGAGGGGGACTTGGATCGGATCTTGTGGTATTGCTATAGGATCTGTATTAAAGTGGAAGCATTTTAGCTTTAGAAGAGCATTACAAGCCTCTTTTAAAAAATGAAAGCCCAGATAAAACATTCACACTCTGTAATAGGAGGCGATTGGCCAAAATCTAGGGCAAAACCATTGATGTACAAAAGCCAACTTGCATATGAACACACAGGTTCATCACTAAGGTTGCTCACAAGGGAGCAGAAATGAAGTCGGGGCTGAGGAAGGTTGAACTTCTGGGACAGCAAGATGGATATTGAAACAGAGAAACAGGTAGAGCTGGAGAGAGAACTGCAAACCCGACAAAATGATCACCTTCTGTGAATCTTCTACAAATAGCCAATAATGGCGATTATGTAACAGGGTGCTGGCGAGCAGCTGGCCAGAACCCAGGCACCAGCCCATGGAGGCCATCGGCTGGATGAGCCCAGCATCTTGCTACCCCTACAGCATTACCCACGCTCTGCCTGTGGCCTCAGGGGCCCCCTGGGTCGCGGGTTACTGGAATTCACCTGGGCAGCTGGAGCTCAGATCAAATACCAACTGGTACTTATAAAGCCTGTTCTGCCCACCCATCTCCCACCCCTCTCTGTGCCAGGGCTGGTGACAGCCTCACCTCCCTCCTGTTGGCCAACCAGCACTTAACTTCCTGCTGTTGTCCACACAATATTATTTGCCTCAGTGGCTCATCACCCAGAGGACCCCCAAGCTCCCGTAAGGGGGGACTCTTGTCTTTTCTCATCTCCCCCAGCTTGGACCACAGAAAGAACCCAGATTCCAGAGTCAGAAGAATCTGGCTTCGTACCTGCTACTTCTCGGCTCTTCAACTGTCAGCAAACTGGTGTCCACTGTCTCTTAAAACTCAGAGCATCCTTCTGAGGGTGAAGGGGCGTGCTTGTAAAAGACAGACATCGGTATGTGCGCGTGCTCAGTCGTGTCTGACACTTTGCGACCCCCATGAACCGTAGCCTGCCGGGTTCCTCTGTCCTTGGGATTTCCCAGGCAAGAATCCTGGAGTGGATTGTCACTTCCTTCTCCAGGGAATCTTCCTGACCCAGGGATCGGACCCATGTCTCTTGTGTCTCCTGCATTGGCAGGTGGGTTCTTTACCACTGAGCCACCTGGGAAGCCCCAGACATCAGTACAGGACCAGGCAATTTCTAGCAGACTTCAGTATTTCAAGATGCCGATGGAAACGATGTTTTGCAGGGGAGAAAACACAGAATAAATCGTATCAATAAACCAAATTTTACCAAACACTTGATAATTTCCAGGCTCAATAATAAGCATTTTACCACCTCATCCCATTGTCGGATCTCTGTGACTCCTTGAGACAAATACCCTTTCACCCCCATTTTGCTGAAAAGTAAACTGGGGCTCAGGGGAGTGCTTGCAGCCACATGGGCCCTTATATGATAGAAAAAGACTTGACTTCAGCTCTGCTTCCCAGAGACCCAAGTCCGGCCATCAAGGGTCTTTGTGAAGTCCAAGGGGTTTTTTAAGTTAATGCTTTATATTTTTTAAAAGGCTGGGTCCTTGTTTAGCTAGTGCTTTAGGGACCAAAGCTCCCGAACCATGGCGCAGCTGGTGTGACAATGCCAGGTGTCTTAAATGATCAGTGTGGACCTGCATAGGGTCAATTCAGCCACAGTGGTCAGTATTGATTGTCTAGACAGCCCTGTCAATCAGGCCAGGGGGCCCTCTGTCCTCACAGACACCTGGACTTGACAGGCTTGGACCTTCCCCTTGCTCTGTCAGAGCTCATCACCATCGTCCTTAGAACAAGGGAAACTGAGGCAATGACAGGCAGTCTCCTGGCAGACGGCTGGGCTCAGAGGACAGGGTACGTCTGCTGTTGCAAAATCCAATCCAGGATTCGCCATAGTAAAGGGTTAGTGGGTCGAAGGGTGGGGTGTGGAGGTACCGCCCTGTGGAGCTTGTCGGTGTCCCAGGGAAGAAGGTTCTCTATGCAGTCCGGCGTCTCCGCAGGCTGTGATCTGATGGACAGTGTAGAGTGATGCTTAGCGCACCAGCAGGGGATGCCAGCAGCCTGGATCTGGCCCCGAGCCCTGTTTTCCCCTGAGCCATGTGACCTTGGGACCGGACCCTAGCCCACTGAGTCTGTTTCTTCGTATGAACATAGTGGGTAAAACAATGATACCAACCTCAGTTTGTCCCAGAGGAGGCATTTCTGGGATGTGAAAGCTTCAGGATGAACCCTGGGAGAACTGGTGCTCTCCATGCCTCCCAGCCCGGACGGGCTCGGTGAAGGCTGGCAGTTAATGCTGAGATCATTCCCCAGCAAGCGTGGACAGGCAGCCGGTGCTCCTGTCTGTTGATGCATTTGCCACCCATCAAAGTGGACAGGGAAAGCAAGAAGTGTTGACCTCGTGGCCCCCTCAGGGACCTGTTGCCGTTGTTCCCTGGCTGCCGGGGGCTTCGTATGTGGTCTCGCAGCCCTCGGCCACCATGAGCAAAGGCTGCCCGGCCATGGAAGAGTGAGGCTGGGGGACAGGATGGTGAAGATGACGTGTCTGCTCTGAAGGGGACCGCAGGACCTCTGCCTGCCCCAGCCTAGATCGCCCCGTTCCCCTGAGGCAGCTCAGCAGACCCGTGCCCTCCTGGTGTATTTCTCTGTGTGTAAATTACACGGTGCACCAGAGCAAGTGATCTGCTGGCCCCGGTGCTGAGCCACATGTTCACCTGAACTGTCACTTCCACGTATGTTCGTCTTGCCCCATGTCTCACGCAAATCCCAGGGATACAAAAGATCAGGCACACGTAGGTCAGGCCCCACAGTCATCTGAGCACAGTCCAGGGGCAATTTCATGTGCTGTGTTTGAGGTCAACTTGAAGACTTAATTCTGGAAAATGATTCAACATTGGCTAGACGGCGTTGTTAATACTATTTTTTTTTAAGGTGAAGGGGCAGCTATGGACACTGGTGTGTTTTAATGCCGTTGCTGGCTGACTCCGGCTGTGATGGCGCGAGTGTGGTTGTGTTTCTTCACTTCTTGTTTCGAGCAGGCGCAGGAACTGCGAGCATCCCACCATCACGTGGAAAGGTGCTGATGTGTTATTTCCAGCCCAGCCCGAAAGCAGAAGTCCAGCTCGCGTCCTCACACCAGGGGACCTGGGCTGAGTCTCCCGTCTAACCTCAGGACAGTCATCCCTGTCGCAGAGACCCCACAGTACCCAGCTCCAAAGCGAGGCCATCAGGAAGGTCATGCCCTTCCTGCTCGGAGGGCCAAGCATTTGTGGAAGGAGCAGATGATGGGCAGGCCTTGTGGGAGGTCAGAGTGACCCCAGCCTGAACCACAGAGTCACCCACAATCACCAGACTCACCACACAACTCTGGTTTATGATTCAGGGGAGGATTTCATCTCAGTGTGGGCTGAGGACATCTACTTTCTCTCTTCCATTCTCAAGTGGAAAAAGAGGGTCAGATGTTTTGGATCCGTTTTTCAGACAAGTGGTTTGGATGGCAGGGTGGGATGTGACTGACACGGGGCAGTGAGGAGCAGGTTCTGCATGCGGCGCTCTTGAGTTCCGGGCACCATCCAAAAGGCTTTTTCGTGAAATAGCATGTTTAATCCTTCTAACAGCCCAGTAATGGAGCTACTTTTCTCATTTCTATTTTACAGAGGCAGAAACTGAGGTATAGGAAGGCTAATTCTTTTTTGGAGGTCGGGGGAGAATTGTTTGGGCTTCCCTGGTGACTCAGACAGTAAAGAATCTGCCTGCAATGTAGGAGACTCCTGGTTTGATCTCTGGCTCACAAAGATCCCCTGGAGAAGGGAATGGCCACCCACTCCAGTGTTCTTGCCTGGAGAATCCCATGTACAGAGGAGCCTGGCAGGCTACGGGTCCCAGAGAGTCAGACATGACTGAGAACATATACCTTGACTCACTTCATTTTTTTAAATTAAATAAAGTTGATGTGTAACAATGTATAAGTTTAAGGCATACAGTGTGTTACTTTGATGCACTTATATATGGTAATATAGTTGTGAATAGAACAATACCTATCACATTACATAATTATAGGACAATGTCATCGTCCATGTTCATTATATTGTGCATTAGATATAGTAGTCTTTTTTTTCATTTTTTGAGGAACCTCCATATTGTTTTCTATAGTGCTTGGACCAGCTTACATTCCCACTGGTGCACAGGCGTCCTCTTTTCTCCACCTCATCAATACTTGTTATTTCTAGTCTTTGGTTCGCCATCCTGACCATTAATCTCATTGTGGCTGTGATGTTCCCTTCCCTGGTGATTAGCGATGTTGAGCATCTTTTCATGTGTCTGTTGGCCATTTTGACGTCCTCTTTGGAGAAATGTCTGCTTAGATCTGCTCATTGTAAAAT
This sequence comes from Moschus berezovskii, assembly GCF_049115385.1. Lineage (NCBI taxonomy): Eukaryota > Metazoa > Chordata > Mammalia > Artiodactyla > Moschidae > Moschus > Moschus berezovskii. The sequence continues at coordinate 57,747,536 of NC_142481.1, forward strand.
CAGATTGCTCATTTTGTTGTTGCTGCTATTATTGACTTGACTGAGCTCTTTATATATTTTGAATATTAACCCTTTATTCAATATCAGTTCAGTTCATTTGCTCAGTCTTGTCCAACTCTTTGCGACCCCATGAACCACAGGACACCAGGCATCCCTGTCCATCACCAACTCCCGGAGTACACTCAAACTCATGTCCACAGAGTCGGTGATGCCATCGAGCCATCTCATTCTCTGTCGACCCCTTCTCCTCCTACCCCCAATCCCTCCCAGCATCAGACTCTTTTCCAGTGAGTCAACTCTTCGCATGAGGTGGCCAAAGTATTGCAGTTTCAGCTTTAGCATCAGTCCCTTCCAATGAACACCCAGGATGGATCTCCTTTAGAATGAACTGGTTGGATTTCCTTGCAGTCCAAGGGACTCTCAAGAGTCTTCTCCAGCACCACAGTTCAAAAGCATCAATTCTTCACCACTCAGCTTTCTTCACAGTCCAACTCTCACATCCATACATGACCACTGGAAAAACCATAGCCTTGACTAGACGGACCTTGGTTGGCAAAGTAATGTCTCTGCTTTTTAATCTGCTATCTAGGCTGGTCATAACTTTCCTTCCAAGGAGTAAGCGTCTTTTAATTTCATGGCTGCAATCAGCATCCACAGTGATTTTGGAGCCCAAAAAATAAAGTCTGACACTGTTTCCACTGCTTCCCCATCTATTTCCCATGAAGTGATGGGACCAGATGCCATGATCTTTGTTTCCTGAATGTTGAGCTTCAAGCCAACCTTTTCACTCTCCTCTTTCACTTTCATCAAGAGGCCTTTGAGTTCCTCTTCCCTTTCTGCCATAAGGGTGGTGTCATCTGCATATCTAAGGTTATTGATATTTCTCCCAGCAATCTTGATTCCAGCTTGTGCTTCTTCCAGCCCAGCGTTCCTCATGATGTACTCTGCATATAAGTTAAATAAGC